>NW_006782834.1:921720-949977 GCF_000442215.2 Lipotes vexillifer | reverse complement strand
GCCGATATCCGAAAAAAAAAAAAAAAAAAAAAAAAAAAAATACATAATGATCAAAGGATCAATCCAAGAAGAACACATAACAATTGTAAATATATATGCACCCAACAGAGGAGCACCTCAATATATAAGGCAAATGTAAACAGACATAAAAGGAGAAATTGACAATAACACAATACTAGTGGATGACTTTAACAACCCACTCACATCAATGGACAGATTAGCCAGACAGAAAATCAACAAGGAAACACAGGCCTTAAATGACACAAAAGACCAGATAGACTTAACTGATACTTATAGAGCATTCCATCCAAAACCAACAGAATACATTTAGCGCACATGGAACATTCTCAGGACAGATCACAGGCTTGGCAACAAAGCAAGCCTTGGTAAATTTAAGAAAACTGAAATCATATCAAGCATCTTTTCCAACCACAATGCTATGAGGCTAGAAATCAACTACACACACACATAAACACAACCTGCAAAAAACACAAACACATGGAGGCTAAACAATATGCTACTAAACAACCACGGATCACTGAAAACATCAAAGACAAAATAAGAAAATACCTAAAGACAAATGAAAACAAAAACATGACAATCCAAAACCTATGGGACACAGCAAAAGCAGTTTTAACAGGGAAGTTTATAGTTATACAAGCTTACCACAGGAAACAAGAAAAACCTCAAAAAAACAACCTAACCTTATATCTAAAGCAACTAGAGAAAGAAGAAATGAAACCCAAAGTTAGTAGAAGGAAAGATATCATAAAAATTAGTGCAGAAATAAATGAAATTGAGACTAAAACAACAATAGGAAAACACCAATGAAACTAAAAGCTGGTTCTTTGAAAAGATAAACAAAACTGATAAACCTTTAGCCAGACTCATCTAGAAAAAAGGGAGAGGGGCCAAATCAGAAATGAAAAAGGAGAAGTTACAACCGACACCACAGAAATACAAAGAATCATAAGAGACTACTACGAGCAACTACTATGCTAATAAAATGGACAACCTAGAAGAAATGGACAAATTCTTAGAAAGGTACAGCTCCCAAGAATGAACCAAGAAGAAATAGAAAATACAAACAGAGCAATTGCCAGCACCGAGATTGAATCAGTAATTTTAAAACTCTCAACAAACAGAAGTTCAGGACCATATGGCTTCAGGAGAATTCTATCAAACATTTACAGAAGATTTAACACCTATTCTTCTGAAACTACCTCAAAAAAAATTCCAGAAGAAGGTTCTATGAGGCCACTATCACCCTGATACCAAAACCAGAAAGCTATCACACACACACACACACACACACACACACACACACACACACACACCACAGGCCAATATCACTGATGAACATAAATGCAAAAATCCTCACCTAGCAAGCTAAATCCAACAATACATTAAAAGGATCATACACCATGATCAAGTGGGATTTATTCCAGGGATGCAAAGATTTTCAATATGTGCAAACCAATCAGCGTGATACACCATATATTAACAAACTGAAGAACAAAAAAAATATGATCAACAATATATGCAGAAAAAGTTTTTGATGAAATTCAACATCACTTTATGATAAACACTCTCAGAAAGTGGGCATAGAGGGAACATACCTCAACATAATAAAGGCCATATATGACAAACCCACAGCTAACATCATACTCAAGAGTGAAAAGCTTAAAGCATTTCCTCTAAGATTAGGAAGAAAACAACGATGCACACTCTCACCATTTTTATTCAACATAGGTTTGGAAGTCCTAGCCACAGCAATCAGACAAGACAAAGAAATAAAAGGAACCCAAGCTGGAAAAGAAAAAGTAAAACTGTCACTGTCTGCAGATGACACAATGCTATACATAGAAAATCCTATAGATGCTACCAGAAAACTACTACAGCTCATCAATGACTTTGGTAACGTTGCTGGATACAAAAATAATACACAGAAATCTGCTGCACTTCTATACACAAACAACAAAATACCAGAGAGAAACTAATGAAACAATCCCATTTACCACTGCATCAAAAAGAATAAAATACCTAGGAATAAACCTACCTAAGGAGGCAAAAGACCTGTACTCCAAAACCTATAAGACACTGAAGAAAGAAATTAGAGGACACAATAGATAGAAAGACACACCACGTTCTTCGATTGGAAAAATCAATATTGTTAAAATGGCCATACTACCCAAGGCAATCTACAGATTCAATGCAATCCCTATCAAATTACCAAGTGCATTTTTTATGAAACTAGAAAAAAATTAAATTTGTATGGAAACACAAAAGACCTCAAACAGCCAAAACAATAGTGAGAAAGAAGAACGGAGCTGAAGGAATCACACTTTCTGACTTCAAAGTATATTACAAAGCTACAGTAATGGCATGGCCCTGGCACAAAAACAGGAATATAGATCAATGGAACAGGACAGAAAGCACAGAAGTAAAGCAAAGCATCTATGGTCGGCAAGAATATACAATGGAGAAAAGACAATCTCTTCAAAAAGTGGTACATGTGAAAGAATGAAATTAGAACATTCTCTAACACCATACACAAAAATAAACTCAAAATGGATTAAAGACCTAAATGTAAGACAAATACTACAAAACTCCTAGAGGAAAACATAGGTAGAACACTCTGACATAAATCACAGCAATATTTTTTTGGATCCACCTCCTAGAATAATGAAAATAAAAACAAAAGTAAAGAAATGAAAACTAATTAAACTTTAAAAAATTTTGCAAAGCAATGGAAACCATAAACAAAATAAAAGGACAACCTACGGACTGCAAGAAAATATGTACAAACACTGCGACCGACAAGGGCTTAATTTCCAAAATATGCAAACAGCTCATACAGCTTAATATTAAAAAAACAAACAACCCAAGCAAAAAATGGGCAGAAGACCTAGACATTTTGGCAAAGAAGACATATAGATGGCAAGCAGGCACGTGAAAAGATGCTCAACATTGCTAATTATTAGAGAAAGGCAAATCAAAATTACGATTAGGTTATCACCTCACAGCAGTCAGAATGGCCATCACCAAAAAGTCTATGAATAATAAATGCTGGAGAGGGCATGGAGAAAAAGGAACCATCCTATGCTGCTGGTAGAAATGTAAATTGATACAACCACTATGTAGAACACTATGGACGTTCCTTAAAAAACTAAACATAGCCTACCATATGACCCAGCCATCCCACTCCTGGACATATATCCAGAGACAACTCTAATGTGAAACTCTAGTGTGCACATCAGGACCCAGGGGAAGGAGCAGTGACCCCATAGGAGACTGAACCAGAACTACCTGATAGTGCTGGAGGGTTTCCTGCAGAGGCGGGGGGTGGCTGTAGTGAGGCTCACTGTGAGGACAAGGACACTGGAAGCAGAAGTTCTGGGAAGTACTCCTTGGAGTGAGCCCTCCCAGAGTCCGCCATTTGCCCCACCAAAGAGCAGGGTAGGCTCCAGTGTTTAGTCACCTCAGGACAAACAACCAACAGGGAGGGAACCCAGCCCCACCCATCAGCAGACAAGCGGATTAAAGTTTTATTGAGCTCTGCCCACCAGAGCAACACCAAGCTCTACCCACAACCGGTCCCTCCCATCAGGAAGCTTGCACAATCCTCTTAGCCTCATCCACCAGAGGGCAGACAGCAGAAGCAAGAAGAACTACAATCCTGCAGCCTATGGAACAAAAAACACTTTCACAGAAAGACAAACAAGATAAAAAGGCAGAGGGCTATGTACCAGATGAAAGAACAAGATAAAACCCCAGAAAAACAACTAAATGAAGTGGAAATAGGCAACCGTCCAGAAAAAGAATTCAGAATAATAAGAGTGACGATGATACAGGACCTCGAAAAAAAAAATGGAGGCAAAGGTCAAGAAGATGCAAGAAATGTTTAACAAAGACCTAAAAATTTTAAAAAACAGAGATGAACAATATAATAACTGAAAAGAAAACTACACTAGAAGGAATCAATAGCAGAAAAACTGAGAAAATCTGTTCTTCTGAACAGATAAGTGACCTGGAAAACAGAATGGTGGAATTCACTGCCACAGAACAGAATAAAAAAAAGAGAATGAAAAGAAATGAAGACAGCCAACAACAACTCTGGGACAACATTAAACGCAACGTTCGCATTATAGGGGTCCCAGAAAGAGAAGACAGAGAGAAAGCACCTGAGAAAATATTTGAAGAGATTATAGTCGAAAACTTCCCTAACATGGGAAAGGAAAGAGTCACCCAAGTCCAGAAAGCACAGAGAGTCCCAGGCAGGACAAATCCAAGGAGAAACAGGTCGAGACACATAATAACCAAACTGACAAAAATTAAAGAGAAACAAAATTTACTGAAAGCAACAAGGGAAAAACGACAAATAACATACAAGGGAACTCCCACAAGATTAACAGCTGACTTCTCAGCAGAAACTCTACAAGCCAGAAAGGCATGGCATGATATATTTAAAGTGATGAAAGGGAAGAACCTACAACCAAGATTACTCTACCCAGCAAGGATCTCATTCAGATTCAATGGAGAAATCAAAAGCTTTATAGACAAGCAAAACTAAGAGAATTCAGCACCACCAAACCAGCTCTTCAGCAAATGCTGAAGGACTTTCTCTAGGTGGAAAACACAAGAGAAGAAAAGGACCTGCAAAAACAAACCCAATAACAAGTAAGAAAATGGTAACAGTAACATACATATCAATAATTACCTTAGGGCTTCCCTGGTGGAGCAGTGGTTGAGAGTGCGCCTGCCGATACAGGGGACACGGGTTCGTGCCCCAGTCCGGGAGGATCCCGCGTGCCACAGAGCAGCTAGGCCTGTGAGCCATGGCCGCTGAGCCTACGCATCTGGAGCCTGTGCTCCACAACGGGAGAGGCCACAACAGTGAGAGGCCCGCGTACCGCAAAAAAAAATAAAATAAAATAAAAATAATTACCTTAAATATCAATGGATTAAATGCTCCAACTAAAAGACACAGCCTCGCTAAATGGGTTCAAAAACAAGACCCATATATATGCTGTCTACAACAGACCCACTTCAGACCTAGGGACACATACACACTGAAAGCGAGGGGATGGAAAAAGATATTCCATGCAAATGGAAATCCAAAGAAAGCTGGAATAGCAGTACTCATATCAGATAAAACAATATTTAAAATAACGTTACAACAGACAAGGAAGGACACTACATAATGATCAAGGGATCAATCCAAGAAGAAGATATAACAAATATAGATATATATGCACCCAACATAGGAGCATCTCAATACATAAGGCAACTGCTAAAAGCTATGAGAGGAAATCAACAGTAACACAGTAATACTGGGGGACTTTAACACCTCACTTACACCAATGGACAGATCACCCAAACAGAAAATTAATAAGGAAAGACAAGCTTTAAATTACACAATAGACCAGAAATATTTAATTGATATTTATAGGATGTTCCATCCAAAAACAGCGGATTACCCTTTCTTCTCAAGTGCACACAGAACATTCTCCAGGATAGATCACATCTTGGGTCACAAATCAAGCCTCAGTAAATTTAAGACAATTGAAATTATATCAAGCATCTTTTCTGACCACAACGCTTTGAGATTAGAAAACAATTACAGGGAAAAAAAAAACATAAAAAACACAAACACTGGAGGCTAAACAATACATTACTAAATAACCAAGAGATCACTGAAGAAATCAAAGAGGAAATCAAAAAATACCTAGAGACAAATGACAATGAAAACACAACGATCCAAAACCTATAGGATGCAGCAAATGCAGTTCTAAGAGGAAAGTTTATAGCAATACAATCCTCCCTCAAGAAACAAGAAAAATCTCAAATAACAATTTAACCTGACACCAAAAGGAACTAGAGAAAGAAGAACAAACAAAACCCAAAGTTAGTAGACGGAAAGGAATCATAAAGATCAGAGCAGAAATACATGAAATAAAAACAAAGAAAACAATAGCAAAGATCAATAAAACGAAAAGCAGGTTCTTTGAGAAGATAAACAAAATTGATATACCATCAGCCAGACTCATCAAGAAAAAGAGGGAGAGGACTCAAATCAATAAAATAAGAAATGAAAAAGGAGAAGTTACAACAGACACTGCAGAAATACAAAGCATCCTAAAGAGACTACTAAAAGCAACTCTATGCCAATAAAATGTACAACCTAGAAGAAATGGACAAATTCTTAGAAAGGTATAAACTTCCGAGACTGAACCAAGAAGAAACAGAAAATGTGAACAAACGAATCACAAGTAATGAAATTGAAGCTGCGATTAAAAATCTTCCAACAAACAAAAGTCGAGGACCAGATGGCTTCACTGGTGAATTCTACCAAACATTTAGAGAAGCGCTAACACCTATCCATCCCAAACCCTTCCAAAACTTGCAGAGGAAGGAACACTCCCAAACTCATTCTATGAGGCCACCATCACCCTGATACCAAAACCAGACAAAGATACTACAAAAAAAGAAAAAATTACAGACCAATATCACTGATGAACATTGATGCAAAAATCCTCAACAAAATACTAGCAAACAGAATCCAACAACACATTAAAAGGATCATACACCATGATCAAGTGGAATTTATCCCAGGGATTCAAGGATTCTTCAATATAGGGAAATCAACACAATACACCATTTGAACAAACAATAAAAACCATATGAGCATCCCAATAGATGCAGAAAAAGCTTTTGACAAAATTCAACACCCATTTACGATAAAAACTCCAGACAGTGGGCATAGAGGGAACCTACCTCAACATAATAAAAGCCATATATGACAAACCCACAGCAAACATCTTCTCAATGGTGAAAACCTGAAAGCATTTCCTCTAAATTCAGGAACAAGATAAGGATGTCCACTCTCACCACTATTATTCAACATAGTTTTGGAAGTCCTAGCCACAGCAACCAGAGAAGTAAAGAAATAAAAGGAATACAAACTGGAAAAGAAGAAGTAAAACTGTCCCTGTTTGCAGATGACATGATACTATAAAAAGAGAATCCTAAACATGCCACCAGGAAACTACTAGAGCGAATCAACGAATTTGGTAAAGTTGCAGGATACAAAATTAATGCACAGAAATGTCTTGCATTCCTATATATTAATGACAAAAAATCTGAACAGAAATTAAGGAAACACTCCCACTTACCATTGCAACAAAAAGAATAAAATACCTACGAATAAACCTACTTAGAGAGAAAAGACCTGTATGCAGAAAACTGTAAGACACTGATGAAAGAAATTTAAGATGACACAAACAGATGGAGGAAGATACCATATTCTTGGATTGGAAGAATCAATATTGTGAAAATGACTATACTACCCAAACAATCTACAGATTCAATGCAATCCCTATCAAATTACCAATGGCATTTTTTACAGAACTAGAATAAAAAATCTTAAAATTTGTATGGAGACACAAAAGACCCCGAAGAGCCAAAGCAGTCTTGAGAAAAAAAACGAAGCTGGAGGAATCAGGCTCCCTGACTTCAGACTATACTACAAAGCTACAGTAATCAAAACAGGATGGTACTGGCACCAAAACAGAAATATAGATCAATGGAACAGGATAGAAAACCCAGAGATAAACCCACACACATATGGTCACCTTATCTTTTATAAAAAAGGCAAGAATACACAATGGAGAAAAGACAACCTCTTCAATAAGTGGTGCTGGGAAAACTGGATAGCTACATGTAAAAGAATGAAATTAGAACACTCCCTAACACCATACACAAAAAGAAACTCAAAATGGATTACAGACCTAAATGTAAAGCCAGACACTATAAAACTCTTAGAGGAAAACACAGGATGAACATTCCATGACATAAATCACAGCAAGATCCTTTTTGACCCACCTCCTAGAGAAATGGAAATAAAAACAAAAATAAACAAATGGGACCTAATGAAACTTAAAAGCTTTTGCACAGCAAAGGAAACCATAAACAAGACGAAAAGACAACCCTCAGAATGGGAGAAAATATTTGCAACTGAAGCAACTGACAAAGGATTAATCTCTAAAATTTACAAGCAGCTCATGCAGCTCAGTATCAAAAAAAACTAACAACCCAATCCAAAAATGGAGAGAAGACCTAAATAGACATTTATCCAAAGAAGATATACAGATGTCCAAGAGGCACATGAACAGCTGCTCAACATCACTAATTATTAGAGGAATGTAAATCAAAACTACAATGACGTATCACCTCACACCACTTAGAATGGGCACCATCAGAAAATCTACAAACAACTAATGCTGGAGAGGGTGTGGAGAAAAGGGAACCCTCTTGCACGGTTGGTGAGTAAATTGATACAGCCACTATGGAGAACAGCATGGAGGTTCCGTAAAAAACTAAAAACAGAACTACCATATGACCCAGCAAACCCATTACTGGGCATATACCCAGAGAAAACCATAATTCAAAAAGACACATGCACCCCAAGGTTCACTGCAGCACTATTTACAATAGTCAGGTCATGGAAGCAACCTAAATGCCCATCGAAAGATGAATGGATAAAGAAAATGTGGCACAGATATACAATGGAATATTACTCAGCCATAAAAAGGAATGAAATTGGGTCATCTGTAGAGATGTGGATGGATCTAGAGACTGTCATCCACAGTGAAGTAAGTCAGAAAAAGAAAAACAAATATTGTATATTAACACATATATGTGGAACCTAGAAAAACTGTACAGATGAACCAGTTTGCAGGGCAGAAATAGAGACAAAGACGTAGAGAACAAACGTATGGATACCAAGGGGGGAAGTGTCAGGGGTGGTGGTGTGATGAATTGGGAGATTGGGATTGACATGTATACACTAATATGTATAAAATGGATAACTAATAAGAAGCTGCTGTATAAAAAAATAAATAAAATTTAAAAATTAAAAAAAAAGAAGATATGGTACATATATACAATGGAATATTACTCAGCCATAAGCATGAAATAAATGGGAAGGAAATCTGAAAAAGAGTGGATATATGTTTACGTATAACTGATTCACTTTGCTGTAGAGAAGAAACTAACACAACACTGTAAAGCAACTATAGTCCAACAAAAAAAAGAATGAAATAATGCCATTTGCAGCAACATGGATGGACCTAGAAATTATCATATTAATAATGTGAAGTTAAGTCAGACAGAGAAAGACAAGTATCATATGATATCACTTATATGTAGAATCTTAAAAAATGATACAAATGAACTTATTTACAAAACAGAAATATACTCACAAACATAGAAAACAAAGGGGATAGAAAGGGGAGCAGGGAGATAAATTAGGAGTTTGGGATCAACATATACACACCACTGTATATAAAACAAATAACAACAAAGACCCCCTATATATGTAGCACAGGGAACTATATTCAGTATCATGTAATAACCTATAATGGAAAAGAATTTATATATATAAATCACTTTGCTGTATATAAATCACTTTGCTGTACACCTGAAGCATATACAACACTGGAAATTAACTACACTTCAATTTTTTTTTGAAAAAAAGGTTAAAAGAATAAAAACTAAAATAAAAGAACTTTACGGAATATGAAAAAAAAGACTGACCTATTGATACACATGGCAACATAAATTTCAAAATAATTTTGCTGAGGCAAAGAAATTAATTTTTCTAATCTCAGCAAACTCATTCTTAGGCAAATTGATTTTCAAAAAGTTGATCTAGAAACAAGAGATGAGGAGTAGGAGGTCCATACGGCCCTTAATTTTAAACCAGCCCAGCACAAGGCCTATATATTAATGAATTGCTAGTTCAATTCTCATTTTTCTTCATATATACAGTCCCCTCAGAAACCCCAAGGACAGAGGAATGGATAAAGCAGATGTCCCCAAGGACAGAGCAATGGATAACGATTTATGGTTGGAATATTACTCAGCCATAAAAAAGAATGAAATAATGCCATTTGCAGCAACATGGATGGACCTAGAGATTATCATACCAACTGAAGTAAGTCATATCTGGAATCTAATTTAAAAATAAAGGTACAAATGAACTTATTTACAAAACAGAAACAGACTTACAGATATAGAGAGCTCATGGTTTCCAAAGGGGAAACGTGGGGGTGTTGGTAGAAATCAGGAGCTTGGGTTGAATACACACACACTACTATGTATAAGATAACCAAGAAGGACCTACTGTATAGCACAGGGAGCTCTACTCAATATTCTGTGAAAACCTATATGAGAAAAGAGTCTAAAAAAGAATGAATATATGTATACGTATACCTAAATCACTTTGCAGTACACCTGAAACTAACACAACATTGTAAAATCAACTATACCCAGGAATACCCAAATCCGATTACAATCGTAACCCTAACACGTTGAATCCAAGTAACCTGAATGGAGTACATACTGACTCAGAAACAGTTCAATTTTCTGATACAGGCACAACAAATGTAACATCCATTACAGTGCAGCTTACTATTCAATAAACTTTGAGATAACACAGGGAAACAATGTTCCCATTTGTCTAATGAATTCTCACACTAGCAGTTCCTCTCTTTCATTTCCTACTTCAATCACAAATACAGACACTGACAAAATAAATAAGAAAAATGGTTTGTGATTTTTAAAATTTGTACGCTTGTCCTCTAAATTCTCTATCAGCCTAACTCCAATATACCTCACATCCCTCTTTGAAGAGCAGTTGTAAGATATCCAGGATAAGCAGGAAAATTGCCACAGGATGACAATGAGGTTTCCACCCTGTTGTGTACTCAAGATGCTATTATGAAGTCAAGAGGGAACATCCAATACATCTGGCACGTGTTCAAGGATAAACACGCAAAGTCTATTCTCCAGCATTCTCCTTAACATACTAATCATCAAAGGTCACTATATCTGAATGCTGGAAATTCTCCTTCGAATTCCACCATGGTTAACCTACTAAAGTTAAGTGGGAAGGGAAAAAACAGAAGCAAGAGTACTCTATTCACAAAGATGTCTACAATTTAAGATCAGAAAGTTTACTGCAAGCATTCTCCTAAATCTCCTAATCAATAATAAGTAGTACCCAAAGAAAAGTACTCTCCTAAATCAGTTGTCTGTGCAATCTAAACGAAGAGTAAACAAGAATTCACAGCAAAGTCTGTTGCTTCAAACCTACCAGAAATGAAAAGATCTTTGCTGCTGTACAGAAAGAGTAAATATGTTCAGACCCAAACTAAGACAGGCTGCAAGGGCAGTTTTAAGAGGATCACAGATCATCTAGATAAGCCACACTTTTAAAAGTAAGCATATCAAGGGAATTCCCGTGGTCCAGTGGTTCCAACTCCCCACTTCCACTGCAGGGGCCATGGGTTCAATCCCTGGTCAGGGAACTAAGATCCTGCAAGCTGTGTGGTACAGCCAAAAAAAAAAGTAAGCATGCCAAGAGTATGAGAGTTCCTATGACTCAAAATAACAAACCCACTAGAAAAACTGGACTCAGTACAACGTGTTAAATGTGAAAAAAACTGAAGTAACATGCTAACACTTCATAACACTTCATAAAATACTTCATCTTTTCTATCTCCTACCTTCTAATTTCAGGCTCTGCCTCTCTAGCAGTATGTAAAATCAAATAATTCACTAATATTTCACAAATATAATGTCTTAAGTCTGTTTACATAAGCAAAAAAAATCATCTGTGTATAAATTATGAATGTTGTATTGCATCAAGAAAATTTAAACACTAATTCAAAAACTCATTTGGGGGGCTTCCCCGGTGGCACGGTAGTTAAGAATCCACCTGCCAATGCAGGGGACACGGATTTGATCCCTGGTCCGGGAAGATCTCACATGCCACGGAGCAACTAATCCCGTGCACCACAACTACTGAGCCCATGTGCCACAACTAGTGAAGCCCATGCACTTAGAGCCCATGCTCCCCATCAAGAAGCCCACACACCGCAACGAAGAGTAGCCCCTGGTCGCCGCAACTAGAGAAAGCCCCCATGCAGCAATGAAGACCCAACACAGCCACAAATAAATAAATAATTTATTTTTTAAAAATCGTTTGGTTTTCATTACTAGAAAACTGAACATGATAGTAGTATCAAAAACTAAGGATTTGGGCTTCCCTGGTGGCGCAGTGGTTGAGAGTCCGCCTGCTGATGCAGGGGACACAGGTTTGTGCCCCGGTCGGGGAACATCCCACATGCCGCGGAGCGGCTGGGCCCGTGAGCCATGGTCGCTGAGCCTGCGCATCTGGAGCCTGTGCTCCGCAACGGGAGAGGCCTCAACAGTGAGAGGCCCGCGTACCGCAAATAAAAAAAAAAAAAACTAAGGATTTAACTAAAGAACACTTTTCATAATGAACAGCTTTTCTAATTATCTTAGCTTTTCTATTTCTTTGGGAAAACAATTTAAATAAATCTTGAATACAACGTTTTATTGACTAACATTAAAGTCTGACAGTAATCATAATAGTTGTCCCATACTTTTTGACCTGAACCAAATTGCACAATTTTCCAACGTTAGATATACATAGCAAAATAAACATAAAGAGGTGTTAAACCTAGTTTTACTTATCTGAGAACCAGGGTTTAGAATTTGGAAAAACCATATCTAAATCTACAAGTCTCCATTAAAAAGAGAGAAATAAAACAGAAAAGCCTTAGTAACTAAACTCTGTCTGGGATAAAACTCGATAAGGCACAAAGAAAAGCTCCATCCAGGAAAGGGTTCCTAGGTGCCAGCATCTTAATTATGAAAGAATTTAAAAGGAAAGGCCAATGCAGACTCACGCTGATCCAAAACAGATAGCATTAAACAACAGAGCTAATCCTTAACTTTTTGACATGAATAAATGCCTAAGGAGAGTACCCACTCTACTCATACAAATGACTGCCAATAAGGTGGTGCTTTGTGCTGAGTGGAAAAGGTTTGAAGGGAAGGGGTGTCAGCTTTAAAACAGTTCCTAAAATAGTTGCTTAAAAGGATAAAGAAAAAGAGAACTTACAAAGGCTTTGAGTCACGCTTGGTTCCAGGAAAAGGATACTTTGGCTCTATGTGAAAGCAAAAACCAGTCATTGTAAAATACAGATACCCAGATTTTGTCAGCAAAAGGAAGAGTATTGTCCATTATTTCCCACAAAGGCAGCAGAGCCTTTAACTTGGATTCCTATTTTTTCTTGGCAGGTAGACATTCTGCAAAAGCAACAAAGCAAACTAAATATAAAACTCTTCTGAAATTCAAGCCCGCAGTCAAAATGCCAAATTCACAAACTCATCAAAGGTCACAGAGGAACAAATTTCCTGTTTTTTTTACTTAAACTCATTACCTTCCTCCTGAGCTAACCAATACAGAATTTCCTTCTTGTTCTGAGGCTGATAAAATGAGGACAGCATACTTACAACATACTAGGAACAATAGGCAGTTACCCAGAATCACAGAATCAAGGAATAAAATTTGATATTTTCTAAAACCCAGTTGCACATAATGCATGTCTATTATTTCTCCATTTGAGAAGAGTGAATTGTTTTATTAACAATTTTTAAAAACTTTATTTCGAAGTTGTTTTACAAAAAGACTAAAAGAAAATGTAATGTTTTATAAACATTTATCAAAAATCCATTACTTTTAATTATTAGAACTATGTTCCTTGCCCTAAACACCTTAGAGTCTAGGAAAGATGAGCAAAAGGTAAACAATGATTATTATATTGTAAACATTTATGTATTTCCCATCTCTTTCTAAAATATATTTAAAGTTGCTTTCCATAAAGAATATTTAACAGTGTTTACAAATAACTGTAGTTTAATGAAGAAATGTGTGTAAATTCAATAAAAGAGCTACTAAGAATAAAATTTGAATGGAGCAATAGTTCTTGACCAAGTTGATGATTAATCGTGAAATGTGCTACAAGTACTGTAATTTGTAAACTAATAATAGTAAAAATGACCTAAGTTTGTGTACAATTTATACACACAATATATACTATATGTATATTAGTACTGCTAATCCTATCCTCGGTACGCGCGGGCCTCTCCGTGTTGTGGCCTCTCCCGTTGCAGAGCACAGGCTCCGGACGCGCAGGCTCAGCGGCCGTGGCTCACGGGCCCAGCCGCTCCGTGGCATGTGGGATCCTCCCGGACCGGGGCACAAACCCGTGTCCCCTGCATCAACAGGCGGGACTCTCAACCACTGCGCCACCAGGGAAGCCCAACACATTCCTTTTTAATCTTATTTATTTCATTTACTAAAAATCGTTATTCCAAAAAGGCTCCACAGACTTCTGCAGACTGCCAGAGTCCATACAACCAAACATCCACCCATATCCAAACATAACACCCATGCATTAGAGGGAGGAAGGGGAAAACCAATCCTGAGGGTATTCAGGCATAAAGTAAGTAGGGCCTAAATTCAGGCAAAAATAGAAATAATTCCAATTTTAATCAATTTGTCTAATACAAAATTCATAATTATCTTCCCCAAATGGTATCCTCCTTCTGATTTTTCAGTTATCTTTGACTTCTTCCTTCATATTCAACCACTGATGTCATTTAAAAGCTTTCTTTTCTATCCCAATTGACACATCTCTCTCCTGACTTACCACTTCATATTTTAATTCTTTAAAAAAGAGCCTCCCTCCTCCCACACTGATCTCCGCAACTGATTCTGCATACCTCAACCAGATTAAACTTCTTAAATAATTACTTCCAAACTGCCACCAGCCTCTCAAAATCAGTCAATGCTCCCAGTCTTTAATAGTAGTATTGATAATTACTTGATTCTAGAGCCATATCTGCAATAACTATTAATCAAAACAATTATACAGCCATGTCCTATAAAATATCATCTAAACGATATTATGACATAAAATTCAGGTATTACTAAGAGAACCCCAACTTACAGATGTAAAAAAAACACTTGGTGCTCTAGAATTAAACCTAGAATAAGACTTAAATTCCTCATTCAAACCCCTCCATAATAATCATGCTCCAATTTGCCTTATCACCTCCTTGTTCCCACTGAAGCTCTGGAAGTTAACCAGATACTAACTCAATGTCCCAATCCTCCTTGAATCTGGACTCATACCTTTTATTTTTCTTTTTAAAACATCTTCATTGGGGTATAATTGCTTAACAATGGTGTGTTAGTTTCTGCTTAATAACAAAGTGAATCAGCTATACATATACCTATGTTCCCATATCTCCTCCCTCTTGCATCTCCCTCTCTCCCACCCTCCCTATCCCAACCCTCTAGGTGGTCACAAAGCACCAAGCTGATCTGTGTTACGTGGCTGCTTTCCACTAGCTATCTGTTTTACGTTTGGCAGTGTATACATGTCCATGCCACTCTCTCACGTCGTCCCAGCTTACCCTTCCCTATCCCCGTGTCCTCAAGTCCATTGTCTACATCGGTGTCTTTATTCCTGTCCTGCCCTTAGGTTCATCAGAAGCTTTTTTTTTTTTTAGATTCCAAATATATGTGTTAGCATACAGTATTTTTCTCTTTCTGACTTACTTCACTCAGTATAGCAGACTCTAGGTCCATCCACCTCACTACAAATAACTCAATTTCATCCCTTTTTATGGCTGAGTAATATTCCACTGTATATATGTGCCACATCTTCTTTATCCATTCGTCTGTCAATGGACACTCAGGTTGCTTCCATGTCCTGGCTACTGTAAATACAGCTGCAATGAACACTGTGGTACATGACTCTTTTTGAATTATGGTTTTCTTAGGGTATATGCCCAGTAGTAGGATTGCTGGGTCGTATGATAGTTCTATTTTTAGTTTTTTAAGGAAACTCCATACTGTTCCCTATAGTGGCTGTATCAATTTACATTCCCACCAAAGGTGCAAGAGGGTTCCCTTTACTCCACACCCTCTCCAGCATTTGTTTGTAGATTTTTTTTTTTTTTTTTGCTGTACGCGGGCCGGTCACTGTTGTGGCCTCTCCCATTGCGGAGCACAGGCTCCGGATGCGCAGGCTTAGCGGCCATGGCTCACGGGCACAGCCGCTCCGCGGCATGTGGGATCTTCCCGGACCACGGCACGAATCCGAGTCCCGTGCATCGGCAGGCGGACTCTCAACCACTGCGCCACCAGGGAAGCCCTGTTTGTAGATTTTTGATGATGGCCATTCTCACTGGTGTGAGATGATACCTCACTGTAGTTTTGAGTTGCATTTCTCTAATGATTAGTGATGTTGAGCATCCTTTCATATGTCTGGTGGCAATCGGTATATCTTCTTTGGGGAAATGTCTATTTAGGTCTTCTGCCCTTTTTTTTTTTTTTTTAAGCATCTTTACTGGAGTACAGCTGCTTCACAACGGTGTGTTAGTTTCTGCTTTATAACAAAGTGAATCAGCTATACATATACATATATCCCCGTATCTCCTCCCTCTTGCATCTCCCTCCCACCCTTCCTATCCCACCCCTCTAGGTGGTCACAAAACACTGAGCTGATCTCCATGCGCTATGCGGCTGCTTCCCACTAGCTATCTATCTTACATTTGGTAGTATATATAAGTCCACGCCACTCTCTCACTTCGTCCCAGCTTACCCTTCCCCCTCCCCCTCCCTGTGTCCTCAAGTCCATTCTCTACATCTGCATCTTTATTCCTGTCCTTTCTGCCTATTTTTGGATTGGATTGTTTGTTTCTTTGATATTGAGCTGCATGAGCTGCTTGTAAATTTTAGAGATTAATCCTTTGTCAGTTGCTTCAGTTGCAAATATTTTCTCCCATTCTGAGAGTTGTCTCCTCATCTTGTTTACGGTTTCCTTTGCTGTGCAAAAGACTTTAAGTTTCATTAGGTCCCATTTGTTTATTTTTGTTTTTATTTCCAGTTGCACATAATGCATATCTATATTTCCATTTCTCCAGGAGGTGGGTCAAAAAGGATCTTGCTGTGACTTATGTCATAGAGTATTCTGCCTATGTTTTCCACTAAGAGTTCTATAGTATCTGGCCTTACATTTAGGTCTTTAATCCATTTTGAGTTTATTTTTGTATATGGTATTAGGGAGTGTCCTAATTTCATTCTTTTACATGTAGCTGTCCAGTTTTCCCAGGACCACTTACTGAAAAGGCTGTCTTTTTTCCATTGTATATTCTTGCCTTTATCAAAAATAAGGTGACCATATGTGCATGGGTTTATCTCTGAGCTTTCTATCCTTTTCCATTGATCTATATTTCTGTTTTTGTGCCAGTACCATACTGTCTTAATTACTGTAGTTTTGTAGTACAGTCTGAAGCCCAGGAGCCTGATTCCTCCAGCTCCGTTTTTCTTTCTCAAGATTGCTTTAGCTATTCGGGATCTTTTGTGTTTCCATACAAATTGTGAAATTTTTTGTTCTAGTTCTGTGAAAAATGCCATTTGGTAGTTTGACAGGGATTGCACTGAATCTGTAGATTGCTTTGGGTAGTATAGTCATTTTCACAATGTTGATTCTTCCAATCCAAGAACATGGTATATCTCTCCATCTGCAAGAGATTTCTGTGCATTAATTTTGTATCCTGCAACTTTACCAAATTCATTGATTAGCTCTAGTAGTTTTCTGATAGCATCTTTAGGATTCTCTATGTATAGTATCATGTCATCTGCAAACAGTGACAGCTTTACTTCCTTTTTTCCAATTTGGATTCCTTTTATTTCCTTTTCTTCTGTGATTGCTGTGGCTAAAACTTCCAAAACTATGTTGAATAATAGTGGTGAGAGTGGAGAACCTTATCTTGTTCTTGATCTTAGAGGAAATGGTTTCAGTTTTTCACCACTGAGAACCATGGCAGCTGTGGGTTTGTCATATATGGCCTTCATTATGTTGAGGAAAGTTCCCTTTATGCCTACTTTCTGGAGGATTTTTTTTATCATAAATGGATGTTGAAGTTTGTCAAAAGCGTTTTCTGCATCTATTGAGATGATCATATGGTTTTTCTCCTTCAATTTGTTAATATGGTGTATCACGTTGATTGATTTGCGTATATTGAAGAATCCTTGCATTCCTGGAATAAACCCCACTTGATAATGGTGTATGATCCTTTTAATGTGCTGTTGGATTCTGTTTGCTAGTATTTTGTTGAGGATTTTTGCATCAATGTTCATCAGTGATATTTGTGACATCTTTTTCTGGTTTTGGTATCAGGGTGATGGTGGCCTCGTAGAACGAGTTTGGGAGTGTTCCTCCCTCTACTATATTTTGGAAGAGTTTGAGAAGGATAGGTGTTAGCTGTTCTCTAAAAGTTTGATAAAATTTGCCTGTGAAGCCGCCTGATCCTGGGCTTTTGTTTGCTGGGAGATTTTTAATCACAGTCTCAATTTCAGTGTTTGTGATTGGCCTGTTTGTATTTTCTATTTCTTCCTGGTTCAGTCTCGGAAGGTTGTGCTTTTCTAAGAATTTGTCCATTTCTTCCAGTTGTCCATTTTATTGGCATAGAGTTGTCTGTAGTAATCTCTCATGATCCTTTGTATTTCTGCGGCATCAGTTTTTATTTCTCCTTTTTCATTTCTAATTCTATTGATTTGGACTCATACCTTTCTGCTACTACATATCTGCTGATGTAATTTCTACCATCTGCAATGCCATTTGATTCATTCATTCAGTTAATAAACAGTTACTAAGCCCCTAAAATATACTAAACATTTAGAATATCTATGCCCTTAAAAATCTCAGTCTAATGAGAAAGCAGAGACATAAACCAGGTAAACAAAATACAGTCTGCTAAATGTCATAAAAGGGGAATGCACAGGATGCTACAGGGAGCACAGAGAAAAAGCATAAAGCAAAGACTGGAAGTGTGAGGCAAGGTTTCCTGGAGTAGGGAGCATCTAAGGTGAGTTATTAAGAAAGTCAGTGAGGTCGTAGAGTATAAGGTATTGTAGGCATGTATAAAGCACAAACTAGGCTATATCTAAGTCACTCAGTTGGCTAGGCTACAGAATATGTTTGAAGGAGGAGGAGTAATAAATGATAAAACTGGAAAGGTACAAGAGGCCAGTAACATGATGGACCTTACATATAACGCTATGAAAGCTCCATTTTATTCTAAAAGCAATAAGCAGCAGCAGGATACACTGGGAAGTATACAAGTTGAGGAATTCCCATGACCTAAATCTGAATTCAATCTCTTGTGTCATTTACCTGCTATGTGACTTTCATCAAATTTGCCTCTCTAACCTTCAGTTTCCTCAGCTATAAACTAGGAATTAATAATATCAACTTTGCCAGGATTCAAACAAGAAGTTAATTCATGTAAATCTCCTAGCACAGGGGTCAGCAAACTATAGCTTGGTTTGCCAGCAATGAATGGTTTTACATTTTTAAAGGATTGTTTATTTAACAAACAACAACAACGATATAGAACAGAAATCTTACATGACCCACAAAGCCAAAACATTTACTATACAGCCCTTTACATAAAAATCTTACCAACTCCTACCCTTAAGCACATAATAGGCAACCAAAAAACAGTAACATTATTAAGGATTTTAAGTAGGGAATTTAAGCAGTATTGAAAGAATTTTAAAAGGATTTCTCTGGTGACAATGCCTACAAAGAAACAGAAGTTAAAGCAGCAATAATGGATGTTGGGAAACAAGCAAGGAGAATGCTGCAGTAATCCGTTAACTTTTCCTTTCCTCCTCCTAACTATAAAGGTGAGATCAACTTCCACCTCCTCTCTTTATCCCTGTAGGCTACAACCCCATATGTACTCTGCTATACGGTACAGCACTTAATGTTCTTTGTCACTTAGCATATTCTGCCTTCACTTGCTTGCTATTTATCCAGGCTTAAATCCCCTATAAGTGTAAGTGGTATAAGAGTAAATATTTTGGAGTCAAACAGATCTTGTTTTAAATATTAGTTTTATCAATATTTAAGATTTGTTATTTAACTCATATGGCTTCTAACAATAAGAAACAGTAACAGCGAACATATATTGCGTTTTTTAGTTTTGTTTTGCTTTTTTACTTCAGACATGCCACATACTGTTTTAAGCACTTTACAGGCATTACTTCATTTAACCCTCCCAACAACTCTGTAGGATAAGGATTATTAATTACTATCTCCTTATTACAGATGAGGAAACTGAAGCATGGAGAAGTTAAATGAGTTTCCCAAGAGCTAGAAAGTGAAGGATCAAAGACTCACATTCTTAACCAGCTAGAGAATGAGAATCATACTAATTCACCCGACTTTTCTGTACACTAATTTTGATTACATATTTAAAAGGGAAGGTGATGGCTTTCACAGTCCTTAGTACTCAGTAGTCTGATAAACATTAGTTCCACTTCCTGGTATAAAAGACTATATTCTGAACTTCTTTTTATTCCCCAGAACCCTGAATTTAACAGTTTATAGCCAGTAGAAGCTTAATAAATATTTATTAATAGGTTATACTTTTGGTGATTCAAATTCTTATTATTTCAAGGTTATCATTCTGTACATAATTCACAATATATTATTTCATGAATTTATATGTAGAGTTTGCAGCAGATTGCACTACATATGAATCTATAGCAGAACATACCTTATCAGTTTTTTGGTTTTGTTTAAATATAAACATTATGATCAAAGAGCTATGGATACATATGTAAAGATCCCAGCAAAGTCTGTGTATAGAAAGACATTAAGGTTGGTATATCCTAAATTTAGTTCTATTCTCTTATCAGTATTTGTAACTGGTATTATATAACTCTGAACTATTTTACTCATTTAGGGAATCTAAGTAATTTAGGAAAAGAAAAATAAAAAGATTCTAAACTATAAGATTACACAGAGAGGTTCTCTCTGCAAAAGATGACTATTAAGAAAGATAAAGTGTTGTAACGTCTATTGTGTGTCACCAATTTCTATTGTTAATAAAGGAAAACAATATGAAAGACCACAATTACCAGGCGTCTGTCTATTCAGCATGAATGATGAGTCTCACACAGCAAAGTGAACTATTTATTTCTTCAAAAAATTAGAAATAAATTTTTACCTATAATGAGATTTAAAAAGTAGACCGAAAAAAATTAATGAAAAGTAATAATCCTGCTACAAAAGAGGATACAAAACAAAAATTCTGTTACTACTTATCAATTTTTGCCTTGTGAACAGAAATATTCTTGGCTAAACCCAAAGTTATTTGATTTCTGAGACATAACATGAAACACAGAAATTTTTTTTTTTTTTTTTTCGGTACGCGGGCCTCTCACTGTTGTGGCCTCTCCCGTTGCAGAGCACAGGCTCCGGACGCGCAGGCTCAGCGGCCATGGCTCACGGGCCCAGCCGCTCCGCGGCATGTGGGATCTTCCTGGACCGGGGCACGAACCCGTGTCCCCTGCATCGGCAGGCGGACTCTCAACCACTGTGCCACCATGGAAGCCCAGAAATATTTTTTTTTAACATTACTTAATCATGGAGCTTCCCTGGTGGCGCCTGCCAATGCAGGGGACACGGGTTCGAGCCCTGGTTCCGGAAGATCCCACATGCCACGGAGCAACTAAGCCTGTGCACCACAACTACTTAGCCTGCACTCTAGAGCCTGTGAGCCACAACTACTGAAGCCCGCACACCTAGAGCCCGTGCTCCCCAACAAGAAAAGCCATCGCAATGATAAGCCCGTGCACTGCAACGAAGAGTAGCCCCTACTCGCCGCAACTAGAGAAAGCCCACGCACAGCAACAAAGACCCAACTCTACCAAAAATAAATGATTAATTTTTTTAAATTACCTAATCAGAATGCAGCTGCATGCAATTGTGTAATTAAAATTTCAAAAAGTAAATGAAGGATAATCACCACATCAAGTGCATCATAAACTTACCTTGCAGAGCAAAATTTCCTAAGAAATCTATTAAACTTTTTAGAAAACTATGCAGAAAACTTACAAAAGTAAAACCATTGATGCTGAAATGTTTTGGAAAAAAGGTCAGGTGACAGCCAGGTTCAAAGTAAACATGGAATTCTTCATTAACCATACACTTTTTATCACATAGGTTTGTTCCCTTCTTTTTAACTCTATGTTTAGTACTTCATTTATGATTTAGTTTCTCTCTGCTTCCTGTGTCCCCCTCCAACCTAGCTATCAAACTAAAAAAAAAAAAATTCTCCACACTGTTTTTAATTAATGTTTTTCAAAAGAAACAATATTCTCCACTGATCAAAAAACCCGAATTATTCAGAAAATCTTCAGTAAAGGATTAAGAAAATCTTCAGTAAAGGATCCCTTCCAAATGTGTATAGGGATTAATGGGAAGACAATGAGAGATCATGAAAGGGGTAGGGAAGAGAGAAAAGAAGGGAGAGGGAAAAAGAGGGGGGGAAAGCTAGCCCCTCTTTCCCAAAGAAGTTAAGCATCATTATCTGCCACGTATCACTGGACTTAGCATCTTCACTTTTCTCATTCATATTTCATATTTCCCTCAAAACTCAACCTTAACACCCCTTCATGATAAAAACACTCAACAAACTAGGAACAGAAGGGAACTTCCTCAACCTGATAAACAGCATCTATGAAAACCTCATTAGCTGATACCAAATAGTGGAAAACTGAATGCTTTCCTCCACCAAGATCAGGAATAAGACAAGACAAGAATATCTGCTCTTGACACTGCTTTTCAACAATGTTTAGCCAGGGCAATTAGGCAAGAAAATGAAATAAAATGCATCCAGATTGGAAAAGAAGAAAAACTATACTTATTTACAGGTGACACGATCCTTGTTATACAGAAAAGCAGATAGAATTCATTTAAAAAACTATTAGAACTAATAAACAAGTTCAGCAAGGTTGCAGAATACAAGATCAATACATGAAAGTCAGTTGTATTTTTTCATACTTGCAATGAGCAGCCCAAAAATGAAATTAAGAAAACAGTTCTATTTACAACAGCATCTAAAAGAATAAAATATTTAAGAGTAAATGCAACAAAAAAAGTGTAAAACTTTGAAGACTACAAAACACTGTCAAAAGAAATTAAAAATCTAAATATATGGGAAGATCCCACGTTCATAAATAGGAAGACTCATTTAATACTGTCAATATGGTGACGCTCCCCAAATTATCTACAGACTTAACACAATTCCTATCAAAATTCTAGCTGGCTTCTTTGCAGAAATTGATAAGCTAACCCTAAAATTCATATGGAAATACAAGTAGATCAGTGACTGCCTAGAATTAGGGGTATGGGAGAATGAGTGATAACTCAAAAGAATACAGGATTTATATTTCAGGTGACTAAAATGTTCTATAAATTTTGGTGAAGGCTGCACAAATGTGAATATACTAAACACTACTGAGATATTTTTTAAATGGGCTACTTCTATGATAAGTGAATTATATCTCAAAAAAGCTGTTACCAAAACAAATCTCTCAACTTTGAGTAGTCCCTGGCCCACCCACCATTCCATTTTACGTTACTCCCTCACAGAATGTCTGCAAACAGTTTATATTGTAGTGACTCGCACTTGTTCATTTATTGTTTTGAAATAACTAAATTATATGCTTTATTTACCTTATTCATAAGCTATAAGCTTCTCAAGGGTCTCTTCTACTTTCTTTTTAGAATGAAGTATAATAATGGGTACAGAAGAGGCTCAAAATGCAAAACATTAGAAATACTTAACATGGAGAAGTTAGCCAGACTACTCAAAAATCTTCCTTTTGGAGAATATAGACATATATAAAACTCCCCAGATTCCTAACCAAACTGTTCAGAATAAAGACAAATAAAAGTATACCCAGAGCTGAGGTTTCACTTTACAATAATCCTAGGCAGTAAAAGAGTAAGTTGCAATTCAATTAAAATTAAAGTCCAGAAATAAAATTAATGTATTATGGTTCAGTATTAGTGCAGGTGGTCAAAGAAAGTTGTAGTATTTTCATCATGAAACATGAACACAAGTTAATAATTGAGCCTTTGTTGTTTACTTGATGATTTTATTGTTCTTTCTGGGTTAAGCCTCACAAATATTAATTATAATGACTTTAGAATTACAAAAAACAGCAACAGAAAACACTAAAACACAGTAAGGTCCATCTAAATGATATTTTAAAACAATAATAATAGTAATGCTCTATCCCAACAGAAAAAAGAAAATTTAAAAATATGTTTCCCATGAAACTATACCTCAGAATCTGAAATTCAAAGTCAACTGATTTCAAAGTACAAAGAGAAATAACTCAAACAGCCAGAACCCAGTAGACCACAAGAGCAAGCAATAAGTGGATGGCAAAGGAGAGACCCACTAAAGGTTATAAAATCCAATCGTAATGGTCTTTGTAAAATCTGTATCTTTAAATAGCTGCTGACGTTTACTTGTCATTCAAACCTACCTTGGAAGAAAAGTCCTTCTTCTCCTCCTCCTGTGGCTCTTATTCCTTCCCTTCTCTTCCCACCACTCCCCACCCCTTCACACAATTTTACGCTTTGAAGATGGAAAGCAATTTTTAGTATTATAATTTACCTTTCGGACATAATTTCACAAATATATGCTACCATCTAAAATAACATCATGAAATGCCCCAAGCTGTCCACCACCCAGGGACTACTTTCCCATCCCCCTTGCATTCAAATAAGGCTCTGTGACAAATTATCACCAATGAAATGTGGGCAGATGTTTGTCTTTGGGGGTTCTTAAGAAATGTCCCGTGGGTAACAGGCAGGGCTCCAAGGCTCCAGGGAATGGTGGAGACACAAGATGTAAGGCGTCTGGGTTCCTCAATTACCACATGGAGGTAAGCCACAAGCCTGCTAACAAGGGGCACCTGCACTGGACTGTTATGTGAGCAAAATACAAACTTACATGTGTTAAGCCACCGAAATTCTGGAGTATATTTATTACCCTAATTAGCATTACCCAAAGTAAAACATGCATAAACCTTAAGTATTTCAATTCCCCCTAATTAAAGACATTTATAAGGGATATTTTGGAAAGCCTGTTTAAAAGGCCACTTAAGTAACATTAAATTTTAAAACTTAAACAATTTTCCACCTTGATTTTACTGTACTTACTTTAAAATGAGAGCAAGAGGTGTCCACTGTTAGTAATAAATTTCACTGTTCACATATCTTAACATATTATTTCAGTATAACCTGTTTTCATGATTATTACAGAAAAATGTCTTCCTCAATTCTCCCAATTTAAAAAAAATTACAAAGTGTTTTAAAATACCATAATTCATAATGTCTAATGAAAATTACCAAATACCTAGTTAAGGGCAAAATTCACTTCCATTTTATTGTTTTTAAAGTATTAAAAATTATCACATAGTTTTTAAATTAAGAATTCTTCCTTTCAATATAACCATATGGCAGATAATTCTGTTCACTGTAAATGCACATACACCCATAACAGATACACTTTAACAAAACCATGACATTTTGCATTCTAATAAAGTTCTCCCTCCTATCCTTCACAAAAATACTTCAAAAATGTGTTGAAATTTTAGTGCTTTACTAGGTTTTTTTTTTTAAGCTTAACATTGCTGATATAAATAATAATGATATAAGGCCTAAGGAAACCTGGTGTTAGTAAACAGAGACATTACAAACTTAAACCAATGAAACTCCTCCCACATCATCTTCACCCTGCCATCACCAAAAAAAAAAAGAGGAGAAAAAAAGAGAAAAAGAAAAAACGCTTTATTTAACCTTTCTGTTGTCTTTACCTTAAACTCCATACCATTATTTTTTCCAGCACAATACAATTAAAATTAAATGAACAGCCCACTTACCACTCCACACAGAATAATAAAAATGGAAAATTACTGAAAGTTGATAGAAGATTTTTGCTTCCACTCAGGAAAATATTCCAAAAGTTTTTGTTTTGTTTTCTCCAGAATCAGTCAACATGAACTAAAACAATTACATAGCAATTCTGTGGCACTTATAGTTTGTGGATCTATATAAATAAACTCTAGGTCCTTGATCCTTTTTGATGTTTGATCGTATTGGAACATATATGTGCTATATATAGCTTAAACAATTTTTTCCAGGGCTACATAGCAAGAACTCACAAAAACAGTAATGAAACTGAAAGATGGCCTATTCGAAAATACGAAAACAAATCAAGTATGACTAGATAGTCTCTATAAACTGGTACACTAGGCTATTTTAATGACAGTTCAAGGAAAAAGGACTTCTAAAATACATTTAACATTGTTTATATATACTTTATGCATATCAAAGGACTCAAATGTTCTGTTGTCTTGATTTTTAACTTAAGGTGACATAATATTTCTCTCAGTAATCCAGTAAGTATTTGTACTTATACATGTTTTTCAATGCCTACAGTCAGGGCTGCAAAAGGAAGAACTAGTATTTAACTAAGCAGCTACTATGTGCCAAACATATGTTTTTTCAATTTATCCTCAGGACAACCTTACTATAAACGTCTTATCTCCTTGTTACCTATGAGAAAACAGACTTACAGACATTAGGTACCTTGCCTAAGGTAAAACAGCCAAGAAAAGTGGCATAGCCAGAGTTTTGAGGTCCCTAAAACAAGTCCTTTTTCCACTGAACAACATGTGTTGTTTTTCCAGTAGTGTTCATAGAAAACAGCTCTCCACCCCTCCTGCTCTTCTGCTCACTTCCCAGTGAACAGCAGGAAACATTTCTTTGTGAGACCAGGTTCAGAAAGGAGCAATCTCTGACCATTACACAGAGCATGGCCTGCAAGGATGGAATCTGTATGACGACTTCATCCATAAGGTTTTACCTAGATGAGCTAACTAGACGCAAATAGAGGGTGGAGTAGATAAAGAGCAAATAATCGTCCAAATACCATTTATATTTGGTTCTGAAATGCACTGTATGCCTACTGACAGCAGATTGACCTCTACAGTTGCGTTCTGCTTAAACTACTCTCAAAATAGCCTTCGAAGAGCACACACTTGGAGTAGACCATACAGGCTGCCTGATCTAGGTTTCGGATACTGTGAGGGAAAACTTGTTTATACGTGACTATCTTGACTGACAACTAAGATAACTAGAGGCAATAAGGTAGTATCTCCTAAAGTATAGTACTGTGCTTCCCATGTGTACAAACGGCTCAGCTAAACTCCCTGAACACAATGCATCTAAACAGCCTAAGCTGAAGAGTCGGCTGTGCTGAGGATGACAGCTCCAGTAACTTCCTCTTCCTCACCGACCTCCTCAGCTCGGCGTGTACACCCCTTTCCCCCTAGGAGGCAGGATAAAACAATTTCAAATGCACGAAATCCATCCAATCCTACCAACACCATAGGGCAGGGAAGCCAGCTTCCATTTCTTCCCCCGCCCCTCCGAGAAAAATTTTATCTTAAAAAAAAATGCGTAAGTATTATCAACGAAAAAGTATTTGCAACGAAAAAAGAGCTGAAAATATGTACTCAGTCCCTCCACACAGCCTTAAGGAAAGGATGAAAAGAAGGGATCTCGACACCGCGTCTTCTCGAGATTTACTGCTTTGATTCACTTTCCCTCGGGTCCCACCGCCGGCCAGGGGGTAGAGCTTGCGGTCGGAACGCCAAAATATGCCTTCGCCTCTCCTCAGGAGACGCGGGGGCGGCCAAGGCGACAGCGATCGGTGCGTCCCGCCTCCGACCCTCACCTGCCCAGGCCCTAGGCCCGGCGCCCCGGGAGGCGTCCGGGGAGGCTGGTGAGAGGCAGGCCGGCGGGCGGGCGGACGCCGAGGCGGTTAGGCCGCGCTGCAGGCCGGCGCGCTTCCTGCCGCGGCCCCGGGAACGGCGGCGCGGCCCCGACCCACAGCTCCCGGGCCCCGCTGCTGTGTGTGTGCGGAACACACACTCACCCTCTCCGGCCCCCGCGGAGCAGCTCTCAACTGCGAGGCTCCGGAGCCTCGGCCACAAAGGGGGAGGGACACGCCACTCGGGGGTCCCGAACACACGGAACCCGCCCCCAGAGTCCCGGGCCCTGGGCGCGGACCACCCCCCCCAAACACACACACACACACACGCACGCACGCACGCACACCCCGGAACCTTCGCCGCTTCAGAGACGCGGGTCATCCCCGCACCCGACACACACCCACTCGCTGTGGGTCCTCAGGCCGCCTCCCCGCCCGCCGAAGTCCCAACTCGCACACCCCCAGGCACATCTGTCTTCTCCCACCTCATTTCCCCGGGGACGCGCTCCTCTTCCCAACACTCTCGATCCTACTCGGAGGCACAAAAACACTCTACCTCATTCTCTTCCTCTGGCCCAGAAGAAGCAACAGCAGCCATTTCCCCGCGGCAGGGGAAACACACACACACAAACACGCGCGCGCGCGCGCGCGCCAGGC
>NW_006782834.1:913649-921550 GCF_000442215.2 Lipotes vexillifer | reverse complement strand
GGGGTCCGGGCGGCGGCGGCGGCGGCGGCGGCGGGGCGGCTGCTGCTGGTGCTGGTGCTGCGGCGGCGGGGGAGGCGGTGGCGGCGGTGGCGGCGGGGCTGAGGGCAGCAAAGACATGCAGGCAGCCCGCCGGGGGAAGAGGCACCGGCCGGAGGGGACGCGGGGCGGGCGGGCCGGGCCGGGCCGCCGAGAAACGGCAGAGGCGGCGGCGAGGACGGCTGAGGGGAGCGAGAAGGAGACGGATGGGGGGCTGGGAGGGGGCCGCGCCGCCGGGCTTCGGGGACGGTGACCCTGGGCGCGCAGGAGAGGCCCAGCGGCCGCGGGCGCCGACGCGAAGGGCCCTGCTGGAGGAAGCTGCGCCCCCGCAGCCGCCGGAGCCGCGGCTATTACTCGGAGAGCCGCACAGAGCCTGGCCTTGGCCTTGGCCTCCTGGCGCCGGCGCTGCCGCCGCTGCGGGGGTTGCTGCTGCGCCTGCTGCTGCTGGAGCCGAGGCTGCTGCACGGAGACGCCAGCTTTTGGTGCCTCCGCTCTCGCTCACACACGTTCACACCCCCGAGGGCCGGGGGAGAGGCGTCCGCGCGCTATCGGTATTGAGATTAATAAGAAGGTGCAGAGAGTGCGAGGAGGAGGGTTGATTGACGTGGAGGGGCTGGCGAGAGTCAGTCACTCCCAGGCGCGGAGGGGTGGGGTGAGGGGGAGGAGGCGGAGCTCCAGCGCCGCGCCTTGGCCCCACCCCCGGGGCGCCGCGTTGGGTCGTGGTGCGCGTGCGCGCGCGGCTGCCAGTTCTCTTACCCATTTTCTCCTTTACCCTTGCTGTTTCCTTACTCGCTTTTCTTGGCTTGAGTAACGAGCAGAGCCGGAGGGGCTGGTAGGTTATCAAAAAGCCACAGCCGCAAAGCTATGGGAGGTGGCGGGGAGACACTGGTGATCCCGCCTCCCCCGGTGTTCGTGCCCGGACTTGGCGCTGTTTACTGCCCGCTCGCAGGAGGCGGCCTGACCGCGAAGCCCAGCGCTGGTCTGAGTGGCGAATGGGACGCCAGGTGAGGTGAAGGAAGTGACCTGAAGGAAGAAAATGTTTCCTGACACGTTCAGTGGTTTAATTTTTTTTTAACGTGTAACGCCTGTAAGTTACATAGCGAGGGGTTCATAAAAGAACCTGTGACGCTCTACGATAATCCCGCCCTGTTTATTTTCTGAGACTCCCCTCTCACGGTAGAAGTACATTTGTTTGGCCGTGCCAGTTACAGAATGAAAACGGCAAAAATGTAAACTAGGAAGAGTAATGTTTACTTGGCGAATGTGGCCTTGACATCTGAAGTTTATGGGGTTTAATTTTGTTTTCGTGGGTCGGCTTCAGCTTTTACCACGAGCAGTCCCAAAACAAATTATACCAGCTCTAGAGGCAGAATACTGCTGTTGCAGTTTTGCATAATCTCTTTCCCAACGCATGCCCCGGGCTTGCGTACTTACCATTGTTGGTCAAGGGTATATTAGCAGTGTTCAGGATTTCCACCCCCTCCCCACAGGGGTGTTGTTTAGCACACCAAGCACGTGGTGTTGGTTGCAGTTAATCTTAGGCCCTATTATTGAACGTGAAAGGCCTTCATCTCTTGGGGGGAAAGTTGCGGTAAAAATGCAAATCATCATTTAGCCAGAACTGATAAGTTATTGAAAGAGTCCACCAGAAGAACAATTGCATCATTTTCATCTTTGTCACCCGGAAGTGTGAGTAATTGGAGAAGCCCCTCAAGACATAGAAGACCGCAGGCTACTTTGTTCCCCCCTCCCCCCGCCCCGTTAAGTTTCCATTTCCCTCCCTAGCAATATCACCCCCTTACCAGCTTCTGCAATGGATCTGAAAATGGCCATAATCCTAGAAGAAGTCCCGCTTATTCCTAACTATCTTGATTCTAGGCTCACATATAATGAATAATCACCTTTGGCTTTGTAAGCAACAAAGCCAAACAAGTCACTGCAGGAGCCCAGAATAGGAAACCTGCCCCAGTGGCATCTTGCCACAGCATTTCTCCTTGGCGCAGAAACACTTGCCCCACGGAGAAATACTACCAAATGTTGAAGAAAAGAGGAGAATAAACACCTGAAATATGTAAATCAGATGATGGTATATCCTCACAGATTTAAGCTTCTTCAAATATCTGTAGGTATATAGATTCCTAGCTATTCATTCATATACCATAAACAAACATCTCTGGAGGGTGTATTATATTCCAGACATTGTATTTAGCATCAGAGACACAAAAATAAGCATATGTAGTCCCTATTCTTAAGTAGCTCACAGTTGTAGGGGAAACAGACCCATAAACAGGAAATTCTCAGAGAACAAACCAGAAACGAAAGTATGAAAGGTAACACAAAATTAATAGTCACAATGATGCCCAGGAGGATAAGGCTGATGGCACTAGCAATTTCACTTGAGCCACGTGATACCTGCCAATCTCACAGGCCGAGTAGCCATAGTGACTGGGGTGAGGAAGGAGGAGAGAGCCTCTGTGGATGTTAAAGAAGCACAAATAAACGGTGCGGTTTGCTGGTCCTGAAGCTCATGTTTATATAGGGCATGTTCATTGTTGGCCTTTAAATTTTAAATACTAAATGCGTCACAATCCATTGAATAATTATAATTGTGACATTCAGAGTTAAGAATAGTGGATTTTATTATAGAAAGGTCAGTTGAATGCAGGTTAAGTTTAAATAATCTCTACTCTCTGGGTTCTCTTTACACCATAGAAAATAGATTGACTCACTAAAAACAGGAAAGGAATATTTTCATATATTAATGAGTATAGCCATATCATCAAAAAATAGCTTGTTCTTTTTCTCATTTGCAAGGAGATTGATGTTAAAGAAATAATTTTTAAATAGTTGGCCCTGTACAAATGCTGAGAAATTAAGTCTTTGCTGATATTTTTAAAACTCCCTCATAAGACTCCAATTCAAAGACATTCCAACAACAAAAGAGTAGCACTTAAGCCATTTTTAAAAAGTAGTTTTATAGTAGATCAAAGTTTGCAACAGAATAGTAACTTGATTTTGATAGCTTATTTAATGGGACTTTTTCATGTTTCACAGATATTGCAATTTTTAAATTAAGAGTAAAAAAGAAAACAATTCTATGAAAGAAAAAGTATAGAAAAAAAGTAAAGAGCTGATTTTGAACATTGCATTTTTAGGGAACTGAAAGAGAAAGAGGCATATACTGAAAAAAATAAATAACTCATAAAGAAAATATCTCTTTAAAGAAGTGATTTATCCAAGTAAAAACTTCTGGCTTATGTAAGGTCTTTTTGAACAAAATGGTTTAATAGCAGCACTGTGTAGGTACAACTTGTTCTGAAAACACTTATGTTTATTTGCATTATTACAGAATTGTTTCATTACTTCTCAAAAAAAAAAAGTACTTGATGTTCTACTGACCACCTGCGTCTTTTCCAAATTAGCAATTAATATTTTATCTGAGTAAATCTGATCTCTCCATGTTTTTTCTGTTGGTAGCACAGGTAGCTACCAACTTATAGACTTATAAGATCCCTTGTAACTATGTTCCTCTGTCTGTTTTCTGAAATTCTGTTGAGCAGCTTGCTCAAAAGGCAAAGATTTAAATTTTGTAATTTAAGAACTTTATTACTATTTTATAGAGAAACAAATTTGATTTTACTGATTTTAGTATACACTTTTATCCTAATAGCTACAAAGCTTTTCAAAAAAAGTGTTACATTTAAATTATTTAGTAATGTATAATTAATAAAATAATTAAGGGCTTCTCTGGTGGCGCAGTGGTTGAGAGTCCGCCTGCCAATGCAGGGGACACGGGTTCGTGCCCCGGTCCGGGAGGATCCCACATGCCGCGGAGTGGCTGGGCCCGTGAGCCATGGCCACTGAGCCTGCGCGTCCGGAGCCTGTGCTCCGCAACGGGAGAGGCCGCAACAGTGAGAGGCCCGCGTACCGCAAAAAATAATAATAATAATAATTAAGTGTAATTTACCTGATATTCATTAGTACAACTTTTAAATAGGTATTAATCAATATGATCTTGAATTTTTACTTCCCAGACCTCCTGAAAGGGTCTCCAAACTATATTCCAACGACATATTCTACCTTTTACTGAACTACATTCCTCTCCAACTTCCCATCTTTACTCATCTTATTCCTCTTCCTCTCTGCCCCTCTATCCCCATTTCTAATATTTTTTGAGGTACCAATATACCATGGGTATATTCATCCTAGAAAGGTGCCTTTACTCATTGCCTCCACCCCTCTTCCGGTCCATCAACTCTCTGTTTCCATCAACCTCCCATTTGTTCCTTTCTCTAGAATGACTGTGGATGACACCAAGGACAATTTCACTCTCTTGGCCAAAGATAAACATTTTCCACCATTTTTAATAGTGTGCCATATGATATGCTTATCCTAGATAAAATGACAAAGTAGGCAAAGTTCATTTTGGTGTCCTCCTGCCTCTTCTTTCTACACTCCCAGTCTCAAGTCCCTTGAGAACATTCAGAATCTCCACTCCAGCCCCATCTACATCAGCACCATTCTTTCCAGTACTTCCCTACATTCCAAAAATGTTCTAGAAGGTAAGTACCACCACCACAAATAAATATCTAGCGCTACAGTTTTTCAAGGATTTGGAGGTACCTGGCATACTAGCCAATCAATAAAATCAATTATTTTAATGTTGTACTCCAGTGATCTTCATGGGGCCTTCAGAGTTATGCTTCAGAAGCCACCTAGGGTACACAGAGAGGACCAGATAGGGGGATCGCAACTAGAAAGCCTCTGTTTTACATATTGACCATCTAATTGACTGCATTAGAATTTTCCTCTTTTCATTTTCATGGTTACATGAACCATGCTCCTTTCCTTTGGGGAAACTGTTCCTTTCTGTACTATAAACAGGTGATTCTAGTGGCAGTTGCAGCTGAAGAGAGTCCCCCAACTTCTTGACTACAGGGTGGACATATGACTCAAGCCAAAGCAAGCAGACTTCTCCCCCAGAATGTTTTCAGATAGAACTAAGGGAAGAAGGGCTAGTTCACCATAGTGGTAGCTGAGGCAAGGAAGAAGGAAAGAAAAAGGAAGCCTTGAGAGTAGCCAGCAGCTACATTCTGCCTTGTGTAGAGGGAATCCATCACACAGAGGTGAGAAGTGTAGAGAGTGAGTCCTGGTGGTGCGCCAGTGTCAGGTTCCAGTCATCCTTGGGGTCCAACTGCACATAGTGTAGTTAAATTAACTAGTAAATTCTCTTCAGATAAGTAACTTGAGTTAGACCTCTGCAACCAAACATCCTGTCTAATACGTTGTGTTTCTGCATGCAAGGTCTTTCAAAGAAGGCTAACTGCTGCTAAATAAGTCTGAAAATTACTGAACTACAACAGGACAGTGTTATTGTTTGAATTGTAGTCTTCCAAGCGTTGAAGGTCACCTGCTCTTACTTCCTCATTTTCCACATGAGGAACCTAAAGCAAAGTGACTTGCTGAATATCACGCAGGCAGTCAATGGCAAGCCATTGGGTGATATTTCTAGATATCTAGTTCAGTTGTTCTCTTCATTATACTATCCTGTCATCTTAGTCTAATTCTCCCCAGTGGTATTTTTAAGAGGCAGTTACTCAGAGATACAACTGTAACTTAAAAGTATAAATCACAACAATGGCAATTTCAGACACTGCTTAGTGAGAAGATAGTTGGTGGCATAAGATGAGGCCATAATAGACCCATTTTCCTCTTTGAGACTTCCATATATTTTTCTTATTGGAGCCAAGCACACTCTTGGAGTCTTAGATAGTCATATCTCCAGGTTTTAACTACCATCTTTATGCTTATAACTACCAGATCTACATCTCCAACTTAGGGTTCTTGCCACACATTCATATCTATATTGTCAATTTCCTCCTAGGTATTTCCATTTGGGCAGTCTTCATATGTCAAGATTAGTATGTCTAAAACTGAGCTCATTGTCTTTCCTCCAAAATCTATTCCTGTGACCCTCTCTCATTAAAAATGGTACCACCATGCTAATGGCCCTGTAATCATGCACATAGTCACCCAATGCAGAATCCTAGAAAGCATCCTTAACTTTTCTTCCCATCCTCCCTATGATCTACCAATGGACCTACTAAATATTTTCATTACTCTAGTCCCTCCATCCCAATGCACTGCTAATGTCTTAAGTTAGCCTGTCATCTCTTACCTGAGCTTTTGCATTTTGTCTATTAATGTACCCCTACTAAGTATAATCCCAGCATCCTCCAAGAATATATGCTATTCATGTGACTCTGCTCTTTAAAATCTTTCAGTAACTTCCCATAATTGATAAACTAAAACCTAATTTCACAAGCATATCGGTCCCTTAATGATCTGCCTCTCACTTACCATCACCACCTGCAGCCACTTGACCATCTGTCTCACCCCTGGCCTTTAGTGAACTATTGCCATTTCTGAAACAGGACATGCTCTCTTATGTATCTTTTTTTTAAATTAATTAACTTTATTTATTTTTGGCTGCATTGCATCTTTGTTGCTGCACGCAGGCTTTCTCTAGTTGCGGCGAGCTGGGGCTACTCTTTGTTGCGGTCCGCGGGCTCCTCATTGCAGTGGCTTCTCTTGTTGCAGAGCACGGGCTCTAAGCACACAGGCATCAGTAGTTGCAGCATGCATGCTCAGTAGTTGTGGCTCGCGGGGCTCTAGAGCACAGGCTCAGTAGTTGTGGTGCACAGGCCTAGCTGCTCTGGGCATGTGGGATCTTCCCAGACCAGGGCTCAAACCTGTGTCCCCTGTGTTGGCAGGTGGACTCCCAACCACTGCGCCACCAGGGAAGCCCTCTCTTAGGTATCTTTGCACATGATATTTCCTCAGTGTGGTGTGCTCTTTCCTATTTTATCCTCCTCTTGAAATCACCCTTCATGATTTAGCTCAAGCATCCCTTCCTTTGTAAAGCCTTCTCTAAAAGCCCTAGTGTGCACTTCCTTAGCACACTATGCTCACCTCTATTACAATAAGTGTGATTAAATTAAGTAGTAGGGCTTTCCTGGTGGTGCAGTGATTGAGAGTCCGCCTGCCGGTGCAGGGGACGCGGGTTCGTGCCCTGATCTGGGAAGATCCCACATGCCGTGGAGCGGCTGGGCCTGTGAGCCATGGCCGCTGAGCCTGCGCATCCGGAGCCTGTGCTCCACAACGGGAGAGGCCACACAGTGAGAGGCCCGTGTACAGCAAAAAAAAAAAAAAAAAAAAAAAATTAAGTAGTAAATTCTCTTCTATATCTAAACTAATTTGAGTTAGACCTCTACAACCAAAACATCTGAACGAATACATGGTGTTTCTGCATGAAAGTTCTTTCAAAGAAGGCTAACTACTGTTAAAATAAAATCGGAAATCACTGAACTAAACAACAATAAGGAATTATTATTGGTTGAATTATAATCTTTTAAAAAAAGCATCCCACTTGTGGAGGTCAACTAGAAAACCTCCCCGCTTTGGGTGAATGCAGTCTGTCAGAGCACAGCCCCCACTCGACTCTTGGCCAGATGTTTTATGCAATATGCAAACTGAACAACACTATCACAGTGTACTGCAATTATCCATGTAAGTACACATCTGTCGTTCACGTCCTAGACTGCAAGCTCTGTCTTTATCCCTAGTACATCACAGCATCACAGAGTGTCTGACACATAATGCTCAAGGAACATTTGTTTAATTCATTAATTAATAGTAGCACTTCTCAAATCATCCCATGTGTCTTAATTTACTAGCAATTAGCTGCTAGTAAAAGAAATCAGAAATAATAGTCACAAACAAAATAAATTTTATTTTTCTCTCACATAAAAGAAGTCTGGAAATAGTCAATTCAGGGCTGATATGGCACATCCATTGTCAGCAGG
>NW_006782834.1:905544-913584 GCF_000442215.2 Lipotes vexillifer | reverse complement strand
GCAGGAACCCATCTCCTTCTCTCTTTGGCTTTGCTATCTTTAGAACATGCCTTTCTTTCCTGCCTAATCGTCCAATATGGCTGCCAGGGCCACCTGATAGGGTTGTGCAGTTTGTTTACTGCAAAGGCACCCAACCAAGAAGTGAATGGTGCATCTATGCAGAGGAGGAACTTTTTCTAATTCATCTGCAAGGATGGGTGCTTCTTTCTATCAGAGATATTATGGCTGTTGGGATCCCAACTATCCTATCCATTTTCCTGGCAGGGCAAAAATTATCCCCACTCCTAAGCACTGTCCTGGAAGGCCCACCCAAAATATATTTGGTTTGACTTCATTGGCCAAAACTTAATGACAGGACACAAATAGCTGAAAGGGAAGCTGGGAAATAGTGTTTTAGTTAAACACACTGACACCAGAAATAAACTACTAGGCAACCTCAGTATAGTTACAGCATATATACAATCCATCACCTCAACATTGACTGGATTGTTGATGAGTGCAAAGAAATAGAGTTAAAGCATTGTATTGAGTTTCATAACTAGTTTTAACTCTAGCAAACTTCTAATTATGTTTATCTAAATTAAAGCAAGATACTTTCACCAAAACTTTCATGCTCTGTTTTTAGAAACCAATAATTAATCTCTCTCTCTCTCTCTCTCTCTCTCTCAAAGGTCCGTAAACACAATCTATATTTAAATTCTCAGTCATCAAGTAGAAGGACTCCATTACTCTTTGCAAACCAAACAAACAAAAAATTCCTCTTAAGAGGGTCATTCTCCTAACCCAGATACCATTGAAATTTTAGGACTCTGTGTTTTATATTCATACCCATATTTGTAAGCCACTGGTAGTAAAGACTCTCTACTGCCTTTTTTTCAAGGATCTTTATAACCTCAAACACCTTTCCAAATTTAGCACATTTACACTTCACTCACTTTAGGTTCCATCCAAACTTGTTCTCTGCATACGCTCTGACTTTCCCACTCTATATCTTTGTTCACATTGTTCTTGGCTTACACTTCTCAACCTTTCATTTGCACACGATCAAAAGAATCACTTCTTTCAAGCACTAGCTCCAATGCTCCTTCATTCATAAAGCCTTCTGGATCCCTCTCCACCTCTACCCTCACCTAACCAGATATACCTTCCTCCCCATCTGAACACCCACAGCACTTTGAGAGAGGAGACTCTGGCATGTTAACTTGGTGTAGTAGAAGTACTGCGGCTTTTGGAGTAATACCATTCTGGGTACAAATTCTGGCTCTGCCATTTACTATATGATTCCAGGCAAATTGCTCAACTTCATCTGAAACATAAGTATAATATGTACTTGCAGGGTTGGCATGAAGACAAGTAAAATAGTAAATGTTAATCTTGACAAGAGTAGACAATATTTCTTGACTAAATTAATAAATATAGTATACAGGTTTGTGCTGACTTGTGTTAACACTGAATTTTTCAAAGGTATTTTCAAGGAGCAACTACTGTGCTTTCTTTCATAAGATTTTATCTGAAGTAAAAAAAGAAAAAAAAAATCATAAAAACAAAACACACTGACATAATTAAAAGACATAACCACAAGTTGAAAATACTTAAAGCATGTGTTTAATTCATAAATCTCTTCGCAAATAGTCTCTAGGTAACCATAGCCTGAAAACTTGTAGGAATACACGTATCTGTTTGCACTGGGTTGGGAGGCAAGCATGATGTGTTCTGCTTCCAATTCTGTCATTAAATAGTTTTACTACCTTTGGCAATTTGCCAGGATTTTCATTTCACAGCTTCTTTGTCTATCAAAAACAGGGGAACAAAAACAGGATATTACATACCCTAAACAACTTGAAGATGAAGATAGCCAAGTGAAAATATTATGAGAAATAAAAATAACAAAAAAATGCTATATATTAAGTCTTGTAATTATGTTATTATAATAAGACAAATACATGGTTTTTAAAAGTATGTCTCTTTTGGCTCTCTTCCTGTGATGAATTTCTTTATTATCAGCTAAAATGACTTGCTTGCTGACAGCACACCCTAAGCAGTTCCCCAGAACAAACCTACCCACCTACCTTACTTTTTTCTTCCTCCTTCCTTCCTTCCTTTAATAGCACAGGATTTACAATTGCCTGATAAATTAATGTTTTTACCTGACCAACCCTTTTGGTGGGTGGAAGAAGATTACATGCTAATGCCTGGGTTGACCCACGTAACTGCTTTACCAAAAATACCAAATGTCACCATGTTCTCTGGCTAAAAGCACTGAGGAAGGACATGCTTTCCTTGTTCTTGTTTTTCAGGGCAACCTGCAGTTCTGTGTGGCAAACATGAGTTAGGGATTGAAATCCGAGAAAGATTATATGACATCAACCCAGGCTTTACACTGATACATGAATCTGTTGAAAAAGTTATAGTCAGTTGCTATAGGGATGATTTTTCAGATGAGAAATTTCCATGAAATTTCAAATTTCCAAAAGAATAAAAATGTTCAACCTTTGGATTTATTTTCGTTTGTATTTTTATTGCGTACTTTTAAATTAAAATATCAGCCTATTCAATAGAGAAGTAGAAGTGCCTAAAGAAACCAAGAAGTGGGAAGACAGTGTACATTTATCAAGATTTCACTATCTGCCACATTACTCTGAAAGCATGCATGGTACCATAATTTCCCTGAAGGATTGTTAAGAATTGATATTTCGTGTTCTCTAAACGTTCTGTTTGAAGCTTTTTTTTTTTGGCTGCACTCCGAGGCTTGTGGGATCTTAGTTCCCCAACCAGGGATCGAACAGGGTGCCCTCTGCAATGAAAGCAGGGAGTCTTAACCACTGGGCAGCCGGGAAATTCCATGAAGCATTTTTCTATTTCTTTCAGAAACCAAGGACATTTGGGGGGGATTTTTCCCTGTCAACGAAGGACATTTATCATATAGCCTCTAAATATATGTCCCATACTGTGCTACAGAGACTGTTGAACTAGCTACACGATTTGGGCTGAGGCCCAAGTCAGGGATTCTTTCCCACAGAAACGAAAATGGCCAGTTGGCTGACTTACCCTGCAGCACATGAGAAGCTGGATCAGCAAGAAGGAGAATGGTGGACAGGCAGGGACAGGTGGGACAGAGAGAGGATGGCAGTCCACATCCTCACGATGAGAGGCACTGAGGAAGCTCTGCCCAGATGTCCAGCTAACATCTTGGAGCTAGAAATACAGTCTCCTCCATCTGATGTGAGAAAGAATGTGCGGAGCTGCACTTTAGATCCCAGCAGCCCTTCGCATCTTGTTAATATGGCTAAGTTCTCTCCTTATTTAACACTGTCAATTTTTTATGACCCTGACTTGTTGAAGGAACCAGGACAATTGTTCTGGAGAATGTCACACTTTCTGGTTTGTCTAAAGCTTCCTTGTGTTCTCCTTGAGTTTGTTCCACTATCCCCTGTGTTTTCTGTAAACCAAATGTTACATCCAAAGGTTTATTGGATTGAAATTAAACATTTTTGGCTCGACTACAGCACAGGTACATTCGGTGTGTCTTGTTACCTCCCATCAGAAGACACATACTATCTGGCTGACTCACAAGAAATGACAATGAATCTGGACCCAGGACTAGAGTGATTACAGTTTTCTCCCCCAGAAATCCAGCTCAATGACATTTTGCCTGTAGAGACCTAATAACTATTTGGTAAAATATAGACTTCTGTATTGTTTTTGCCCTTAAGGACCTTCTACGTTAGTTAAGCCTTAAGTTGGTTTTAGAACCCATTATCTGAGTGTTTTGTTTTGTTTTTATTTTGATGGTAGACTTACCTTCACGATTAAGTTTTACTTGGTGTGTTATTAAGATTGGTTTTCATAAATCATCTTGTGCAGTAAACTGTGGCCCAGAAGCACACTGTATGGCAGGGCCAATAAACTAGATGTTAAAATTTTTCAACAGATATTCCACTCATTAAATAATTTGCAGTTTGAAATTTAAAACATGTAATCTAAAATAACTCTTGAAATGTCAAACACTAGTTTTTTTTTAACTGATACCAACTGCTGATATACCTACACAAAACAAATTCAGTGAACTTCTACCAGCTGACCTTTAAAATAATCATCAGTTAAAGGAATAATGCTCTTTTCTGCATCAGGGATAATCTTGTTATTTGTGTTCTTTCTAGAATTATTCTCCACTTTTGAATTTAGGTTGTCTATATTGGTGGCCTAATCCCCCAAAATAACCAAGAAAGCACAATATTTCTAATATTTCAAATAATCTAATTTCTTCCTATCTACTTTCCATATATAATATTACATTCCTTCTGTATCTACACTGTGCAGTTTTTCTATAAACAACTTGCAGACTTAACTATTTTGACTGAATGGACACACCAAATCTGGTTTGTTTTGTTTTTTTCTTGGACAGATTTTTTTTTTTTTTTTTTTGAAAAAAATAAATTTTTTTTTTTTTTTTTTTTTAAAAAATATAATTTTTTTTTTTTTTTTTTTTAAAAAATATAATTTTTTTTTTTTTTTTTTTTAAAAAAAACAATTTTTTTTTTTTTTTTTTTTTTTAGGCGGTACGCGAGCCTCTCACTGTTGTGGGCTCTCCCGTTGCGGAGCACAGGCTCCGGACGCGCAGGCTCAGCGGCCATGGCTCACGGGCCCAGTCGCTCCGCGGCATGTGGGATCTTCCCGGACCGGGGCACGAACCCACGTCCCCTGCATCGACAGGCGGACTCTCAACCACTGCGCCACCAGGGAAGCCCTAGATCAATCTTTTGATGTATAGAGAGCCTCTACGTCACCTTACAGCTCTAAAATGACTCATGCTCATCTCACATTACAATTTGTGTTCTTTTGTTAACCTTTTCGGTTCCTTCTTTCTATTAACCTGAACTTAAAAGTTCTAATTTCGACATATTTAAGACAATCACTACACAAAACTGTTTTCCCTATTGCTTGTTAGAATTTCTGAAAATTAACCTTGGGGAGTCAGTCTTTTGAAAATAAAAACGACTATAAAATATATTAAAATATATATCATCCTAAATTAGTGTGTCCCAACACCTGCTATGCAGAACACTATTTCCTTGAGATTCTCAGGGCATAGGGACCAAGGAGATTCTGTGGTCAAATATATACAGGAAATTCTACACTCTGTACTTCTCTTGAAAACTCACAATATTCTTAAGCTTCACAAAATAATTGAAAAGTCCTACCTACAGAAACATGTTTTACTTCATTTACCCCAGTGTTTTCTCTGATATATTGACCACAGAACTCTATTTACTTAACATCCATAAATGTCTCCAAGTAGAGCATAGCTGGGGAAGACACTACCTAAACCTATAATCAGCAAACATTTGCTTTAGAATCATTGAACCAGAAAGCTGGAAATCTTGTGTTATTGATCATGTATCTTAAAGTTTTTCAGATTAAAAAATAGACCTGTAAGAGGTAAATGACTTGGCTTAAAAAATAAAGCCAAGATCAGGATCTATATTTTGTTCCCATCTGATTCCCAGGAACTCAAAACAATACAATTCTATAATTCCCTAATTGAAATTAAAAAATTATTTGGTCAAAGTTCTATAGAACTATAGAGCACATAGAAGAGACCTCTTCAGTTGGGTTGCTGTGATCCCGTAAGATATTACGGGAAAGGGAGTGTGAGTTTTTGTAAATTTTGTTTGTTTTTTGTTTATAAAAATGGGGTCAATCCATAGGTAATGCTTTGAATCTACTTTTTTCACTTGATCCTATGTTGTTAATATATTTTCATGGCGTTAAATATAATTCTAGAGCACAGTTCTCAACCCCATCAAACCCAACACTCCCCTTTCATAGCAAATATTTTGTAATACTTTATTATCCTTAGATGAAGTGCATAGATAGTATATTGTATATACATAAACAATTTATAAGAAAGATAATGCCTTAGCTGTGATGTATAGAATAATTAAAAGCAAAGCAATTTATAATGAAATAATATATGAGATGCTCAGGCATGACTTCATTGGAAGGCAGAGTGAAAAAGTTAGATGTTTGTACCTATAAGTAGCTTTCTTTTTAACTTATTTTTTATTTCGGTAACACTAGTTTATAATACTGTATAAGTTTCATGTATACAAAGTTATATTTCGGCTTGTGTATACACTACAGTGTACTCACCACCAAAAATATAGTTTCCGTCTGTCACCATACGGTTGATCCCTTTTACCCATTTCACCTTCCCTTCCCCCCGCTTCCCCTCTTGTATCCATTACTCTGTTCTCTGTATCTGCATGTTTGTTGTTGTTTGGTTTTGACTTGTTTCATTTTTGTTTTTTTTTATTTGTTTGTTTGTTTTCTATATTCCACGTAAGAGTGACATCATATAGTATTTGTCTTTCTCCTGTAGTTTGAATGCAAATGTCGTGACTACAAAAGCAGACTGATAGACAGACGTGGTGATTTTTCATAGGAGTGACACTGGCAGGAGTCACATGATTTTACTAGGATGGTGAACTGCTCTGGGTAAAATTCCAAGCAAAACAAAATACGTTCTTTCTGTTATTTACATAATAACTGCAGTCCTAGAAAAGTTATATTAAAAACCATGGAAAAAACCATTTATGCTTTAGGTAAAATGGAGTTGAGGTCTCGGTTCAGATCATATACACGGATTTTTTACCTACATGAATGTCTAGAGGGACATATGAAAATCACATAGGATGCAAGGGCATGTATCCTTTTAAGTGCAGAACTTTCCTGAGGATTTCAGAACATCTAGCATCTCCAGCCCCTGTCCACTAATCCAAAGTGTCACTTCCCACTGCTACTCATGTGATTATGATGTCCAAAATCCTTCCCTACAAATTCTCAAAGTGCCCTCACCCATGAGGGGGTACATACTAATTAAGGATTGCTATTGTAGAATGTGTTTTAAAGATTGCTTAACATTCCATTGAGAGGATTACCAACTCTTCACTAAATTCAAGGACACAGTCTGCTTAAATTACCAAATAATCATAATTATTATTCTACCAACTGAGAGCACACGATGTCCCAGACATTTTATTTGCATTTGGTTATTTAACCTTTACAATTGCCATATTAAGAGATATTATTTTCCCCATTTTACAGATGAGAAACCTGAGGCTCAAAGATATCAAGTAACTTTCTTCAAGGGAGCCAGGATCCAAATCCAGGTCTTTTTGATGTATAAGTGCATATACTTAGCCACAACAATATACTGTCAGATGTAGTTTGTATTACTTTTTAGAGCAGCCATTCTCTTTCTGTTCAATTCTTTTCTTACCTTCTGATTCAGCTTCTCTTCATAATTGCCTTTCCTTTCTGATCTTTCTGGAGCAATTCTTTTCTGGAAACAAGAGGCTGTTCCACAGTCCCTCCTTCCCCCGCCTTTTAAAGTGGAGATCTGTGTTAGATTTGGGTCTGCTACAATTGGTTCTAATTAATGTCCCTACCTTCAGGCTGTCTCTGAATAAATGACTCAATGTAACTGAGCAAATTCCATTTTTAAAGGAACTTGAGAATTTTTAACCTGAACTAACACATCCAGGGAGTATTCTATTACATGTTCATTGCTTATTTTTCCTCACCAGCCATTCATTTTTTAAATGACTAGATGGTTGCTTTCACTCCCCGACTATTGTCATATGAAATACTATTTCAGTGGCTATGAATGACCTACTCATTAGTGGAGTGTTTTTTTCCTCCATTACTAGAGTGGAAGTAATTTGAGGACAGAGAACGTATGCAACTATGTTTCTACTATGTTATATTGTAATGCCTGTACCTAATAAATTCACAGTAAATATCTATTGAGTGATGACATGAAGCTCAATTCAGTCTAATTTAGCACAATAATTATAAGCCGAGCATGAATAGACTTCCTCACTTAGATCCTTGGTATTTTGTTTTCCACACCTATAAAACGAGCTGAATTCCTAGCTAGAACTGTTACTAAGACATATGAGGTATTTGTGTTTGCTGGAACTATACTAGCACTAGGGGGAATTTGAGGAAGAGTAGCTTCCTTTCCCCCTCTATCTT
>NW_006782834.1:903959-905534 GCF_000442215.2 Lipotes vexillifer | reverse complement strand
TCCCTACAGTCCCCTTCCCTTCACAGAGTACTTTGAGCCAAAGTGTTCAGGATTCAAATTTTGGACTTGTGTACATACAGGGTATTTTTTCTTTGTGTGTGACATGCGTATGGAATTTGGTGGGATATATGGACACAATTAACAAACTTTTAGCTTTCTATTGTTATTATTTTAAAAGATATAGAGCACATTTCCCTAATTAGGAATGAAAGAAGACTCTAGAGCATATAGTACCCTCACTGTATGGACTAACTTTCTCATTATACTGTACTGTATGTATCTCTTGAGAGAATATTCAGCTTATTATGTTGTGGTACAGTCTGAAGGACCAGGTTTTTCTTGTTGATAATTGTCAAGGCAAGAAGCTAGGTCTCAGACAGGAAAGTTTAATTGAGTGGGTGCGCCCAAAACAGATATGAAATGAAATTTGATCTCCAAAGATCAAGGAGTCAGAATGTTTGGAAATGTACTCTTCATAATTACTATTAAAGATGGCTCCCTGGGCTTCCCTGGTGGTGCAGTGGTTGAGAGTCCCGCCTGTTGATGCAGGGGACACGGGTTCGTGCCCCAGTCCAGGAGGATCCCACATGCCGCGGAGCGGCTGGGCCCGTGAGCCATGGCCGCTGAGCCTGCGCGTCCAGAGCCTGTGCTCTGCAACGGGAGAGGCCACAGCAGTGAAAGGCCCGCGTACCGCAAAAAAAAAAAAAAAAAAAAAAAAAAGGTGGCTCCCTGATCCCCCATATGGGAAACAAGAAGGACGGACACAGATAAGACCTGTTTGTGTTTTTTTGTCTTTTTTCCACTCCAGGTTAACACATGAGCTTTGGAGGCAAGGTATAACTTCAACCCAGATTTTCCAAATTCATGCTATTATTTAGCTTTATTTACCTTTTGTTATCCTCCAATCTTTAATCAACTATCTTAGCTGGACTACAGAAAATGAAGGGGTCATTTGTCCATGCTTAGACCAGACTGCCAAAAGGAGGCTCTTCACCCCATCCTCCACCCTCAGCATGGCTGTCTCAATGGCAATCAGTTTAAAGACTCCAATGGCCATGGAAAGGCAAGGGAAACAGGCAGGGCCATGCGGTCCAATCGTCTCCTGATCATCTGGAAATTCTCCTAATGCTGAACTTGGAAGATCGGGGTTATATTTTTGTAAAGAAAAACAGAATCCAAGTACATATGACTCATTGCTCTATCCTCAGAGCCTTCCTAGTACATGGTGCTCACTAAGAATTTGTATAATAAATAATGAGCCAGCATATACTTACTGAGCTTTGTCTTTCTATGTGCCTATCACTGTGTTTCATAGCCAGCATCTAAACAGCAGTGCAGGCAACTTTTACTCCGGTTCAACTCAGTACCCTTTGAGTACTTTCTATGAGCAAGAACTGAGTTAGTTGCTCTGGGAGACACAAGTATGAATAAGGTATGTCATCTTGCTTTAAGGAGCTAAGAATCTAGTGGTGGAGATAGACACAGACATAAATAACTCTTTCTTTAACGTGTAACCTCAGGGAGGTCTCAAGTTCCCTAACTCATTACCTTTCTCTCTTTTTGTAAGCATTTTTC
>NW_006782834.1:903635-903949 GCF_000442215.2 Lipotes vexillifer | reverse complement strand
CTTTCCCTTAAGAACACTCGTGCTTTTGTGCTTCATCTTCCTTGCCTTTTTCACTCCCTTGGCACCATTCTTATGTTCTTTCCTATCAACAATTCTTATTGTTCTAATAGCTCCCTCCTCCCTTTACTTAAGCAAGCTTTGAGCACATCCTTCTTGACTGGAGAAAAGACTTCCCTGGAGGCTTTCTTTGATTATCTTTCAAGTTTGGTTTCTTTTCATTTTTTTTATTTTAAGTTTTTCTGTACTGCAAGTTGGCAATTCTTAACTTCTTGTAAAATAGCTTTCTGTATATTTTCTTTTTTTTTTTTTTTTTT
>NW_006782834.1:894919-903497 GCF_000442215.2 Lipotes vexillifer | reverse complement strand
TTGCGGTACGCGGGCCTCTCACTGTTGTGGCCTCTCCCGTTGCGGAGCACAGGCTCCGGACGCACAGGCTCAGCGGCCATGGCTCACGGGGCCAGCCGCTCCGTGGCACATGGGATCTTCCCGGACCGGGGCATGAACCAGTGTCCCCTGCATCGGCAGGCGGACTCTCAACCACTGCGCCACCAGGGAAGCCCGCCTTCTGTATATTTTCTCCAGAAGATATTTAGGAAATGTTTTATTAGTAAAGTGAAAAATCTGTACCTAGTGTGTTTCTCTCCCCCATCCTCCCTTAACACATAATATATTACAGAAGCTGGTTAAAATTCTTCATGGTGAACATATGCATGCTGTCTATTATAAACAATATTGCCTCATTAAAATCGGATGAGACAATAAAAATCATTATCTGACTTGTGTAGCAAAGATCCAACAAAATGAATTAAGGCAAAAAAATATAATGCCATTCTAAACCTCTCCAGTTTTTTCTAATTTTAGTGAAAGAAGAAAAATGGAATACTACTTTGCATTTCTAAACAAATATTTTATTACTATAGTTCTGATTCTGTAGAGCAGTTTACAATTTACAAAACTTTTTGATGTACTAGCGGCTCATTTGATCTTTAAAACCACATTGTTTTGAAAAAATCAGAGTTATGTCACAACTGTCATTTTCAGTAGATAAGAAAACTCAGAGATGCCAATTGACATCTTTAAATTCACAAGATCTGCTTATATGCGGCAGATCTGGATCTCAAATGCAAGCATTCTAACCGTTAGAACATGATTCTTCTACATCTTCATGCTATACATTATTTCATAAGGCTATTTATATTTACGTTTAAATGAAATTTTAATTACGTCAAAATTTCTGAATCACAACCTCTATTGTAGAAATATTTTTCACTAAACACTTGTGTAGCAAATTAATATAGATTGTGTGGTTATCTAGTAGGACAGAACATTTCATCCTTTAGAATCCAGACTTTAGCAACTACTAACCCAGAGAGTGCTTCCTGAAGAACAGGAGCTGGAGGAACCCAGGAGACAGACTCTATAGGTCTAAATAATTGCACTGAATCCAAAGAGAGCTCGCTAATGAGCTATATTTTGAAGACTGCATGAGAGTGAGAACACTTACCCAATTGTCTATGTCAATGAATTAGCACCAATTATCAAAATTTTGGAGAGTTAGGGGGCTATTATAGTATTAAATGAATAGAACAATGATCTGACTTTTCATTCATATGAAGTTTTGTGGAATACGATTTATATCAGTGAAACAACATGGGGCAGCTACAATTACTTGAAATCAAGGTAAATGAATAGAAATCATCAGAGAGTTTTTAATTGAGATATAATTGACATAAAACATTAGTTTCAGGTGTACAACATAATGGTTTTATATACACACACACATATATATATAGCTAGATAATCACCACAATAAGTCTAGTTAGCATCCATCATCACACATAGTTACAAATTTTTCTTTTTTCTTGTGATGAGAATTTTTAAGATCTCCTCTTTTAGCACTTTCAAATATACAATACAGTATTATTAACTACAGTCACCATATTACACATTACAAACCCAGGACTTATTTATTTTATAACTGGAAGTTTGTACATTTTGACCACTTTCACCCATTTTGCCTCACCCCTTACTCCCCACCTCTGGAAACCAATCTGTTCTTTGTGTCTCTGAATTTGGGGGTTTTTATTTTTTCTTCTTAGATTCCACATATAAGTGAGATTGTATGGTGTTTGTCTTTCTCTGTCTAACTTATTTCACTTAACGTAATGTTGTCCTAAATGGCTGGATTTCCTTTTTCTTTATGGGTAATAGTATTCCATTTTGTGTATATGTATATTCTCACATCTTCCTTAACCATTCACCCATCTATGGACATTTACATTCTTTCCATGTCCTGACTACTCTAAATAATGCTGCAATGAACATGGGTGCAGATATCTTTTTGAGTTTGTATTTTTATTTCCTTCAAATAAATACCCAGAGGTGGAATTGCTGGATCATATAGTAGTCCTATTTTCAGTTTTTTGGAGGAACTTCCATACTGTTTCCCGCAGTGGCTGCACCAACTTACATTCCCATCAATCGTGCACAAGGGTCCCTTTTTCTCCATATCCTCGCCAACACTTGTCATTTCTGTCTTTTTGATAGTAGACATTCTAACAAGTATGAGAGTGGTTTTGATTTGCATTTCCCTGATGATTAGTGATGTTGAGCACCTTTTCATATACCTGTTGTTCATCTATATGTCTTCTTTGGAAAGATGTCTATTCAGATCCCCTGCCCATTTTTTAATCAGAGGTTGGTTGTTTCTCTATTGAGTTGTATGAGTTCTTTGGATATTTTGGACATTAACCCCTTATATGAGAGAGTTTTCTAATAGAAAGATTAGATGGGAATGACAAACTAAAAGTGAAGTAAATATGAAAGATCTTAAAATGTATTACTTTCAAAAGTCTTCAGTAGTCTTGTATATGTCTAAGTCACATAAGACTAAGTCTTATAAGTCTCATAAGTACATAAGTCTCATGCACTTAGCTGCTTGCCATTCTGAAAGGCAAACTGCAAATCAGCCAATGATAAACACATTTTTAAAATCTCTTTCTTTTCCGTACGTCTCACGTAAGACCAGCTCCCAACTAACAAAAAAATTTCTTTCCAAAAATGTATTTTTAAGATAGTTGTCTGGGACTTCCCTGGTGGTGCAGTGGTTAAGAATCCATCTGCCAACGTAGGGGACACGGGTTTGAGCCCTTGTCTGGGAAGATCCCACATGCTGTGGAGCAACTAAGCCCGTGCACCACAACTACTGAGCCTGCGAGCCAAAAGTACTGAAACCTGCACACCTAGAGCCTGTGCTGTGCAAGAAAGGGAAACCACCGCAATGAGAAGCCCGCTGACCGCAACTAGACAAAGCCCGCGTGCATCAATGAAGACCCAATGCAGCCAATAAATAAATAAATAAATAAACTTAAAAGAAAAGAAAAGGATTGGTAACAAAGGCACCATATTAAAAAAAAAAAAAAAAAAGATGGTTGTCTAACAGCCTATGTTTACATCCTGAGCGTTTGTGAATTGAATGTGTGTCACTCAGGGAGTACAACAATATCAAAATCAGGTAAGTAAATTCAGTAAGGTCATTCAAGATGTGGATTAAAATCTCTATCAGCTCTTATTTCTATTATACTTTTATTTCTATGATTATACATTTGCAGACTAAGATGTGGCATAAAGCAAAGAAAGCATTAGAACAGAAATATATCGGCATCAGTTTTTAATATAATTGAGAAAAGAGCCTGATCTATGACGCTTAAAAAATGCAACAGGCTCTGCATGTACTCCTAGAATTTAATACTGGGTTTTGTTCTGGCTGCTGGAAAGTCTTTTGATTGAAAACATCTTATGAGCAGTTCACATGGGGCATATAGAATGTTTTACTCAGAAAGAAGACTAATTTGTTAATCTTGCCTTTGATGTCTCTTGTACATTGCTTTGTTTTTCTGCTCTCAGTAGTAATTTCTTGGAAGTCATAAAGGATTGTTAAGCAACTAATCATGTTGTATTTTGTATATTTATCTTAAAATTTTATCTGTTTTTTCAAATTTCATTTTGCTTTCTTTGGGAGTTAAAGTCTCCTGGAAGCTTCTTTCCCTGCTATAGTACCCTAACCTGGGTACAGACCCAGGTCCTGAGTTGACTGCTTAACCAGCCAGATGTGTAATTTTGGAAGAATCTTTTCACCTCTTTGGACCTCAATTTTTTACCTATAAAATGAGAAGTTTGGCCTTGATATCCTCTCAGGGTATTCCTTCTTAAATAGTCACTGACCTAAAGCAGGTGTTCAAAAAAACTCATTGAAGGAATAAACATTAGCCTGTTTTTCACATGCATGTTTGGCCATAATTATGAGGGTCTCTCAGATCCAAATGAGAGTATAAGCTGGGAAAAGGGGATATACTAAACGGCTCCTTGCTGGAAATATCCAACATGTGGTATCATGAAGTTCAAGTCTAGTAATCATTAACAGGACAAGGTAAAGCCCTGTGAAGAGTGAAGACAAAATTTTGATACTGTGATTGTTTTGAAGTTTTCAACTCTTATTTTTATGGACATCAATAGGACTGTGGAGGGGTTGGAGAGAGAGATATGTTCCTGTACCCTGCTACTTAAACACTAGAATGAGAAGGAAACTCAACAGACCACTGATCAACTGGGAGAGGCACACAGTGTTGGCAGTCTTTGGGTAACAAGATTCTCTTGGGCTTTCACCAATTATAGAGGAGGTTTAACTCTCAAATTTCCCAGTACTTTGGAAATTTCTACTCTCTTGGGTCACCTACTATAATTTAGTACATAGGAAAAAAAAGTGCTGGATGAATAAACTTGCTAACGGTGGTTATTCCTAGGGAGTGGGATTACTGGAGAGAGTAATCCAGACATCCAGACATTTCAGGTAATGGGTATGATTCTCAGGCTGAAAAAAAACATTCTTTCTTTTTTTAATTTTATTTATTCATTTATTTATTTTTTGTGGTACGCGGGCCTCTCACTGTTGTGGCCTCTCCCATTGCGGAGCACACGCTCCGGACACGCAGGCTCAGCGGCCATGGCTCACGGGCCCAGACGCTCCGCGGCATGTGGGATCTTCTCGGACCGATGTACAAACCTGTGTCCCCTGCATCGGCAGGCGGACTCTCAACCACTGCGCCACCAGGAAAGCCCATTTACTTTCTTTTTTTAAAATAAATTTATTTATTTTTGGCTGCGTTGGGTCTTCGTTGTTGCGCAAGGGCTTTCTCTAGTTGTGGCGAGCCGGGGCTACTCTTCATTGCGGTGCGCAGGCTTCTCATCGTGGTGGCTTCTCTTGTTGCGAAGCACAGGCTTTAGCCACCCGGGCTTCAGTAGTTGTGGCTTGCAGGCTCTAGAGCACAGGCTCAGAAGTCGTGGCGCACAGGCTTTGTTACTCCACGGCACGTGGAATCTTCCGGGACCAGGGCTCGAACCTGTGTGCTGTGCATTGGCAGGTGGATTCTTAACCACTGCGCCACCAGGGAAGTCCCTCCATTATGGTTTATCACAGGATATTGGATATATTTCCCTGTGCTATACAGTAAGACCTTGTTGTTTATCCATTCTATATATAATGGTTTGCATCTAGTATTTCAATTTCTAAAAGAATTATTAAATAAGCATTTTATGTTGACAAAGCTCTTTGATATTATTTAATTAGGTTTTCCTCACAACTACTCTTCTGGTGCTATTACCTGAGTTTTTAAAAAGTTATTAAATGAATGAACGGATGGATGAATAAATGCTTTGCTTAAGATCCCAAAGGTAAGAAACGGCAAAGACAGGTTAAAGTTCATTGACTCTGTCTCCCCAGACTACTGTTTGGCCCCCTGAGCCCTGTTGTCTCCCCAGAACAAAGAGGTAGTACTGCAATGCTTCTTTTTCCATGGCAGTAAAGTGGGTCATTTGCTGTAGTAAATGCTTGACAGGAAAAGATGAAAGAGTAAGCCAAATAAGAAATATCTACTTACTGCAGGTACAGCTTAGCATCTTGGTTATAACTTATCTATAAGAAATGTTATGGCCATCATTAGCAAGTCTTTACCGTCTTTAAATATACAAACTCACGTCTTCTCCAGTGCCAAAAAATAATTTCTCTGTGTTCTATGCCTGGGAAGAGAGAGAGAGAGAGAGAGAATGAACAAAGTTAAAATGGATCTGAAATACTGAGATTTCTTTGCTATATTTTATTGAATTTCACATTTTAAAATTGAGTTGGAATTGTTCTTACTAAAAAAAATGGTATTGATGGATACACTTTGAAAAAAGAAAGGGAAAATTAAGGTTTTGGCAGTAGGTCAGTTTTTACTAAATCTATTTTCCTTTCTTTTTTTCCCTTATTACATTTCTATTGAGTCTTTTCCTGTAGTTTTTTGGGACTAAGCTAGTAGCTATAGAGGGAAACTTGTTTGTTTGCACAAATGAGTTTTTTCCCCTACTTCCTTTGATGTTCATATGAATTTTTATTAAATTTCTTTGGCTTTGGATATTTACCTCTCTATATCTTTCGTGTTCTGAACAGCATTTTCCTTTCCATCTATTGTTCATGTGAATTAGGCATTCATAGTTGCATTTACAAACTGTTGTGGAAATAAAAAGTTTTTCTTTGTGGCATGCAACTCTTAGAGCACAGTCCACTCTTGGTGGGTGCCAGTTATGCCTGGTACCTACCCCAGTCTAAGCACTAACACAGGTGGTTGGCTGACACCAATGTTGAATTACAGCTTTCAACTAATAGATACAAAATCTCTATTGTTTCATAGTTCTATTTGTGGAACACAAATGTTCTTTAAATGATTTGTTTTTGTTTTTTTTCTATTCCAAACTCTTTTTCTTAGCTTTATCTGCCTCTGAAATATTTGCCAGTGTTATGTCTCGGTATAATCACTGATAAATGTATATTATTATTGTGCTGGCTTTAATTCCTTACTAAAATTTAAATATATTTGAGATATTATTAATACCCACTTACAATATTCTTTTGATTCTTAATATGGAACAAATCCTGCTGGATAACATTATACAAAACCGTGATTTGATTTACTAAAAGTAAACCTTAGTAATGAAAATTCCTACCCTTTGGGCTTATGAATTATTTTAAATGTCAAAATCTGCCGAGAAATATCAACTGTATTCCCCTCCTAGGCAATTAGTTATGACCAGAAGCGAAGAAAAAATTGAAGTGCTTTTTAAAAAATATTGTTACAGCATTAAAAATTTATCTTGAGTTTCTAATACAGAATGTCTAATAGAAATCCCCCTGTACCAAAGATGCAGCCCACTTGTAGACTTTTGTTTGGGAAAAAATCATTTAGAAATAATTGCTTTTTAGTACTGCTGCATTATTAACCTCTATTCTCATTTTTAATGGAATGTGGCAGATATCACTCACTTTCATGAGTGTCAAAGGAGTTTTGTGATGAAATTATTACAGTTTCTCCCCTGTCTTTATTAAAATCCTCAATTGCCAAGGATTACAGTGATAAACCAACTCAGTTTAGCAGGCCAGAGCTGCTCTTTCTGGTGGGTCTCCCACAAGTCTTCCCTGGTTTCCAAACTTCCTAAGCCACTTCCTTTCCCAGAATTCTCTCTGACAGTCTCTGCTCCTGGCAATGCCATACCCCACCCAGAATCTCCTGTTGACCTTCCAGTGCAATACCAACCTTCTTTCCAGTTAGTTTGAGATTCCTCTAGGGCAGTGGCTTTCTAGTGTTTTCCCCTACAGGCAGCAGCAGTATCTCCTCACCTAGGAACTTGTGAACAATGGAAATTCTCCTGTCACATGCTAGACCTATTGAATTTGAAAGGGGTGGGGCCTATTGTGTATTTTAACTAGCACTTCTGGAGATGCTGACCCACAGCCCTAGGGCAGAGATCCACTAATATCCATCTCACCCTCAGACTCTCACTTGTTTTCATGGTAAGTGCTCAAGGAGACTTTCATATGAAACCAATCCATCTAAACAAACAAAAACAAAAACAGTTGCCTAAACTTGGTTAACTGAAATACATTAATCTGAAGCTAATTTTCCCTAAGCTTATTACTTAATGATGACAGCTGTTAATGACCAATTTACCTAAAATTCAGCCTCCTTTGAGTATTTTTTACCACCTTATCAGTTTCCACACCTACACATTCTTCAAGTTAATAATGAAAGTTCTACTTTCATTCCAAACCTGGGATTCTCCCCACCTGGGCTTAGTCTTTTTCTCTTATTTGTTCCCATAGTGAGTTAGCAGTAGGTTTCTCCCTTGTATAACATTATATGTATTTCTTGTGAGCAAAACGCTCTTAGTTTTCTGGTTATGTCTCATACAATGCATTATGCATATTAGACATTTGACACGTGCTTGCAATGGCAGTACAGTATAATAGCTGAGAGTATAGCCTGGAGCCAAACCTTGTGTTCAGTTGCCACCCGCTTTACTTACTAGCTTTGTGACTTTGGGTATGTTTTTAAATACCACTCTATGCCTCAATCTCCTTACCTACAAAATGGGCATAATATACTAGTACTCAACTCATAGGCTGTCATAGAATAAAATGCTTTTATATGTAAAGCACGTAGAACAGGGCCAGCCATGAAGTATTATATAAGGGTTAGTTATTATTTCCTTAGTTTCCAAATCCTATTTCTGTGTTTATTCAACTATCTGTTTATGTCTTCATTTCCTTTTCAATGCCCCTTCTTATTTTACACCCTCTGTCTCATTTGGATTTAATAGAATAATTTTGTCACAAAAAATAAAATATTACCACTTTTAAAAAGTTAAGATGTATGCTTTAAATAGTTCCTATTCTCTGGTATAGTAATTGTTTTTCTAGAACTCTAATTTTTTTAAATAATAAAAATACTTAGCAAAATCTATGGATGAAAATATTCATTTTAACATTATTAATAATAATAGAGGGCTTCCCTGGTGGCGCAGTGGTTGAGAGTCCGCCTGCCGATGCACGGGACATGGGTTCGTGCCCCGG
>NW_006782834.1:879781-894655 GCF_000442215.2 Lipotes vexillifer | reverse complement strand
GCCTGCGCGTCCGGAGCCTGTGCTCCGCAACGGGAGAGGCCACAAAAGTGAGAGGCCCGCGTACCGCAAAAAAAATAAAAAAACAATAAATAATAAATAAATAATAATAGAGTTCTTCACATATTTTGGGTATGTATTGTATCAGATACATGGCTTGCAAATATTTTCTCCCAGTCTGTGGCTTACTTCTCATTCTATTAATATATCTTTCACAAAAGAAATTTTTTAATTTTAATACAGTCCAATTTATCAATCTTTTCTTTCATGGATTGTGCCTTTGGTGTTTTATCTAACATCTCATTTCCAAACCCAAGGTCACCTCGATTTTCTCCTATGTTTTCTTCTAGAAGTTTTATAGTTTTATTTTGCACATTTAGGGCTATGTTCCATTTTCAGTTAACTTGTGTAAAGTGTAAGGTATGTATCGAGGTTCATTTTTTCTACATATAGTTGTTCAATTATACTAGCAGTATTTATTGAAAAGACTTTTTTTTCTATGAATTCAGTTTTTTTATGTTTTTGTTTTCTTTTAATTGAAGTATAGTTGATATATAAGATTATATGTTACAGGTGTACAATCTAGTGATTCACAATTTTTAAAGGTTATACTCCACTATTTTGTTGTTTTTAATGTCCAATTAACTTGGTTAGTTGATCACATGAAAGTTGGTTAAAAGGATGTGTACTACAAATGCAACAAGACCACCTTTTCTTGATCATTATTTTAAAGCCAGCAGTGACTAGACAATGTCAAGGTTTAAGTGGACACTGTTAGATGCCCCAATGACAAACTAGTCTTAGAAGTTTTGCACTTTCAAAATAAGTGTAAAGTTTTTGTCAGCAATGGAGATTCCATTTAGAGCATTCACCCTTAGTACAATACTGATTTAATAAATTCAGTTGCATTATATTATAATGCGGGAGGTCAAGTTTAAAATATGGGTTGGAATGGAGTGGACAGGCTTCAAACAATAATTCTGGGCTGGGGATAAAAACGTCTCTGCTAGCACTATGTTACATTTCACAGCATATACAACTAACCCAAACTGGATAAAACATACTACAAGAATCAAATGAAAAAAACTTTTAAGAATTCATTCATTTAAAAAACATAGCTGGACGAGCTCAGACTAATTTACTGACAGCTAGTTTACCTAAACCAGTTTGACTAAGAGAATCCAATGTGTTCAAAAGTATGTAAAATAGAGAAAGACACCATCAGGATAGGAAACATCTACCTACTTACAAAAAAGTAGCAAATTGTATAAATAATTACTAAATATACATGGTTAAGATAGCAGGGCCCTTAGGCCAATTGCTTAAAATATGAAAGGCAAACGGACCTTATCTAAGTATTTACTCAGATTTTTATGACTGGTAATTTCAAAGCTTCACCCTGGTATTTTTGCTAATGGAACAACCATTAAGAGGTTTATTCTTCAGCAGTAGCCCTATTTCTCATTCTGACAGACTCCAGAGGACAAAATTTGAAAAGAAGTGGGATTAGAGGTTGCAAACTCAAGTGTCTGCAGAGTCTAGGCTGATGCTTCGAATGAATGACATGTCCAGAGAGGCAATACAGAGTGGTGACGATTGTGGTGCATGGGTAGCTGATTCCTCAGCTAAAAAGTCCAATGCATTCTCAGGTCCAGTGGGTCATGACCATGTAGAAATATGGGCCCAGTGTGGCTTGGTCTGTTGGCTATTTTCAACAGAAGACAGCAATTTAGATTTTTTTAGCTTCATTAGTTGTCAGTTCAATTAAAAAACATTTCTGGGCCAATACTGGTTTAACAATGTATATTATCTCTGAGAATTCATACTTCCCCTTAGGAGGGGTGTGTGTGTGTGTGTGTGTGTGTGTGAGATCTAGCAGTTATCTGCTAGGCAACTGAAACAACAAAGAGGCATTTTTGCCATTTGCACTAGAGAGAAAAGTTAAAGAGAATCAGATTATAATGCCAATGTTGTAGGGAATTGTTCTGTGGTCCTTGGAGAGTGCCAATGGACACTTGTTGGAGTCTGCAGGACATTATTCTTGACTGAATGACTCCAAATATTAGATATGTATTATTATATATTGGAAGGGTTGTAGATCATGGGGTAAGGCCATCTCTTTTAAGTACAGAAGGAATTTCAGCAAAGACTGGTACAACATTGTACCTTGGAAGTAAGATGAAAGTGGTGTTCTTACAGTAAGACACAGACCTTAGGACAGAGTTAAGAAATAAAGTAACCATAAGAGGACCTGCTGTGAATTGTTTGACTTCTTGCCTGCATTTCCTTTGAACTATGGAAATTGTTATTATTAGCACAGTGTTAAAAATTTTCACAAACAAATATAATTCTCTGTGTATTTCACACAGAGAAAGTTAAAGTCTGATCTAGCAATACAGTTGGCCCTCTGTATCCGAGGTTTCTGCATGCAGTGTTCAACAAACCACAGATCAAAAATATTTGAAAAAAAATTTCAGCAAATTACAAAAAGCAAAACTTGAAATTGCCATGCTGGCAATGATTTACATATTATTTACATTGTATTTACAACTATTTACATAACATTTACATTGTATTAAGTATTACAAATAATCTAGAGATGATTTAAAATATACCAGAGGATGTGTATAGGTTATATACAAATACTATGCCATTTTGTATAAGAGACTTGAGCGTCATCTGATTTTGGTGTCCACAGGGGGTCCTGGAACAAATTCCCCACAGATACTGAGGAACAACTGTTTATTGACTAGGTATCTGTATTACTCAGGGGTGGTACAGTTTAATTTATTTATTTTTGGCTGCACACAGGCTTTCTCTAGTTGCTGCGAGTGGCGGCTACTCTTCCTTCAGTGCGCGGGCTTCTCATTGCAGTGGCTTCTCTTGTTGCAGAGCACAGGCTCTATGCTCATGGGCTTCAGTAGTTGTGGCACGCAGGCTCAGTAGTTGTGGCTTGCGGGCTTTAGAGCGCAGGCTCAGTAGTTGTGGTGCACGGGCTTAGTTGCTCCGCGGCATGTGGGATCTTCCCGACCCTGGCTCAGACCCGTGTCCCCTGAATTGGCAGGAGGATTCTTAACCTCTGCGTCACCAGGGAAGTCCCAGGGGTGGTACAGTTTAAAAGTGTCAGTTTGGACTTCCCTGGTGGCGCAGTGGTTGAGAGTCCGCCTGCCGATGCAGGGCACACGGGTTCGTGCCCCGGCCCGGGAAGATCCCGCATGCCGTGGAGCGGCTGGGCCCGTGAGCCGTGGCCGCTGAGCCTGCGCGTCCGGAGCCTGTGCTCCGCAACGGGAGAGACCACAACAGTGAGAGGCCCGCGGAACACAAAAACAAAAAAAAACAAAAAATAAAAAATATAAAAGAGTCAGTCACCAAGGATACACTTAGCAGGTGGACAGAATAAAGAAAGGATATAGTTGGTAGCAAATAGAGTATAACCAGTACAGTATTCTTTTAAAATAAGAAATTATCAATAATTAGCAGATTATAGCAAGGAGAAACAATGTCAGGAAAAAATGAGTATAAGATAATGAAGCATTTTTGTAGCAGGTGGATTTTTGGCAACATGATAAGGGCAGAACAGTTTTGTAAAAACAAAGCTTCCTTCTAATCTACTAAATTATTTGAAAGAGGCAACATAAATGACAAAGGAGGATTAGCCAGTGAGCATAATTTCTTCAGATTTTGCCATGAATTGTGATAATGCTTTCTTACTGTAGACTATGAAGGATACTTAATTCTCATAGAATAAGAGATATGATAAATAGTCATAGGTAACTTGATAAGATTTAGGAAATTAGACCAGGATTTCATATTAATTCAGTTAATAGTAAGTTAAGATATATGGTCCAGTGTGTCATATTTTATTATGTAAATTTTATTATATACTTTATAGAAAGTTACAACGGAAAAAACCCTGCTAATCTTTGGCCAAAGAAAATTTAGGAGAATTAAACATTAAATGAAACCTAGTAAATAATTGCGCAACATTATTGTAAAAAAATATAATCATACTCGCTTGTCTTACTCTCAGAGCGTTTTCTGCATGCAGCTGGTGTTTTCCAGACTGAGGGTGAACTAGAATTTCAGTATTTCTCTGCCTTTAGGACACGACCAATAATTATTGGTTCTATATTTCACCCTAAAGTGCTCGCAAGCTCTCCCAAGTTCTGGATGGATGTAAGGATTGTAATAAGGGAGTGTCTCACTGGGTGTTCCCAAACACATTTGCTACTGCCTGGCATCAGCGCTTTTTGTCCTCTTCTGCCGCTTTTGGTTACTGTCTGTAAGAAAGGTGCCAAAGCCATCAAAGCTGTCCTGAGTGTTTCAATGCACATGGCATTGAAGAGTTTCTCTGATGTGCTCCCTGTTACCTGGTTCCCATAGACAAGAAGTTCTGTGCTCACAGGTCCCCCAGAGGTCTCAGTGCAATGTCTTTTATGTATTTTTCTTTTGCCTCCCTGCCCAGATTCTAACGCTCATCCTTGGAAGGCAGCTTGTAGAAGCAGGGCCCTGCAGGACACACCCAGAATTGCCTTCTCTTCACACTGGTCCTGTGCCCTTCAAATGCTCTCACCTCCCTTAGGATGAACTGCTCCTCAGAGCCATGCAAAACACACTGCAGGTCCTTTGTCTGTCCAACACGTGTCTGGATCTTAGGGTGCACACCACTTGGGTTAAGTGGAACCCTCCCATAACATAGCCACTACTTCCTGAATCCGTTCTGTGTGCTGTGTAAATGGTGAATTGTAGTAACCCTGCAGAAATCCCAACCCTCACGGTCAGCCATGGAAGGAGTTGGGCCTTTTCCTATAGTGGAGCCTTGAGCACTAAGGTGTCTTACTCTCCCTAATCTTCTGTAGCCCTCCCCCGGAGAGGGTTCAGGAGAGCGATGCATTCTTGTATCTTCTTGAAGAATCACATGTTTTCTGCCAGTTATAATGGTTCAAACTATTGAAAGATAAGCAATTACCAGTACATATTTTAGAACCTAAATTATTACAGTTGAAAAGAAATTTTATTCAGTATAAAATTTCCATTCTTATCTCTATGCCCAGCCATTATTATTTTCCTTTGATTTTTGGAGAAATCTTTTTATTTTTCTAAATACAATCTATTTTCCCTGATGGGTCAGAAATGCTAATTACTCCCACCCCTTGGGTCCCCGCATATCCCTTTGACCTGTTGTGTTTTTGTTTTTGTTTTTTGCTTGGGTTAGAGCTCTGTCATCTGTCCCAGAGGAGCCAGAAAAGCATCTATTATTTATCCATTAAAAATTAACCCTTAACAATTATCCATAGTTATTTAGCATACATTCACAAGGTGTCACTGAAGCTGAGGAACTGCAGTGGAGAATCAAGTGCCACAAAAATGTTGTCATTCCTATTTTCAGATGGAAAAACTGAGGCACTGGGTGGGGACACAGCTTGCTGGGGTTGGCCATGCCACGAAAACCTGAACTTAACCTCTGGCTTCTTGATTGTTAAAGCCCGCTCCACTCTGAGCCTCTTTTCTTCCCATCCCATCCCCTATTCCCTCCAACACCACCACTGTTCTACCTCTTCCACCTGATAACAATGGGAAGAAGAAAAAGGTTAACCCAGTAGCAACAACAGAAAAACTGTTAGACGGAATAAAATAATTTAGACCAAGATGAGATGCTGCTGTACATGGGTGAATACTGGAGTATTTGATTCAATATTTTTCAGATAAAAATAACTAAGAAATAATTACTTAATCTTAATACGAAGATTATTAACCCCTTATTAGTCCCTAATCAGACCTCGGAAAGGAACTCAGCCTCTGTCTGACCTAATTTAAAAGAAAGGACCTGAAAGGAGTGCAACAACAAAATGTCAAGTTCAATTCTAAGTCAACAAAACAATAAAGCCACACAGCACAGAAGGGAGGATGAGAGTCACATCCTTTTAATCCTTACTGCTTCCTCTCATGAGTTTGCACACTCTTCTATAAAAATAAAACCTCTTCCTGAGAATTGCTTTGTTGCTATTGTTACTTTTCTCAGATTTATAACATTAAAAAAAATGCATTGCCATGTTTTAGATAAATATTTCAAACAAGTTTTACCTCTGCGTGCATTAGAGATAAAAAAAAACTAACTCCAATTAGTGTTTTGTTGGTGCTTGTGATTTCCACCCTTGGCTTTGAAGAAAAAAAATAATGTATAGGTGCTTACATGTTATTTACTTTCTTCCACACACTCTGATATTACCTGGCCATTTTCTAATGTAAAACATTGGCATGAAAAATATTGAGTCAGGGCTTCCCTGGTGGCGCAGTGGTTGAGAGTCCGCCTGCCGATGCAGGGGACGCGGGTTCGTGCCCTGGTCCGGGAGGATCCCACATGCTGCGGAGTGGCTGGGCCCGTGAGCCATGGCTGCTGAGCCTGCGCGTCCGGAGCCTGTGCTCCGCAATGGGAGAGGCCACAACAGTGAGAGGCCCGTGTACCGAAAAAAAAAAAAATTGAGTCATAGGTGTATGTATGTATAAACACCAGAGTTTCAGGGTGGCAGTGAAGCAGGAGAGGGGAGGTGATGGTCAAATGCACTGACTGGGTTGTTAGCCTCGAACACTACTTGTGTGGCTTTGGGCAACTCACTAAGTTTTCGGAGCCTCAGTTTCTTTATGTTTAATTAAGCAAGCTACTACATGCTTAGCACAATGTCCAGCAAGAAATATGTGTGTGATACATGTATACTACTGGTTACAAACATAGACTCTGGAGTCAGGCATCCTGGATTCAAATCCCAACTCAACTATGCACTAATTGGGCAAGTTACTGAACTTCTCAGTGCCTCTGTTCCTTCATCTGTAACCAGAAATTTGAGTATCATAGAGAGGGTTTATACATCTAACTTTTCAAACTCTGAGATTCCATGATTAAGGCTTTGCTACTAATTCTGGCAGAGAGCTGCCAATTCATGCATCTTCACTAGAATAACTAGAGTCCCATGATTTTAATTAGGTCTTTGTTGGTTTAGAAAATAAAGACATTCACTGGTGACAGCTCAAGAAAACAGGAGTTGTAGGGATATATATGGTAGATACGGATCTCACAAGAAGGCAGGGAGAGGAACAGTGATACTGCAGCCTTGACGCAAATAGGAACTGAGGCAGCACTTGCTATCTTCCTCTCAGAGGCGGGTAGCTCTCTTTCGTCTTCATGATATTTCTGCTTTTCAAGGCATCCTCACTCCATTCTATTCTTGAAACTGACTGGCTTCATGTGACTCTACTCAGGCATCATTTCTGCTTGCTAATAACCCCAGCTTGCCTTTCAAGGCTTCTCTAGCCTTGAATCTACGCCATGACCTTACAGCTTGAGTTCTCCCACCTAAATGTTTCAGCCCTTCATTTTCCCAATTCCAGTTCTGTGAGAAGGACGACTGGCCCAGCTTCTCTTTTCAAGCCAGATGACTGGCTACAGTATGAACAGATTTTCCTTGAGTCAGATGGTTTCCACTGATCCAAATAGCTGGGGCTTGTGGAATTTTATTTAGGTGGGAGAGGAAAGTTTCCAACAGCAGCAGATGTAGGCAGGGCAGGAAGTTAGTGGTATTTCTAGTATCTCCACTGAGTGATGGAGGTCATGGAGTTTATACCTAGAAATTTGGGAAACCACTTAAGTTTATACTCTGTATTAGGAAGAGACCTATTCAGAAGGTTCTGGTTTGGGACTAACGATGGAAATATGAATTTTGCTCCAGGATGTGTTCTAGGGCCTTGCTACTCAAAGTGTGGTCCATGGACTAGCAGCCTCAATATCACTTAGGAGCCAACAGATTTCTAACAAGAAATCAGAATCTCAGGCTCTACCTCAGACCTACTAAATTAGAATCTACATATTAATAAGATTCTCAGATGATTTATATTCACATTAAGGTTTGAGAAGTGTGGCTCTAGGATGAATTGGTTTAGTGTAGGCCTTCTAAAAGTAACCAAAGGCTTTTACTAAGAAACTTCCAGTAGCACTGTAGTCATGTGAGAACCAAGTGCTATGTTGTCAGAATTTTGTGAGTTGGTTGATTTGATGTATGACAGCTTGAAATCATCTATTTGGGGAATGTTTACACCATGGAGATTGGCAAATACTATAAACTTGTGTCTTGTGTACTGGAAGGCTGGTTGTCAAACATTTACCAGCATTCCACTGGACAGTTCTAAACCTCCTAATTCAATCTGGAATTAAAACAATCTCCTAGGGGTTGTTGGACAGAGAAACTCCCATATATGGAAAGGACAAGACAAAATGAGTTTCAATTCTTTACCAAACTTTCAATCTTCTAAGAAATTATTATTCTAGATAGTGATTTCTTTATTAAAAAAATAATCTGAGTATAAAGTAAGCACAAGGAGGGAAGGGAACCTAGGAGTTGGTAATACTTAAAATCCAGATAGGTAGACAGGCAGACATTGAAAATTCTCCCAGCTGACAGCTGGACAGTTTTGGAGCTGAAATCCAGATGTGGAATAGCAGTTTCTGTATAAAGGAGAAGATAAGAGTGGGTAGAGTCTGGTCCTAGAGATATATCACATGGGGAAATTCATGCTTGTATTGCTTATATTATATCGAGTATAAAATTGTTAAATAAAACGACTCCTCCCCAAGTTAATGACAGGTATGGATGTAAATGTTTCATGATATTACATAGGAAGTGGATTTTAAAGTGTGGTCTCTAGATTAGTATATAAGCATCACCCAGGAACCTATTATAAATGCAAATTAATGAGCCCTGCCCCAGGCCTACTGGATCAGAAACTCTGGGGGGTAGAGCACAGCAATCTGAGTTTTAACAAGCCTTCTGGGTGACTCTGTTGCACACTAATGAAGTAGGAAACGTCACAGAGTTCTGTTTTTTGTCCAGAGAACTCATTTTCAACTTGAACTACAAATAGGAAGAGACTCTTCTTGCAAAGGAGTTTCCAGCTCAATTGGAAGACAGTTGAGAAAGGCAGAGAACACAGATCAAGAGAACTATAAGGTTGGGCAAATATTGAGAAACTTTTCCCAAGGAAATTAGCCAGGCAGGCAGCTGGCATGATGCCAAGACTCCTGGAGAGTAAAAACCTTCCTAGAAATCAATTGGGAAAAGTTGCTTTAAAGTGAACTTTGAAGAAGCACATAAGCACAGCCTAAAGACTTTCTGAAAACACTAATGAGTTCTCATCTAAAGAAGGTGACATGCTAGCACATATAGGAACAAGAATAGCATGTATCATATTAAGAATTAAGCAGATATTGGAAGAAAGTTTACTAGAACAGTGTATTCTTTTTACCTCTCTGGTTAAGAGCTCTCCCTGGTTCCTTAGTAATGACAACATTTAACACTTAATGAGTGTTTACTCTGTGCCAGGTATGGTAGTAAGTACCTCAGTAAATTATCTCACAGGTGAGGAAACTAAGGCCCAGAAAGGTATAGTAACTTGCCCCAAGTCACACAACTAGTAAGTGATGATACTGGGATTCAAACCTGGGAAGTTTTGCTCCAGAGCACCACTGTTTAACTAAAATGCTCTATTGCTTCTCTTTAATGAGAACCTCATTGTGTGTTAAATATTTAGAGGCTTGGAGTTCCCATCTCAGAGTGTGCATTTTTGCGGTTTTTACAAGTCTCAAGCTAAATAACCTCTTTATATATTATTATATATAGATAACTGGACTCTGGACCCCACCTGACTAATGCTATCAAGTTCTGGTGCCCAAAGTGGACAATCAGGTAAGCTGCACGTCTATAGGACATTGCTTCAATAAAGCTACTACTACAAGCACATTAAATGTTACTCTAAATCCTAATATCGGATGTTTAAATTCTCTTATTATAACAGGAGACATAAAGAAGCACACACATGGGGGCCAACTGATCCCAACTACGAAAAGGAAGGGATGTAGAGTCTAATAACCAGAATCTCTAATCCGGATGTTTTTTTTTTTGTCTGAGATAAATTAAGTGAAGTTGCTCTAATTCTGGCATTTACCCTTACATGAAATTCATTTTTAAGTATCATGAGAGCAACGGCTCTTTTATTCACCATATCTGTGCATAGCCAAGCACACTGCTTGACACATGGCAGGCACTCATGTATTTGTGAAAGGAAGGGAGGAAGGGTAAGGAGGGAGACAGGAAAGAAAGTTATAAAGGTAGATTCAGTTTTTCTAATTTTTTTTGTATAACAGCCATAAATGGGTGTGGAACTTTTGAAGTAACTGCTTAGGTGTTGGCAAGGCAGGCAAATAAATCAGAAATCTTATACTTCATGTAGATGAGTACAGTATACAAATACAAAATAAAGCATTAATGAAAATCCTACTTTGATCCAGTCCTATGGGCAGCTTCATAGAAGCAAATTTGCAAGCTTGCCATTCTAATCGAGTCAATAATTCATGTGTGCATATAACATTCACTTATTCAACAAATATTTGTTGAGAGCCTCCTATGTGCCAGGCAGGTAGTATGTGCTGAGTTTACAAAAATGAGTAAGACATGATTTCTGTTCCCAAGAGCTCAGATGATTAGTTGAGAAAAACAGATAACGTGGTGATGGTCACACAACTCTATAAATATACTAAAACCCATTGAGTTGTACAATTTAGACTGGTGAATCGTATGGTATGTGAATTATAACTCAATAAAATTGTATAAAACAAACAGATAAACAAAAACAGGTGTAAGCCTTGTACAAAACCGGGAAGAGGTGGCCATAAATCAGCATGGGAAAGGAAGAGGGAGGCTTCATTAGTGAATAAACCCTGATTTGAAGTCTTAAATTAAAAAAATTTTAAAAAATAGTTACTGAGGTGATACGGTACAGGACGTTCCAGAGGGGACAGAGTGAACAAAGGCCTGGAGGTGAGAAACCGTGTGTGTGAATGGGGTTGAATGGGGGTGGGCTGTGGGCAGAGGGTTGAGGCAGGGGAGGTAGGCGGAGGCCAGAAGCAAGCTCGAGGTAGTCACGGGAGGGTTTTATATTAAACTGGGAAGAGATATAATTCGTGATCAGATATAATTCGTGATCAGATTTGTTTTAGATAAACTACACTGACAGTTGTGACGTAATGGAAAGGATACTGATTCCCCCCCCCCCGTCAGAATAACCTGTGCGTAGGTCTTAGATCTGCCATTTTAAAACTAGAAGTGTTATATAAATTTGTAAAGTTTTATTATTCAGTTGATCCTAATGGCACAGTTTGTCAGCAGCGGGGAAATGTAGAACTGCTTAATGTTGAGATTAACTGAAAACCACGCTGATCCTGCGATGAGTTCAAAAGAGTTTGTTAGTGAGTGGGACACGCCCCTTGGGTGGTAGTGGACAGCCTGGTTAATTTTTAAAAGTCTTTACGAGGCTGGAAACGTGGCGGTGGAAGCTGGTGAGATTATTCAGATTTTCTGTTTTTCATGCTCTCCTGGGTACTCTCACAATTTATTAATAAAATGATCGTTCTGAGTACACTTAAAGAATCAAAAAGAAAAAAATAAAAAGGAATAAAATAGTTGGATTATCGCCAACAGGACCGTACTTTCCCGGAAGGGCAGGTTTCCCTGAAGATGGTTGAACTGTCGAACCGGAACCAGGAAACACTGGGCTCTACACAGCACGCAGGACTAACGAGAACACAGAGACGGGGCACCCGCGCGGTGCGCCCTCCCGCGCCAGCTCGAAGGCTTACTTTGGTCCCACCTCCTTTCCTCTTGCTCCTTCGAATCCCTTCCCCCTCCGCCGTTTCCGGATAGGAACACTTTGTAAATTCTTTCCAAGTTGAAGCGTGGGACCAATTTCGTCAACACAATCCGGAATGGTCAACATGGCGGCGGCTGTAAGATTCCTCGGTAGAGGTAAAGCGAGGGGTCGTCTGGGCTTGCGGGGGAAATAGCCCTGGCGCCGGGTCTTCTGTGGCTGCACAGTGCAATTCGGACTCTCCTAGGTGCGGGTCTGCACTGGGGGCTCGATAAGCCTCTACTCTTTCTGGACTCTTAAGTTCTCTAGAGGGTCGTTGCTACTTAAAAACGACCTCATCAGAGGTTTCACTCCTTTCTGGAGCTCTCCACCCTAGGACGGGAGTGGGAGGGGGTATACATTGACACCCTTCCAGCCACCCGTAGGGACCGAGGCAGAGACTTGGTTCTGTCTCCGATGCTGGGGATGTGGGCTGCGGGGGGAAAGGAATTTGATACGTGAAGAGAGATCTGGAATGGAAAAGGTGGTATATTTTAGTGGCTTACAACTATAAACTTAGAATACTTGGTGCTTTCGGAGCACATCGTTGCAGGCAATTCCAACTCTTAAACTTCCAGATGTTGTCCAGTTTGGATTAGCATTTATCATTTGGAGGCTAATTCCGTGGTACTTCTTGCTAGCAGCTCTTCTCAGCAGTTAATAAGGTCTGATTTGTTGGCTAGGATGACAACCCTTTTTGGGTACAATAGTTAAAATTTTTTTGTTTTGTGTTTTTGAAGTACAGTGATACGTATTGTTATTTAATTATGGTGGATTTTTGGGTGGAGGCAGCAGCCAGGAACACTCCCATTTTACAGAGGAAGAAACTCTCTTAAGTGTGTCGCCAAGTTCATATAACTAAGTGGCAGAGGAAGACTAAAGCTTAGCTCCTAGACCAGTGATTGATTGACTTTTTTTTTTTAACAGCATCATAGTCTTCTCTTTGAGCTTCGTAACAGGAAAGCTCAGTGTAAAGACCAGCATTCCCTATTTGGGATAGTTGTTGCTTAAAAGATAGGGGTGACAAGAGATCACAACAGACCTTGATAACTGCTAAGTGAGCAAACCAAAAAGTATATCTTTACTGAAAAGAGATTAATGGCACTATCTTCATGTATGACAGAAATAACATTATGTTAGACAAACTAAAGGAACCAAAAGGAGAATCAAAGGTTATCATTCTCTCCTTGCCACATTTTCTTCTCTCATGGCTCTCAGGATGTCTCACTCTCTTAATTTTCTTTTTATCTCACTTGTCACTTCTCACATTACTTTGCTGGTTCCTCCTCTTCTTCCCAATTTCTTACCTTGGAATGTCTCAGAAGCAAGGATTCCACCCTTCTCCTCATGTCTGTTGTATCTAAATTCACTCTTTTAGTGATCTCATCCAAGTTTTGTGGCTTTGACTATTATCTATATCTTAATGGTTCTCAGAATTATCTACAATCAGGACCTCTCTCCTGAACTTTAGATTCTTAAACTCATCTCTCTATTCTAGATCTCCACTTGTATATCTAATCAGCAACCTAACACTTGTCTAAAATCAAACTGATGGTCATCGCCTGGAGTCTTCCCCATCTCATTTGATGGTTACTGCATCCTTTCAGTTGCTCAGACCAGAACCTCAGAATATCCTTGACTCCCCCTCTTTTTCTCACACTTCACATTAAATGGTTGACAAATCCTTTCTGCCTTACCCTCAAAATAAATCCAGAATCTGACTTCTTACTACTTCACTGCAACTACCTTCCAAGCCACTACCATCCCTCACCTAGATTTCTCTACAGTGTACTCTCAACAAGTAGTCTGGTCCTTTAAGAACTTAAATCAAATCATGTTACTCCTATGCTCAAAACTCTGCAAAACCTCCCCATTTTTCTAAATCTAGTCTTTAGAATGGCCTACAGCTGTGCTGTCCATTTTGTTATCCACACTTGAGCACTTCAAATGTGGCTAATCCAACCTGAGTGTATTAAATACACATTAGATTTTGAGGACTTAGTACCAGAAAAAGTAAAATATCTCAATTTTTTTATATTGATAACACGTTGGAATGATAATATTTGGGGGTATTAGCTGTAATAAAATATGTTAATTTTTATTATTAATTAATTTCCCTGATTTCTGTTTCACCTTTTTTTTTATTGTGGCTATTAGAAAATTTAAAGTTATGCATGTGGCTTGTATTATACTTCCATTGGACAGCACTGGCCTAGGGTCTTCCATATCATTTTGTGCTTACCTTCTTCTACCTCCATTCACCCAGCTTACCACTCTTGAGTTCTTCTCCAGCTGCCCTCCTTCTCACTCACTGTGCTGTAGCACATTGGCTTCTTTGTTCCTTAAACACACCAAGAACATTCCTTTGTTGGGAGGACTTTTTCTCTCAAGTGGAGTGGGCCTGGAACACTTTCTCTAGATATTTGCATGACCAACTTTCTCATTTCTTTCAAGCCTTTGCTCAAATGTCACTTTTTTTTTTTCTTTTGCGGTATGCGGGCCTCTCACTGTTGTGGCCTCGCACAGGCTCCGGACGCGCAGCCTCAGCGGCCATGGCTCACGGGCCCAGCCGCTCCGCGGCATGTGGGATCTTCCCAGACCGGGGCATGAACCCGTGTCCACTGCATCGGCAGGCGGACTCTCAACCACTGCGCCACCGGGGAAGCCCCAAATGTCACCTTTTTAAAAGGGCCTACCTTAACCTTCCTATTTAAAACTGCAACCCACTTTCCCCTTGATTCTCAATTCCTTTTACCCAGTGGGTTTCCTCTTACCAGTACCATTTTATGTTTGTTAGTATTGTCCATCCCCAGTAGGATGTAAGCTCCGTGAGGACAGGGATTTTATTTGTTTTGTTCACGAAATACTTAAAGCAGTGCTAGCACATGTTTCGTTGGCATAATCGTTGTCTAATAAATAAATGAGTGAACGAATACATGGATCTTCAACAAAATGCCACCCCTCTTCCATGTGTTGTAATGACTATTAAAGTAATTTGAATCCAGTTTTTGCTCTCATTAGTTGACATTTCCTTCTTTCATTCAACAGATGTTTATCATGTCTTCATTTGCCAAACACTGTGTTTTGTGTTAGGAGCAGAATAGTGAACAAGTTATATACACTCCTTGGCCATGGTACTTATCATCT
>NW_006782834.1:854992-879771 GCF_000442215.2 Lipotes vexillifer | reverse complement strand
AGAGCGGTCATTCATTGTATAATTACTTTTTTAATTACAGTTGTCCTGAGTGCTGTGAAGAAAAGTACAGGTTGTTATAAGAGTGTATATGAGAGACCTTAATCTATTCTGAGTCTTCAGGGAAGTCTTTTCTGAAGGAGTAGCTTAAGCAGAGTCCCTGAAAGATCACTGGATAGTTACGAATCAGCTATTGGACGGGGGAGTGGGAAGTAGTAGGGGAGAATGTCACAGATGGAGGGAAGATTATATTTGAAAATCTGAAGGTTGTAAAAACCACGGTGTGTTCAAGAAACTGAAAGGATGCCAGTGTATTTGAAGTGTGGCAAGCATGAGAGAGAATGGTGTTAGGTGAAGCTCGCTAAATAGGTTAGAAGCAGCTCATGGAGGACATTTTTAAGAATTTATTCAGAGAGCAAGGTGCAGCCATCCAAGTGTTGTAAGGGTATGACGAGATTTTGTTTTTAAATCATCCCTCTTACTGGTAGGTGGAAAAGAAATGGAAAGGACCAAGAGTAGTAGAAAAGTTTGGAGTCTGTTGCAGCATTCCATGTAGTAGATGATGGTGGCCTGGACTACAGTGCTTATGGTGGGAAGGCAAAGACTACATGGGTAAGATCTCCTGGGGAAAGTGAGGATTGTAGAGTTAGGTTGAGAAGCCCTGGGGAACTCTAACCTTTCAGTATCACGTGTAAGAGAATCAGCTAGCAAAGGAGATGGAGTTATTTCCATCTCATTGCCACGGGGTAGGGGTGAGGATAACTTTTGAGAATGAGTGCAGGTTCAGTTACGTTCCTAAGTAGTGGAGGAAGTTCTGAGGGCTTCTGTTTTCTCTGAAGTAGCGAGTGAGGTCATTTGCTAAGAGTTAGAGGAGAAGAAATATATTAAAGGAATATAATAAAATGCTACAGATAGATAAATTGACTACAGAAGGATTGAAAATACAGATATCATGGCCTAGCAGTGCTATTTAAGTAGTGGTATTTTTGTAGTTTATTTTTTCTTAGTCTGTAGCAGTTTGATTTCTGTTGAAAATTTTAATTTCTGGTTGTCATGACTGGGGATTCTAAAAGTAGTGGTTGAGTATTTTATAGCAGGTTGCAGTTGATGTATTCAAGAGAATTATTATTTTAAGTATCCTGCCAGGGTTGTGGGGTTCTTGTTTAGTACAATTAGAATTATTTTTTGGAAGTGTTTTCCGAATCTTGAGTGGATAATTGCTCTTCCTTCATTTACCATATGTGATTTTTCAAGGTAGCTGGCTTCTTTAAAAATGTGGAGAATCTCCTCTTAGGCTGTTGCATACCAGCATAGCCACTAAATTTGAGACTCTGGAGGTCAGGAACTGGATCTCATTAGTCTATTTCTCGTCTTTTTCCTAGCCGTTAAAGCCCCGGTTGTGGCTTTTGTGCCACAGTAATAAACAGGTTTCCTATACTGTCCCAAATGTCGGACCCATATGTTCACAGAATTCACAGTTTTGGTGGTTTTCTTGTACTTCAACTTTGTTTTGGAAGATTAGAATTAGAGATGAAATTGAGTTGTTAGGCATGTGGCTTTGATGACGTTTGAGCTGATGATAAGGAATAGACCAGGGGAAGATACGGAACTGGTGCATCCCTTTCAGATGTAACATTAACTGTAAAGGCCTTGAGTGAGGAATTAACTTGAGGGACTCCAGGGATTCAAGGATCTGAAAGAAGGTTCATAGTGAGCAAGTAAGAGAGTAATATGGAGTGACAGGCAGGGGCCGGCTCACATAGGGCCTTGCAGACCACAGTGAGGACTTGGTAGCTCTTCTGCGTGCACAGTGCCCTGCACTTGGAAGCTTAACTCATGAAATGAATTCATTTGATGTGTAGACAAGTCTTACAGCTTACATGCTATTGGTTTATATAATGAGTGGATTTTAAGATATTAGATTTTAACAGTAATTTTACATGAAAACCTAGTTGTAGAGCACTAATTTAAAAAGTTGAGTTTAGAGAGTTCCCTGGTTGCCTAGTGGTTAGGATTCTGGGCTTTCACTGCCATGGCCCAGGTTCAGTCCCTGGTCGGGGAACTGACGTCCTGCAAACCACATGGCACAGCCAAAAAAAAAAAAAAAAAGAAAAGAAAATTGAGTTTAAGCCCAATTAAACAGAGAAGAAAATATAGATGACCAAACATGAAAACATATTCAGCCTCATTCATAAGGAAATTTAAATTAAAACAACTCTGCATACCATCTTTCATCTACTAGGTTGACGAATATCAACGTGTTTGGTAACATACTATGTTGGGATGAGTGTATGGAAACAGGCAACCTTTTCATTGCTGGTTGAAATGTATATGGCACTGTTATTGTAGAGAGCAGTATTTATCAAAATTACAAACGTTCATATCCTTTGACCCCGCAAATTCCCTTCTTGAATTTATCCTATGAATATACTTGTGTGTGTGCAAAATGATGTTTGTACAAGGTCATTCACTGCAGCACTGTTTATAATAGCGAAATATTATAAATGAACTAATGGCTGGTCACTGATTATGATACAACCACACAGTGTAGTACTTTTGCAGCTCTGAAGAGATGAAGTCTTTATGAACTGATATGAAATTATTGCTGTAATACATATGTATAAATGTACCTTTGTGAAAGGCATACATGAGATTATATATACACATCTCATAAATAATGTGTGTACATCTATATCTAATATATGTGTGAAAATGGGCTCTAATACCTTTACATGAAACATAAAGGTATAGAACAGTGAGTAGAGTGTGCTACCATTTAATGAAAGAGTAGGGAAATAATATTTCTAGAGAGATGCATAAGAAATTACTAACGTGGGACGGAAGCTGGGTTTTAGGGGTTGGAGGAAGACTTTACTTTTGTATATTCTTTTGTAACCCTTAAATAAAAACATTTTCCTAGTATTTGTACATACAAACGATATTTATAACATACAAAGAATAATAACTTAAAATTCTGGATACTTACTAGTAAGCTTAAAAAATAAAGAACGTTATCAATACCTTCAAAGGCCCAAGTGCTTTTGTCTTATTTGATCTGTTTCTTCCCCAGAGGTAAGGCACTTTTCCTGAATTTCTATTTTATCACTCCATTGTTTTTCTGTATAGTTTTTTTTTTTTTTGGCTGCATTGGGTCTTCGTTGCTGCGCGCAGGCTTTCTCTAGTTGTGGTGAGCGGAGGCTACTCTTTGTTGTGGTGCGTGGGCTTCTCATTGCGGTGGCTTTCTTGTTGCGGAGCATGGGCTCTAGGTGCATGGGCTTCAGTAGTTGTGGTGCGTGGGCTCAGTAGTTGTGCGTGGGCTCAGTAGTTGTGGTGCATGGGCTTAGTTGCTCCACAGCATGTGGGATCTTCCCAGACCAGGGCTCGAACCCGTGTCCCTGTGTTGGCAGGAGGATTCTTAACCACTGTGCCACCAGGGGAGTCCCCTTCTGTATAGTTTTAACACATGCACACACACACACACACGCACACGCACACACACACACACACACACACACTCCTAAATACAATATTGATTACTTATGCATGTTTTTGAATTGAAATAATACCAAATGAATTCTTTTGCCAGTGACATTTTTGCTCAAATTATGTTTGTAAGATCCATCTATATATATGGCATATAGTTTATTCATTTTTACAGTCCTGTAGCTTTCCATTATAGGAATATACCACAAATTATTTATCCATCCTACTGTAGATACACACTTGGGTTCTTTTCTTCAGTTTTGCCATTTCAGTGATGTGATGATCATTCTTGTGCATGTCTCTTAGTACACGTGTGCAGGAGTTCCTCTAGGGTACATGCCCAGGAGTAGAATTGCTGCATCATTGAGGTGTGCATGCCCATCCTCTTTGGGTAATGCCGTATTGTTTTCCAAAATGGTATTCCAATTCATACTCTTAACTGCTATGTGTAAAATTTATCCTTATGTGATATTTTCAGCTATACAGGACTTTTAAAAAAGTTTTGCCAATTTGCGACATGTAAAACAGTGCTACTTAAATTATCTCATCTACAAACTGTTACCTGTCCCAAATAAGATCAAAGCACTCTTCCTTCATTGAGAAAGTCTTGTGGAAAAAAATTTTGTCAGCTGCACTAAATAATATACTTACTTAGTGATGTGTTTGATTTACATGCTGGGGTAATTTTAATTTGGTAACAGATAGGCTGTAACAGGCTCACAGACCACTCTTTAAGTAGCACCGTAAAATGATATGTTACTGTGGTTGAAATTAACATTTACCTGATTACTAATGAGACTGTACTTTTTTTTTTTTTTTTTTTTTTTTTACATGGGCCTCTCACTGTTGTGGCCTCTCCCATTGTGGAGCACAAGCTCCGGACGCACAGGCTCAGGGGCCCAAGCCCCCGGCCACACGGTTTCCCCAGCCATAGCTCACGGGCCCAGCTGCTCCGCAGCATGTGGGATCTTCCCGGACCGGGAAACCCATGTCCCCTGCATCGGCAGGTGACCTCTCAACCACTGTGCAACCAGGGAAGCCCAAGACTGTACATTTTTTGTATGTTTATGCATCGTTTGTATTTCATTTTCAGTTAGAAGTCTATTCATCTCTTGTTTATTTTTCAATTGGGTTGATCTTATATATTCTGGATATTAATCCTTAGTCCAGTATGTGTGTTACTATTATAATCTTCCAGTTTTTGGCTTGTCTTTTCACTTTCTTTAAAGTATCTTTTGATAAACAGGTGTTCTTAACACTAATGTAGTCACTTTTCGGTTAGTGCTTTTGGATTTTGTTTGTGAAATTGTTCCCTTCTCAGAGGTCATAAAGATATTTTCCTATATTCTGAAATCCTTTAAGTTTTGCCATTCACATGTAAGTCCTTAGTCCATCTAGATTTGATTGATTGCGTGTGCGTGTGTGTGTGGGTGTGTGTGTGTGATGTGAAATAGGGATCTAAATATACTCTTTTCCCTGTTGATAATCACTTGTCTTAGCACCACTTATTGAATTCTTTGCACAGTTATTTGCAATAACATCTCTGTCATATTTCAGTATCCATATGTACATGGGCTTGTTGCTGGGCTGTTTATTGTTTCATTAGTCTATTTTTCTTGTGCCAGTACCAAAGTGTCTTAATTACCATAGCTTTATAACAAGTCTTGACCTCTGGTAAGACAGTACCCTCCACTTTCTTATCCTTCAGAAGTACCTTGGGCAACTTGAATGTATTATCTATACAAGAAAAAAAAAAGACTAAAATTTAAATTAAAAATTCAGGATACATATTTGTAATCTATGATAATAGAGCTAAGATACTTTGTTGAGCCTGAACTAGACTAAGTTAAAAATAAATTAGGACAGAATTCTTCAATTAGATATGTTTACTTGGCTTTAGTTTCAAGAAGTACAGTTTCCATTTTTACACTTTTTAAAGATTGTGGTTAACTCACAAATATTGAATGTTTTTGTTTTAGAAACACTGAAAATGTAAAAACTATGTATGTAGTGATTAATATTAATATTTTACATGTTTTTTTCTTTCAAGTCTTGATACATCAGCAAAGGCATAGTCTTTCCAAGATGGCTTCTCAGACATCTCTTTATCCTTGTTCTGTGTATGTTCTGGTGCCCAACAGACATTTTGCGGTTGCTGCAAGGTAAGTTTCTTTGTTTTGTTTTTATTTTTTTAGTTATTTCATCTGCTATCATTTAAATCTTTGATTAAAAAACAATATGCTTGGGGGGCTTCCCTGGTGGCGCAGTGGTTAAGAATCCTCCTGCCAGTGCAGGGCACATGGGTTCGAGCCCTGGGCCGGGAAGATCCCACATGCTACGGAGCAACTAAGCCCGTGCTCCACAACTACTGAGCCTGTGCTGTAGAGCCCACGAGCCACAACTACTGAAGCCTTTGCGCCTAGAGCCTGTGCTCCGCAACAAGAGAGGCCACTGCGTTGAGAAGCCCACGCACCACAATGAAGACCCAATGCAGCCAAGAATAAATAAATAAATAAATAAATAAATAATAAATAAAAACCAATATGCTTGGTTCTGTAAAGACATACAGGGATATATAGTTGTAAAAGTTTACCATCTCTGCTTCTTTGACCTGATAGTCCTGAAGGAGAGGCATGACTTATTATAATAATACTTCACATGTGTTGAATACTAACATTCAATAACTAATTTAATACCTACAGCAGCCTTATGTGGAAGCCATTGTTATGCTCTTTTTTAGAGGCAGAAAGCAAGGAACCAATAGACTATGTAACTTGCCCAAGGTCACAGAGCTAGTAAGTGTTGGAGCTAGTATTCTGTGACATAATAAGAACTATTTATATTGGGCTCTGCCACCAGCTCCTGACACAGAGCTCATAAAATCCTTGTGATGTCCTGAGTGATAGGGATGCTAGGAGCATTTTTAAAAAATGTTTGGTCTTTGACCCAGTTCCTGATACAGAGCTCATAAAACCCTTAATTTTCTGGGTGATAGGAGTATCTTTTTGTCTAGTGAGGCAACTCTTGGTGGACTCCTGGATGGGGACTGGTCACTAGAAAGACCAAGCTGTGATTACAAGCTTGGAACTTTTAGACCTACCTTCCATCCTCCAGGGAGGAGAGAGGGGCTAGAGATTGCATTCATAATTGCTCATGCCTACATAATGAAGCCTCCATAAAAATCCCTGAACTATGGGGTTTGGAGAACTACTGGGTTGGTGAACACATCCACATGCTGAAAGGGTGGTACACCCAAACCCTACAGGGACAGAAGCTCCTGTGCTCCAGACGCTTCTGGACCTTGTCCCCTGTACCTATTCATCTGACTGTTCATCAGTATCCTTTATCATATCGTTTCTTAAGTAATAAACCAGTAAATGTTAAGTAAGCATTTGTCTGAGTTCTGCAAGCCATTCTAGCAAATTATGAAGCCTGAGGACGGGGGTCCTGGGGCCCCCCCGGTATATAGCTGTTGACCAAAAGTACTGGATGGAGGCCCAGACTTGCAATTGGCATCTGAAGTAGGGGCAGTCTTGTGGGACAGAACCCTTAACTTGTGGGATCTGATGTTTAATCCAAATAGTGTCAGAATTGTGTTGAATTACAGGCTATCCAGCTGATGTTGGATAATTGGAAGGTGTGGGGAAAAAAAATCCACACATTTAGTGTCAGAATTGTTGTGAGTAGAGGAAAATCGTTTCCTGTCTAACTATACACCCTGTCTGCATCTCACTTCCTTGCTTCTAACTTAACAGTGTATCCTGGAGATTGTTTCAGATGGAGCTGTTTAGTCATTTTTTTAAAATTGCGATATGATCGACATATTAGTTTCAGGTATGCAACATAATGATTTAATATTTGTATATATTGGGACTAACTAGTAAGTCTAGTTAACATTCATCACCATTCAGAGTTAAAAATTTTTTTTGTGTGGTGAGAACTATTAAGATCTACTCTCTCAGCAACTTTCAGATATACATTACAGTATTATTAATTATAGTCACCATGCTGTATATTACATCCCTTATTTAGGGGATGTAATGGCTTATTTATACATGGCTTATTTATTTTATAACCAGAAGTTTGTACCTTTTGACCATATTTACCTATTTCACCTGCACCCTACTCCCCCTGCCTCTGGCAATCACCAATCTGTTTTCTGTATCTGTAAGTGCATTTTTTTTTTTTTTTTTAGATTACACATATAAGTGAGATCATATGATATTTGTCTCTCTTTGGCCGACTTAGTTCACTTAGCATAAGAGAAAGGTCCATCCATGTTGTTGCAAATGGCAAGATTTCATTCTTTTTATGGCTGAATAATATTCCTCTGTGTGTGTGTGTGTGTGTGTGTGTGTGTGTGTGTGTGTGTGTGTGTGTGTGTGTGTGTGTGTGTGTGTGTGTGTGTGTGTGACATTTTCTTTATCCATTCCTCCATTAGTGGACTCTTAGATTGCTTCCGTGTCTTGGTTATTGTGTATATTGCTACAGTGAATATGGGTATAATATTTCATTGTGTGAATATATCATAACTTACTTAACCATTCCTTTATTGAAACACATTTTGGAAATGTCTTTCCAAAAGACATTTGCCTTTTGCTATTACAGATGATCCTGCATTGAATAATCATGTACATAGATCTTGTCAAATATTATAAATATATTTGTAGTATGAACTCAGAAATAGAATTGAATCAAAACATGTGTGCATTTATAATTTTGATAGGTAATACCAAATTGCCTTCATAGAGATCTTGCCAATTTATGTCCTTACCAGCAAGTATTGTTAGAATGCCTATTTTCCCATATACAATGTAGTCAAAATTTTTGAACTTTGCCAATTTGATAGGTAATAAATGGTATCATCATGTTTTTAATTTATATTTTATTACTGTTATTATTGAGGCTGTATATCTTTTTATCTGTTTAAGAGCCATCTATATTTTCCTTACTGTGAATTTTCTGTTCATGTCCTATTCCTATTTTTTTGTTGTTGATTAGTAGGAGCTCTTTATACGTTATAAATTAGCACATATCCGCACTATAACTTTAATATGTCTTAACTGCTGTAGTAGAGGAATAGACCAGGTACTGTGGGATTACAGATGAAAGGTCAATTAATTCTTCCTGGAGGAGAATATGGCAAGAAGTATTTGAGCTGGGTCTTTTTTTTTTTTTAAATAAATTTATTTATTTTTTGCTGCGTTGGGTCTTCATCACTGAGCATGGTCTTTCTCTAGTTGCGGCGAGTGGGGCTACTCTTCGTTGCGGTGCGCAGGCTTCTCATTGCGGTGACTTCTCCTTGCGGAGCACAGGCTCTAGGCACACAAGCTTCAGTAGTTGTGGCACGCGGGCTCAGTAGTTGTGGCTCTCAGGCTCTAGAGCACAGGCTCAGTAGTTGTGGTGCACGGGCTTAGCTGCTCTGCAGCATGTGGGATCTTCCCAGACCAGGGCTCGAACCCGTGTCCCCTGCATTGGCAGGCAGATTCTTAACCACTGTGCCACCAGGCAAGCCCTGAGCTGGGTCTTGAAAGATAGATAGGATTTTGCAGGGGAACTGGGAGAAAGGTATTTCACTGGTGCAGAAGGATGAAAGTGAATGATATAGCTTGAATATAGGATGAAGAGAGAGGAGGCAGAAATGATGCTAGTATGGAGGCTTCCTTTGAGTCTGAATAGTACCTGGATTCTTTTTGAGAATTTGGAGGAGTATTGGTTGTACCAATTTACATCCCTACCCATCAGTGAGTGAGAGTGCCCACATTTTTAACAACTCTGGATACCATCAATCTTTATTGGTGTTTCTTCATTGTATGTCTAATTTATATCTTTTGCCCATTTTTCTATTGGGCTGTTTGTCTTTTTCTTTCTGCTTTGTGGAATTATTTGTTTATTAGGGACATAAATTATTTTGAGAATATTTTATCTTTAAGTGTTGTTTTCTTTTATCCTATAGAAATTTCTCACTTTATGTCTTCCCCGTATTCCAGTACAACTTTAAAAGGAGTTTTCACTCACTTAAAAACTGTAGCATATGAAATATGCATGGGGCTTTCCTGGTGGCACAGTGTTTGAGGGTCCGCCTGCCAGTGTAGGGGACACGGGTTCGAGCCCTGGTCCAGGGGGATCCCACATGCTGCAGAGCAGCTGAGCCCGTGTGCCACAACTACTGAGCCTGCGCTCTAGAGCCCACGTGCCACAACTACTGAAGCCTGCGTGCCTAGAGCCCGTGCTCCGAGATGGGAGCAATGGGGGGCTCACCCCGCCGCCCCCCCCGCGCACCGCAGCAGCGGGTAGCCCCTGCTCTCTGCAGCTGGAGAGGGCCCATGAGGCGGCAGGGACCCAACACAGCCAAAAATAAAATAAATAAATTAAAAAAAAAAAGAAATATGCATGTTTTAAAAAAACTGTGAAAATTTATTAGCAGATAATTTTTTCCATGTCTAACAATGAGTTATTCAGTAGCTTGATGAGAATCATAGTATTCGCAATTTTAATTGTGGTTTTAATATTTTAACGTATTGACTTTATAATATACTAAAAAAATAGTTTTTTCATGGCTGATTTTCTATCAGGATCTGAGACAGGGTTGAGGGGCTTGTGCTTGCTTCTCTCTTCTCTCTTGTCACTCTGAATCTCCTCTCTTCTGCGTGTATGTGCATATACTCATGGTTTGCCAGTGGCATCTCTGACTCTGGTTTTGCTTCTCTCTTGACAATAGGTTCTTCTTCTTGCTTCTTTGTATATCTCAGAATATTTTATTGACTGCTAGATATTTTGTTCGAACAGTTGAGACTAAAGTACATACTACTTATGCCTGGAAATGGGCATGCCTCTTCTGTCACAGTGTTAAGTCAATCCAGTCAAAAGTTGAGCTGGGGTTTGGTTTTGTTACTGCTATGGTTACCACCACCAGCTTCAGATTTCTGCACTGTTACCTTGTGCTTAGGGTGGGGGCTGGGTTGCTGGAAGGTTTTTTTTTTCTCAGTGTTGCTGTTCCGTGCTCAGTTTTCAACCTTGCCTGTGCAGCTGTGCCTCAGAAGGGGGTCACTCTCCATACTCTTGCTCCTCCCCAAGTAGAAGACTGCTATTGCATATTACTCAGTGCTTGTCAGGCTGGTGATGGGTGCAGAAGGGATTCTGTGTTTTCCAAGTTCAGCCATTGTCTTAAGTAGGCCCAGTGTTGCTGGTCCTTGGGGATGAGGTTTTCTCAGTATTTCTCTCACTCCCCCCATGGTATGTATCTATTGCAGGTCTTGTGCCGTAGTGCCTGGACCCTTCCATAGCTTTATTGGTAGATGATACTGCACTCAGGACTATTTCCTGCCCCACCCCCGAGGATAAAAGTTTTAGTGTTTTTTCTCCTTTCTAGTGTTTTTTTCTTCTTTTATTTCCGTACATACAGTGGGTGTTTACCTGTGCCCTAGAGGGCTTCAGGGTTACTTGCCTTTCCGGCTGTAGTAGCTGATCTTCTCCATACTGCACCCTTGAAGGAGGCTCCCTAGTCCCCTGGCCTGCTCCCGTCTTTCCCGGGAGCATCTGGTGGAGGTCTGTGGAAAAGGCCCACGCACTGAGTGTGAACTCCTCTTGTGTCTGGATCTCTCAGGGGGTTTATACGTTAGTGCTAAAAGTTTAGCTGATTTTTTTTCCTGCCTGCTTGCCTTCCTCTTACTCTCTGCTACAGGTGAGCCCCACCTGGCTGTATGCATATGGAGTGGGGCTGTGGGGAGATTTCAGACCTGCTTGGTTGCCCTATGATCTCAGCTCTGTGATGCGTTCAAGAAAAGTTGTGATTTTATCTGACTCTGTCATTGTTAATGCTCTTTCCAGCTTTTATTTGTATCATTATTGACTAGGCTTTATTCTGTCAGTTTTTACATTTTAGGTATAAGCAGAACTTCTGCATTTAGTTTATTTTTTTAATTATTTATTTATTTGGTTGCTTGGGGTCTTAGTTCTGGCAGGTGGGCTCATTAGTTGTGGCACGCGAACTTTTAGTTGCAGCATGTGTGTGGGATCTAGTTCCCTGATCAGGGGTTAAACCTGGGCCCCCTGCATTGGGAGCGTGGAGTCCTATTCACTGCGCCACCAGGAAGTCCCTGCATTTAAGTTTAATGAATAAACCAGCATCAGAGGTGGGTGTTTGTGATTTTATTTATGTGATTACACTGAGAAGTAAGAATTCCAAACATTGGCATTCCATTAATAGTTATATGCCCTAGGCATTTTCTCTTTAGTTCTATTTAGTTCAGTTTAGTTTGACTGAGGTTGTGTACCCTCCTACCTCCACCCCAATTCCTCAAAGTAAAGGCTTCTTCAGCCTTAAAAGGACTTGGATCTCTGGGGTCACAGATCTTCAAGGTTCTTGAAGTGAGCTTTATTATAGCACTGATTTTTTTTCTTATCTTATTTTATTTGGGTATGACCATGGAATTATTTTTTCCTTTCATTCTCTTGGAGGTAGGAGACAGGTGAAGCAGGGAGAAAGTTATTACCTGAAAACAGTCTCTTATTACTCATTTAATCTGTGTGGTTTAGTTACCCAGGTAACTACAGCTAAATTCTGTTCTCTCTAATTCAGACTGCCAGGTGTTTCTCCCTCACCTTCCCCAAAACCTTTCTACTATGATTATTTTATTCTCTGAGAATCATAGTATTTAAGTTCTCCTGATAGGGCCTTACATAATTGCATGAACAACAGAATTCTTCTGGATGTGATTCTTATGAATAAAGGCAGACAATTTTTGGAGCGTCATGGAAAACAACAGGTGGTGGGGTTATAAAATTAATTATTATTGACAGATTTTATTCAATTGCAGTTTTTTTTTAATTTTGGAAGACAGTGTTTTCCTTAAAGTCCTATTTGCTCTGTGTTATAGTGATGTACTTTATTTTTCTTTTTACTAAAGTAGTGTTCTGTTTGTAACTTAATATTTTCACTGAACCATCTCAAATATTTTGTGAAACAAGGTCTAAAGTATAAATAAGTAAACTGCTGTATATCCCAACTCAGTCTCATTATGTATCAGACTTATATTGGGTTTTGCAAATATTTATTACTTTAAAAATCATATTTTAGCCCCTGGGAACTTCATATTACTAATTGCAAATTAAATGGACAGGTTCAGTCATGGTTAAAAATATAGTGGTGAAATCAGCATTTACATAAAGTAAATCTGTAGGTTATAGTTACAATATTTATTCCTTTGTTTATCTTAGAGAGTTTATTACTAAAACAGGCTCTCTAGGCTCCTTCTTCTATTCGCCTCACTGCTCTTTTACTAAATATAAAATGTGATTTCTCCAGTTTGGAAGGTTTCAGGATTTCGTGGTGTACTCCCAAATACCATTGGGGCACGTTGCATCATCCACTCAGGCACCTACTTAGACTTGTCAGCAGTCCAGTGGTAGGACACCTGTGTCCCATTAAAAATGAGGACTGTCATTATCTGCTATTTGGTCAAATTGCTTATTAGTTGGGAGGATACTCTTATTAGCTATGGTAATAAGGATTCATCCAGTGCTATAAGTGAGAATGGAATTATATGTTGGATTGGTTTTTGACGTTCTTTTTTAAAATATCATTTTACTGTCATCCATTTCTTTTGTATAAATTTTATAGGACCCCATATTGGTTTTCTGTTGCTGCTGTAACAAATTACCACAAACCTCATGGCTTAAAACAACTCAAGTTTATTAGCTTGCAGTTCCGTAGGTCAGAATTCTGACATGAATCTCACTGGACTAAAATCAGGGAGTCATCAGAGCTTCGTTCCTTTCTGGAGGATCTAGGGGAGAATCTGTTTCCTTGCATTCCCAGCTCGAGAGGCTACCCATATTCCTTGGCTCATGGCTCCCCCTTCCTCCGTCTTCAAAGCTAGGAATGGCATATTGAGTCCCTTTCATGCTCAAATTTCTCGTCTCTCTTCCCATCTCTATCAGATGCGGATGAGAAAGGGGAAAGTTTCTCTGCTTTCAAGGACTGTGTGATTTGGGCCCACCTGGGTAGTCCAGGATAATCTCCCCATCTCAAGTTCTTTAACCTTAATCCCGTCTGCAGAGTCCTTTTTGCCAGGTAGATACAGACATCTTTGGGAAGCCATTATTCTGTCTACCTTAGAACCCAGACATCTTTCTAAAATATTATTTCACTAATTTAAAACTTGTATGGTTAAAAGATTAAAGGTGTGATTTGAATTAATGCTGAGAAAATATATCACCTCTAGCTCTGACTTCTTAACTTCAAACTCTTACCTGTAATTTTCTGTTAAACATATTTTCTTAGTTTGTAAGCATCTTGTTAGCATTTGCTACGTAACAAACTACCTTATAATTAATTATCATTGCCCACACATCTCTGGGTGAGCTGATCTAAGCTAGGTTTGGATGGGTGTCTCTGATGACCTTGGCTGGGCTTGCTGTGCATCCGTGAGTCTGCTGCAGGTCAGCTGAGAATTGTCTAATCTAAGGGCTCTGTGGGGCAGCTTTGTTTCACACTTCTCGCATCCTCCCACCTTGGGCTACCCCGGGCCTGTTCTTATGAAAATGGCAGAAATACAAACTTACAAGTGGAAACAGATGAAGCCTCTTATGCCTTAAGCTTAGAGCATAGAAACTGTCACTTTTGCTTTATTCTATTGGTCTACTAGTCACATGACCAAATCAAGGCACTGAGAAATATACTCCACCCTTTTAATTGGGAGGAACTGCAGAGTCACTTAGCAGAGGGACTTGAATAGAGAGAGGGGGTAAGGAATTGGGGCCAGTGATGCAACTAACCCCACACTCAATCTCTATTTACCCAAACTGAACTCATCTCTGTGACTACCTTCCTCATAAGAAACCTGTTTTGTTTTCTTTGTTTCTGGTTTTAGTTAATGATACTACTCTAGTCACCCAAGCCAGAACCCTACAAAGTATTCTAGAGTCTTCTCTTTCTCCTTTCCCTATCTTCAATATTTACCTTGTAAAATATCTCTGTAATCTGTCCAGCCTATTACCATCACAGCTCTGGTTCAGGCTGTCATACCTCCTTGAGAGGGAGCGAGTTGTCTCTTAATTGTCTCCAATATAGCTTCCATCAAATCCATCCCTTATATTGCAGCCAGAATACTCTACCTGAAATACAGATCCCACTCCTGTTCAGTGGCTTCTCATTGCTTCTAGAGGAGGCCCTCTGTGATCTAGATTTGCCAGCCTCATGTGCTGCTGTTTCCTGCCTTTTGCTTTACCTTTAGTTCAGGAGTCAGTAAAATATGGCCAGTGGGCAAAAAAATCTGGCCTGCCATCTATTTTTGTACAGTTCATGAGCTGAGAATGTTTTTCACATTTTTAAGTGATTAGGAAAAAAAAGGAAAAAAGGAACAGTATTTTGTGACACATGAAAATTATAAAATTTAAACCAGTGTTCATAAATAAAGTTTTATTGGAACAGAGCTACACTCATTCATTTTTGAATTGGCTGTGGCTGCTTTCACATTACAATGGCAGAGTTGAGTCATTGAGACAAGAGACCATAAAATATTTGCTCTGTGATCCCTTACAGAAAAAGTTTATCAACCCCTGCTGTAGTCAGCTAGAACTTATAATAGCTCCGCTTATGTACCATTCTGTTTATCATGCCTCAGTAATTTTATTACATTGTTTCTTTACCTGGATAACTCTATAGCTTTATTGCTATATAATTTACGTACCAAACAATTCACCCATATAAAGTGTACAATTCAGTGGTTTTTAGTATATTCACAGCATTGTGCAACCATCACCACAGTCAGTTTTAGAACATTTTCATTATCTTCCCTCAAAACCTCATGCGCATTAGCAGTCGCTCCCCATTTCCTTAACCCTCTCCCCTGGCCCTAGACAACCACCAAATCTACTTTCAATTTCTATAGATGTGCCCATTCTTGATATTTACTATAAATGGAACCATACAACATGTGGTGCTTTTGTGACTGGCTTCTTTCACTTAGCATAATGTGTTTAAGGTTTATACAAATTATAGCATGTATCAGTGCTTCATTTCCTTTCATTGCCTATTAATATTCTGCTGTATGAATATACCACATTTTGTGTATCCATTCATCAGTTGATGGACATCTGGGTTGTTTTACTTTTTGACTCTTTTGAGTAACGCTGCTATGAATATTTGTGTACAAGTGTTTGTGTGATCATATATTTTCATTTCTCTTGGGTATATATCTGGGCTAATTCTTCCTTATCCTTCAAGAATTGATGTTGGGGTCATCTCTTCCAGAACTCTTCCCTTCCTCCTAGGCAGGGTTAATGTCTTTTCCCTATGGCCCTGATAACATTCTCAAAGTATTTACCACATCATATTGAAATTATCTCTTTGCATGTCTGTCTCCTCTAAGTTTCTGGAGAGCAACATCAAGGCCTTATCCAACTTTGTATCCATTGCAAACAGTTCAAAAGTTCACTTAATATTTGTTGCACTAGAAAAACTATAAAATAATCTATGCTTTTGAATTAAAATAAACTTTATCTTTTGTCTTTTTTTGGTCTAACATACATTCAGAGCAAGGCTCTGGACGTGCAGGCTCAGCGGCCATGGCTCACGGGCCCAGCCGCTCCGCGGCATGTGGGATCTTCCCGGACCGGGGCGCAAACCCATGTCCCCTGCATTGGCAGGCGGACTCTCAACCACTGTGCCACCAGGGAAGCCCCATTGCCTTTTTTTTTTAAGTCTCTTGGACTACATATTGAGATAACTGATCTTGAATTTTTTTTTTTAAGGCCTGCAAAGAAAACAAAAAAAGGTGCCAAAGAAAAAGCATCGGATGAGAAAAAAGATGAGATAGAAAAAATAAAGTCATATCCCTTTATGGAAGGTGAACCTGAAGATGATGTCTACCTAAAACGCTTATATCCAAGGCAGATATACGAGGTGGAGAAAGCTATTCACTTACTTAAGAAATTTCAAGTTCTGGACTTTACTAATCCAAAGCAAGGTGTCTATCTTGATTTGACGCTGGATATGACACTGGGGAAGAAGGTATGTAGACTCAATTAAAATTTATTTGTGAACAGTGGTTGAAAGAATTACCGTTTCTTCATTTAAACAATTTTTGTCTCCTGTAATAATTTTTAGAAAATCTTGTGCTCTTTCTGAACTTCAGGTTGAAAAATATGTTTGTTTGTCTTAATTTTCCAAATATAAGATAAAATGTTGAATATACTCTGCAGAGTTGATGAACATATATCTCCTCTTCATCTGAAAGTCACTGGTATAAATTTTAATAAAAGTAGTGTTAAAATTAATTGAGGTATTGCTGTAACTTTGAAAAATGACTTAGGCTGCCTGGGTATGTTGTTCCTTCTCTGTAAATGAGGACTTTGGATTAGCTTAGTAGGCTTCAGATGTGTTCCTTAGAATCCTAAAGTTGAGACTAAGTTTGGGTGGAGTTCCAAGCCCCTTACTCTCATCTCAGCCAGAACCTTTCTCCTTTGTCTGTTTATATATTGCAGTTCCATGGAAGACTTGTTTATAAAATTCTAAAAGTGGGAAAAACACTAGATTAGATATGAGGTCCATTACAACTCTAAATTTTATAAGCTTCTCACTTAAGAAGTCTGATTTTTTTGGAGATGATATTTTAATTTTTATTCCGAGAATGTCTTTTTTGGGTCAAACTAGAAGGTATGTAGTTTTGAATACAGTTTAACAACCTCAACAACAACAATTAATTGAGCACATAGAAGGAGGCAGTACAGCACAGTGCTTAAGAGCATAGGCTCTGGAGTCGGGTTATAGTACAGGCCAGAATCCTGGCATCACCAGTTACCTGCTCTTTGAGCTTCTGGTTTAACCTCTCTAAATCTCAGTTTTTTCCTCTCTTTATAAAGGGGGATAAAATGCTTATTAGTTCATTTGGTTATAGTGAGGATTAAATGAGATGATAGTGAAGGATTTGGTAAGAGTTTAATGATAACGATCAACATTTACTGGAAACTTTCTGTGTACCAGCCACAGTGCTAAATGCTTTGCATGCATTTGCTCATTTAATGCTATAATAATCTCAGAAGAGGAAGCTGAGACACAGAAAGTGAAGTAACTTGCTCAAGGTCACAGAGTAGGGGGTGGAGTTAGGATTTGAACCAAGGTTTGTCTCATTTCTTAGTTCTTATTTATTATAGTTCATACCAGCCCTGTTGTAATTTTATTTTATACCATAGTGTTACTGTTCTTTTATTTTAAAATGTTATACTGTCCAAGATAATCACTTTCTCAGTCAACCATTAATGTAGTTTATAACGAAGTCTTGTATGACCACAGGTTTCATTTCATAAATGGAAGCCACTTGTAAACTAATAACATTGGAAGGGTACAGTTGTTTTCCTGAGACATTTTTTGTTATTGATAGAGTGCTTGTAAAACAAGCCAGCATCCCCCAGGGGATGCTATTGTGATTGCTTGCCATTGAAAAATTTACTGAAGTCAGTTGTGACATGTTAATGACAAAGGAATGCCAGTCAGTAAAACTGAGTTGCATGTCTGATATAAAGTGTGCTTAAGAGTTTGTGCCTTCTTGTCTGAAAAGAAATTCTCAGGAGGTTATCTGTATGCAAAGCTTTTCTAAAAATATAATCTTTCAATCAGTTTAATTAGAGAGCAACTCCTTTTCTCTTTCTTCCAGACCTTAAGGCTACACCAAAACTGTGGGCCTAGAACTTGTTTCCCTGCGATGTCTCCCTAAGAGATCTGAGCCATAGGCCTAGACAGGTCCTTGACCCAATGACTGGACATATTAGTTCTGAGGCCCTGTAGAAACTCCACCTGTATTAGGGCGCCTCACATGCATTCCATTATTTATTTGGGATTTTCCAGCTGGCTTCCCAAATATATCTGAAAGTGGTGGGTGGTCCAGGTAATTTCAAAATAGACCCACTTAGAAGAGCCTTTCAGGTTTGACAATCAATCTTGGATTTAAAGTTAATATCATCTGATTTACCTGATTGTTTAGAGCCAATGATGGAAATTAGGGGTGACCTACTGAACAGATCAGCTGGATATTGTTCAATATGCATAGCTATATACATGTCCTGCTTGATGGTATTAAAAAAATTACATGTTCTTTTGAATTTAATTCAGGGCAGCAAACATTTATTGGCATCCATCATGTGGGAAGCATTGTACTAGGTGCTGGGGAAGATATGCATTGTGCAAACACATCTGTTAATATGTGATGAATGATGTAGAGATAGAGGCCAAGTGCCATGGGAGTATGGAGCTGGGGAGAGAGATTTAGATTTTTATTAGGATTTCTTACAAAAGAAATATAATCTCTTATGCCTTAAAGTGTAACCAGTGAATATTTCAGATATAGAAAAGCTGAATGAATTTTTCATAATTGATTTTCCATTGTTGTGTATTTAGAAAAAAGTGGAGCCGTTTGCCAGCGTTCTTAGTTTGCCATACCCATTTGTTTCAGAGACCAGTAAAGTTGCTGTATTTACAGGGGTGAGTAACCTTTGTCAACTTTTTATATCATTTAATTATTTTTACATATCTCATTAGTCAATGATTAGAATAACTGAATGAGGGCTTCCCTGGTGGCGCAGTGGTTGAGAGTCCACCTGCCGATGCAGGGGACACGGGTTCGTGCCCCAGTTGGGGAAGATCCCACATGCCGCGGAGCGGCTGGGCCCGTGAGCCATGGCCGCTGAGCCTGTGCGTCCGGAGCCTGAGCTCCGTAATGGGAGAGGCCACAACAGTGAGAGGCCCGCGTACCGAAAAAAAAAAAAGAATAACTGAATGAGTAGAGTTAGAGGAAACCTTAGCATTCCTCTGGACTTATTTTCCCCACATGAAGCTCAAAGCAATTAGATGACTTATTTGAGGTTGGTCCTTCTCATTAGCTTGAGAAAGAGCTAAGCCACAACGTTAACTTCATCATTATTCATCTACCATATTATGTTTCTTACAAGAAACTGAAGAGAAGTATAGAATTTATCCTACTAGCTGCTGCTTCCAAATGAAGCTCTTCAAACAAGAATAACATTGATGTTAAAGCAGTGGGCCCATTTAGTGCTATGAAGACATAGAAACCACACTTTTAAAATGGTCTAGTCTGGAAAGTCAAAGTCAAGGTGATAACAAGTGTAGTAATACAGCTCTTTGTCATTCTTTTTGTATTATAAACATTTGTTTATAACATGTTCATGAATTTGTTTTGTAAGGTGTTTTGATTCCTCTCTGTCTGTCTCACTTTCAATGAAGAAATTCTTTACTCTTTTCCTAGGAAAGTAGAGAATATAGCTCTTGGAATGCCACAAAACTTGAGTAAATAAGGGAGTGATATGTTTTCACAGTAAAACCAAATGGCATGAATGGAACATATAGAAAAAAAAAAACCCTAATACTGTGCATTTTTCTTTTGAATTTTCAGACAATAGGTTAAATTTTGGTTCTCGTTTCATAAATTAAAAAAATTTTACTCTTGTATATTGGTTTGATAAAATGTCTCCATTTAAATTAGCAAACCTAAATATATTTTAATCTTTTACTTTTGGAAGATGATGTATTGATAGCATTGGAGACTAAGGACCACTTGGTGGGTTCCTAATATGCCATTTTGATGTGTTTCCTCATATGTTAAGTCAAGAAACACTTTAATCACCTCTAAACTAAACTTGTTCTGGATGTAATATCTCTGATGCATCTAGTTGAAAATTGATACACATTCAATTAAAACTAAAAAAAAAACAGTTTTTATTTTGAACTGTGGTATTATTTCTGACAAATACTTGAAAGCAGACTGAATTTGCTTAAAGATTGATGTTCATACTATTGTGTTTTGGTAGAATGCATCAGAGATAAAAATAGCAGAAGAAAATGGAGCTGCATTTGCAGGAGGAACTAATCTGATTCAGAAGGTACAGTATTGTTTTCATGTTCATTAGTTATAGAAATTGTTCTGTTATCTTTGCCATCTGTTGATTTATTACATGTGGAACATAACCACTCTGTTCATATCTTTTGATCAATGGTTAGTAGAGCTTTACAGAACAGGGCAAAATTTTCCTGCTCTTCTGAGTCTCAAAATCAAGCTAAGAAAAAACTATCCAGACTTTCTGATATTAACTATGCTTGATTTATATTGTGATTTTTTTTCTTTGCTTCCTATATGTTTGTGAGAGTTCTGTGGGTAGACTGGAAAGGGCAGTGTGACTCTTTCTGGTTTTGAATGTGAGATTTGAGATGAAGTGCAAAAGGTAGCACACATGGATATCTCTATTCACATTCTGAAGGTCAGATATTTGTTTTGTTTTCTTGGAGTGAAAAGTGTGATTTGCTTTAGTAGATCACAAAGGATAGTATCTGACCTCTATAATATGGTACTTTTAGTTACTCTTAACTTTTACCTCCCCAACTTCATCAGTTCAAGTAATGTAGGCTTAGCATGGAGGCAAAAAAATGATTATATAGCCTGCCTTGGGAAAATAACAAAGAATTTGTGGAGCCCATTTGAAACAAAGACTTTTTTTTTTTTTTTAAAGAGGTGGGGAGGGGAATTTTCTGGTGGTCCAGTGGTTAGGACTCCTCACTTTCACTGACGAAGGAACTAAGATCCCGCGTGGCCAAAAAAAAAAAAAAAAAAAAAAAGACGTGGGGAGAAGAGGCACATCTGTTGAATTTTGGGAGTTGTTTCTGAAATACAAAAGACTTCCCTAACGCAAAAAAAAAAAAAAAAAAAAAAAAAAAGACGTGGGGAGAAGAGGCACATCTGTTGAATTTTGGGAGTTGTTTCTGAAATACAAAAGACTTCCCTAACATTCTCTAAAATCCTCTCTTCTAAATTTAATCCTTTAGACTGTGGATACTTATTGTTTTGTTTTTAGAACGGGAGAAAGTGATATGAAAATTTATCTTTTGTCCTGTATCCAGATTTTGATTTGGGGGAAGTTTTAACTGGACCATTAACTGGACCAAGCACAACAGTGCTTGTAGCATGTTTTTTCTACCCCAGTAGTTCTCTAAATTTGGTGTGGATTCTGGATTTTTAAGGAGAATCTCTAGAATTATTTTGGAGAGCAGAACTAATGGAAAATATGAAGAGATTGTACTTTCATACAGCTTCTAGGTCAAAGTCAGAGGGTGGTGCCCAGTTCTCTCTGATGTATCATAAATTTTAATTTAGTAAGATTATTAAAATTCTTTTAATATTAAAAAATAAACAATACCACAGATTCTTTGGAATTTGAGAGTGTAGCTTGGACCCCGGAGTCAGAGAACAAACTATTCTTATTAAACTTGTGTACTGCCTTCCATCTGTTTTCTTCCGCAAGCATAAGAGTATCTTATAGAACAGTCATAGCAACAGTGGAGTTTGAATAGATATCTCCACTTCTTAAATGTTAAGTAAGAAGTTACTTCTCAAGAAAGAAATGGTATGGGAGCAGAAAGTATTCTGTATCATTAAGTTCATTAAATAAAATATTTTGAAAAAAGTAACCCAAATAAGGAAACCAGGTGCATTTTGAAATTATTTGGTAAGTAAAATATTACAGGTACAGAATTTCTCTTTAGGTGCCCCACTGATGATCTATTATTAGAGGGAAAAATGCCACCTATATAAGGCATCAAAACCAGTATATTCTTGCAGGTTACCCCCTGGTATCTTTTAAAACTCATCCATTTTATTTTCAAAAGGTATTCAGGTTGTGAAGTAAATTCAGTACAGTTTTGTAAATAGTATCATGGCTGCAATTTTTTTTTTACACATTCTTTTATTTTTTAATTAAATATCAATACTATTTTACTGAGTGCTTGTAATAGGTAAATGTAGGATGAGTTTACTGAACTTTTAGTCATTTCTTAGGTAAGACTTTATTTACTAAATTCATTTTGCTTTAATTACAATACTTGTGAAATATCACAAGTATGCTTGGTTCTGAGGGATTTTTAAATAGTTTCATTTTTACTTGTCTCTAAAGCATGCATGATTTTCATCCATATAGTTTTATATTATTCAATGATATGATCTTAAGGTTAACTATAGCATAACTTTCAAACATAATTTTAAATTTAATTCAAAGGAACATGTTTTAGAATCAGTATTAGAAGATGTTGGAGTAGAAATGTCACATACAGTTCTTTGACATTTCAAAATTGCCTCTGCTTTCATGTTTCTAGTGATGAGAGCCCTAGTTCTGGAACCACACTGCCTGTGTTTCAGTTCTGGGTCTGCCTCTTAAAAGTGCACAGATTGACTCGTCCTCCTTAAGCCCTCCATTTCCTTATCTGGAATGTGTGGTCAATAGTACTTTCTTTGTAGATTTATTGTAAAGACTTGATGAACTAAACCATGTATGATACTTAGCAGAATGCTTGGCATGTTATAAGTTCTCTTTTAAAGTAAGTTGTTATTGTTTAGGGGAGCACAGTATGTTGTTTAGGGAGTAAAGAATTTGTAAAAAGAAGAAATAGTAACAGGAAGATAAAATTCCAGAATCACACTTAATTTTGCCAGAGTCCAGGTTTTTACAGTTCAGTGTGTAACCCCAAACCAAGGCTTTGAATGACATACTGTGATAAGATTTTATGCAAAAAAATCATTGGTAAAATATTTGTTGTCCAGGCAGTATTGTTCTGAAAAGTTGCTTCATTTTATAATCAACTGAATTTTTAAATGGAGTATACTGTAGGAGTAAAACAATTATTTTGGGTGCCTGCCTGAATTAATTTAAAATGTCTTTTAAAAATTGAAATTATTTTCTTAGCTCTTAGAATGGAAATAGAGTATGGATAATAAACTATAAGTAAACTTGTCTTTGACCATTCCATTCCTCTTTTATTTTTTGGAGGCAAAGAGAATTTTGGTTTCAATTCTTTGTGAAAATAATTATAGATTCAGTTCTCCTGATGCTCCAAATTTAGGAAAGCAGTGTAGTTGCTTGTGATTTGGCAGCTAGTGGTTATTAATTTTACATGTGATCTATTACAAAATTTTCAACATATTTCTTCAGTTTTGATGGACATATGAATTCAACTTTGTGGCACTGTATAAGCCGTGTACACATCAGTGATATGTTCTAGCTTGTAACACTGCCTAACATAACGCCATGGAAGAATTAATTAAGCCCATTAAATGTTGGTTTATTTGTTTGTTTTTAATGGATGTGGCTATTTTTAAAAGGAAACATCAGAAAATGTTTTGCTTCTGATGGTTTTCATAATGATAAATGTGTTCAAATGATCCTTGTGGTTAAAAAATTGTGCTTAATAGCTATTTTCTAAATTATAAGGGAAATTATTGCTACATTAGACTTTATTTTTAGAAGGATAAAAGCTTTTTATACAATCTAAGGTTATCTTTTCCCCTCTGATTTTTAGATTTTGGATGATGAAATTCAACCAGACTTTTATGTAGCTGTTCCAGAAATAATGCCGGAGCTTAATCCATTAAGGAAGAAACTGAAAAAAAGATTTCCTAAGCTTACTCGAAGTAAGGGAGAATTCTTTTACTATTTCAATATGCTATCAACAACTTTCTAATAAATATGTTTAGTTAGAAAACAAAATTCCTAATATATGTGTAGAATAAATAATATATTCTGGTGTTTGAGTTATATAGGAATATATGGATTTAATATTTTTTTTCCTTTGGCATTAATATTGGTGATTTAATGTAATTTGAAGACCTAGTTACTTTATAGTACCAGATCTTTAAATTTAGGCCATATTCTAGTTTTAAATTAGTGGAACATATTACCCACTACGTATGTTATCATCATACTATTTTATACCTCTTTATCAATATAACATGTATGCTCATTTATGTTAGCATTCAACATATATGTATGAATGCTTACTGTGTATGGTTCTGCAGTTATTTCCCTTGAGCAACTTTTCCCTTGTGGATATTTCCCCCTTATGAAACCTAGTAAGAGAAGTAAGGGTGCCACATAAATAGACTTGTTATAAAGTATGAAGTATTATATGATAAATTCACAAGGTGCTGTAGGTGTTCAGTAGAGGAGGAATTTATACATAGGTGGGGAAATCAGAGAAGGCACGCTGAAGGGGGTGACATTTAAACTGTACCTTGAATAATTTGGTGAGCAGATTAAGGGGGATATTATTTTAAGTGGAAAGAATCTGTTAATCATAGACACTGAAGTAAGTTAGAAATTATAGGCTACATCCCAGAAATATCAATTAGTTCTCTTTGGCTGTAGTGAATGGTACCCCTATGAAATGAAAGATAATATGTTGGACAGGTAGATTGATGCCATGTTGAGCAGAATCTTGAATAAGATCCTAATAAATTTGGACT
>NW_006782834.1:811240-854982 GCF_000442215.2 Lipotes vexillifer | reverse complement strand
GCAGGAATCTCTTAGAAGTTTTTAAGGTGGGGGACTCTTCAGAGCTTTAATTTAGCAAGAGTTTGTAAGATGTATTGGCATGAATCAAAAGTAGAGGCAGGGAGACCAGTTCAGGTACAATCGCCAGAGACTAATAAAGGTAATGTTTAAACTAAAGTCTTCATAATGAGACTGGAGTGAAGAGGACAGATGTCAAAGATAATAGGACTTTGCACTAAGTAGTTAGGAATGGACATGTTGAGAGAGAGAAAGGGAAGAGTCAAATAATGCTGAGATTTAAACTTGGGATCACTCCTAATAAGTTGATGTCATTAATGGAAACGGAGTAGATTTGGGAGGAAGAATAACTTCATTTGCAGACATTGTTTCTTTTAGATGGTGCTGGATATCTGCTATAGATAGATGTTATTTCAAATAAAATTTTATAAGGTAAAAGAGCAAGTATTTTAAAATCATTTTAGTAGATTGGTCTTCAAATTTTAACTCTAGTTGAGCTAAAAAAAATCCTGTGAAAATTCTTCATACATGATAGCCACTAATGCTGATCTGAATTATAGATCATGTTCTATGCTGTAAGCAAATTCAAATGTACTCTTCAGTTTTGCTGTACTAGTGTTTTGTTTATTCTTGATAGCCTGCATCGAATAACACATCCTTTTGAGATATTGGACTGAGGTTTGACACTTTTTATTAGGGATTTCCAATACAGTAGTGTTTGTTTTCATGGAAGCACACTCACATTCTTTCCTAAGTAGGACCTGAAATTGAACATTATTTTAAAAATTAAACCAGAGTTGCAGTTGAATTTGAAAATAATTCTCATATTTTATTCTAGTTAAATTCAACCTCAACAAAGCCAAACAATATTAAATATAGTCAATTAAAACTGAAACTGAATACTGAATATATCTGTATTCAGCTCGCTCCTTGCTTTGCACGGTTAATTGGTTTTTCACAGAAATTAATTTTGTTACCTTTGCTGCTTTATCCATTCTTTGAATAACTCTTTTGGCCTCAATTTTCTTTAGCGTTGAGGTTTCTTATTACCATTTTCATTGCAAAATTTGGGACTGAAAGGTTTTCAGATAACTTATTTCTTTATTTCAAATAAGAAAAGTTTCTTTTGAAAATGTTTATTTTTACTAGTGGGCTTTGTTTCTGCTTTCATAATGAATCATAGCTTGTGTATACCATGGTCAAGTTACCTAGGTATGTTCTCCCCGCCCAGCCCCCCCAATTTGCTTAACAAATCATCTTGGAAAACCAGGCAGACCTTTCTCCTTCCCTAACTTTTTCTTTTCAGCCCCACACGATCTGCTTAACAGCACTGGCAAAACATTTGTGTTCTTTAAACATGAAGACAAATGATTAACCTGTCAAAAATGTGAAAACAGAATACACCAGATGTGCATTAGAACAAATGAAGCTTGTATTATGCATTTTTAGAGCTTATTCAGAATCTTGTTTAGGAACATTTGATACCCCTTACATCCAACAAAAGACGTAAGGGTAAAATAGAAATTATGTTTTGAGCAAATGGATGGAATTAAAAAACAAACAAACAAGCCCCTGCAGCTGAGCTCATTAGTTTCCCATTTTATCTTACATTTTGTTTTTCTAGTGGGAGTGGGTGTAACCAACTTGGCTGGATTGAATGTGCACATTTTGCAGCATGTTTAATGCTTTAGTTTTATTTGTTTTATTTTAATTGCTTATGTAACTATAGGCAAGTTCTCTATTTTTCCAGTGCACATTTGGCTTGTTTTCTGAGTATATCTTTTTTATCTCATTAAAAAAACGACATTTAAAACTTGCTTTTTAAAATTTCTTGGAAGAAATTGGCCTTCATTTTGCGTGTCAACTTAGCTTTTTTTTCTCCACAATACAAATGCCCTCTGAAATTCTTTCATATCTAATATAGATATATCTTATTGATATTTTTTTTCTTTATTCCTAATCTTATTTTTTAGCATTTACTAAACAAAAAATACTAGTACGAAAAATATCTTGACTTAATGGAATCAGTTTTCTATTACGCATATTAAGCCATAGTAGGTACTATGGCATATGTGGAAATAGTTGAATTCTTTTAAAGCATACTAAGTTGTTGGCAGGTAAGGGATATAGTTAGAAAACCAGACCCACTACTGTGTGTTCCTCTTAACACATAGTTCTTAGGATTGAACATCAGTGCTCCAGTTGGAGTCTTGTCAAAAGGATATTCCGGCAGACTTGTCCAAAGAGTATTCACATCTACTGAGTAGGACACTGCTTTCTGTATGGAAGTTGGTATTGTATCATATTTGAGAGTAATGGATATAAAATTATTGAAATCTAATGTAAATTATTTTTAACTCATAGATTGACATGCTGTACTTCAGAGTATTGCTTGCATTATTGAAACAATTTGATTATATAAAGAAAAATGCTGAAACACAGGGAATTTTTGCAGGGTAACCAATTTGAAATTTTTCTAAATTTCCCTCTCTCATGTGCTAGTTTAAAAACTATTTATGTGTGAAAGACTCCAATGATGATTAGGTATGATTATAATTATTATAGATGAATTATTGATATATTACAGCTGGTTCTGTTGCTCTCCTTCATTTCCCTTACTCCAGCCATAGTGGCCTCTTTGCCCTTCTTTATATGCACTAAGTGTTCTTCCTTCTCAGGTCTTTGGACTCATTGTCCCATCTGTCTGTAATGCTCTTTGCTAATTTGCCTGGCTCACATTCTTATTCAAATATCACATTAAACAGAGAGGCCTTCTGTAACCATCCTATATAAAATATTAATCTCCACTTCCCATTATCACCGGATTTCTCATTATTGTGGTTTTTTTTTGGCTGCGTTGGGTCTTCGTTGCTGTGCGCAGGCTTTCTCTAGTTGCGGCGAGCGGGGGCTAATCTTCGTTGAGGTGAGCAGGCTTCTCACTGTGGTGGCTTCTCTTGTTGCAGAGTACGGGCTCTAGGGCGTGCGGGCTTCAATAGTTGTGGCGCACAGGCTTAGTTGCTCTGCAGCATGTGGGATCTTCCTGGACCGGGGCTTGAACCTGTGTCCCCTGCATTGGGAGGCAGATTCTTAACCACTGTGCCACCAGGGAAGTCCCCATGTATTTTTTTGAATTATAGTTCTGTCTGGATATATGCCCAGGAGTGGGATTGCTGGATCATACAGTAATTCTATTTTTAGTTTTTTGAGGAACCTCCATACTGTTTTCCATAGTGGCTGTATATAATGAGATTTTCATATTGACTTATCATGGGAAGAACTGCTGGAGACACGCTGAGAGTGGTGTGTCTCTAGTGGTATATTCCTTATTGTATTTCTTACCCTTCAAATAAATCACATTTTCTAGGTACAAAATTGAAATTTTTTCAGGTTAAGTTATGGTATTGTGGAATATTAGAAGTATGTATGCAACTAGAGATTATCATACTAAGTGAAGTAAGTCAGAAAGAGAAAGACAAATACCATACGATATCACTTATATGTGGAATCTAAAATATGACACACATGAACCTATCTGTGAAACAGAAACAGAATCAGGGACATAGAGAGTAGACTGGTGGTTGCCAAGGGGGAGAGGGATGGGAGAGGGTTGGATTGGAAGTTTGGGATTATCAGGTGAAAACTGGTATATATGTAATGGATAAACAACAAGGTCCTACTGTACAGCACAGGGAACTATATTCAATATCCTGTGATAAACCATAATGGAAAAGAATATATATATGTATAACTGAGTCACTTTGCTGTAGAGCAGTAATTAACACAACATTGTGATTCAACTATACTTCAATAAAAAACAAATTTTAAAAAAGTTTAAAGTAAAACTAAAAAATATATTATTTTATGTGTTGAATTTGAGTTAAAATGTTAATGATTAAAGATTAGGAAGGTATAGTTTATGTTTGGAGTCTCCTCCATGATCCTTTGAAAATTCTTAGTTTTTACCTTGATTCCTTTTTTCTCCTTTCTTTATTCAGTTGCATCTTTTTTTCCACCCTAATGGAGGACAAAGTGACATTCGAATCCAATAAGGTCTCAATTCTTAACTCTTTCTTCCTGCCAGTTTCTGTAACCTTTTGTGCAGCAATGAGCTGCTTCCAGATTGTACCACTCACTGAGGTATTATTTCTACTGCTAGATCTTGCTACTTTTCTAGTTCCTTCCCTTCTTTATGGTAAGGCAGGTCAGACAAATTTCACACAAAGGTTAAGTAAAAAGTTCTTCAAAGATTTCAAGACTCCACTGTCAGCTTTTATCATGGGTTATTTTATAGGTTTTATTTTAATTTGTCATCAGTGTTTCTAAAGTATAAGCATCATCATTGTATATACTTAGTTATTACTGTACAATAATAATATCACAAATTTAGTGGCTTAAAACAACACACATTTATTATGTCAGCTTCTGTGTGTCAGGAATATGTATACAGCTAAGCTAGGTTCTCTGCTTCAGGGTCTCATAAAGCTACAATCAAGGTGTCAGCTGGGGCTGTGATTTTATCTGAGACTTGACTGGGGAAAGTTCCCTTCCAGATTCATGTGGCTTTTTGGCAGAATCCAGTTCCTTGCAGGTTTCTGGACTGAGGATCTCAGTTTCTTGACCCATGGCTCTCTCCATATGCCCTCACAACATTGTAGCTTGCTTCTTCAAAGCCAGTAGGAAGAGAGACTCCTCCAAGATAGGCATTGCAGTTTTATGTAATGTAATCAGGTATGCATAATCATACTGTCTCTTGCTTAGAAGCACGTTGCAACTCTCATCCATATGCAAGGGGAAGGGATAACACAAAGGCATGAACACCATGAAATGGGCTACCCTAAAGGCTCTCTGCCACAAATCATTTTTTATATCTTAACTTCGTTGAATATTTCTCTTTTATTTATTTTTATTTTCTTATTTTTTTGCGGTACGCGGGCCTCTCACTGTTGTGGCCTCTCCCGTTGCGGAGCACAGGCTCCAGACGCACAGGCTCAGCAGCCATGGCTCACGGGCCCAGCCACTCCACGGCATGTGGGATCCTCCCAAACCGTGGCACGAACCCGTGTCCCCCGCATCGGCAGGCGGGCTGCCAACCACTGCGCCACCAGGGAAGCCCTGAATGTTTCTCTTATTCAGTAATTTTTGCTACTTGTTTAGATGTAGTGATAACTTTGGATTTTCTCCTTTTCTAACCAGATTCCATTGGCCGAGACATCCCCAAAATGCTTGAATTATTTAAAACTGGACATGAAATTAAGGTAGATGAAGAAAGGGAGAACTTTCTGGAGACCAAAATAGGAACAGTAAGTTATAGTGAAAATTATTCAGTAACCCCTTTTATTTTTTGCTTAAGTGATTCATTAATAATTTATAACATACCAGCCCTTTGAACTTGTCCTTGTCAGTAGCATTAGAAGTGGCACTAAATATATACATAGATAATTTTTTTTATGAGTTGAATTCATAAATTTTAGTGGTGCTTTAGAATTCTTTCTTTTCTAGAGTTATGTGCAACTCTCTTTTACTTGTACTTTGCCTGATTAGTCTATTCTATGTTATTTTTGCTAATATTTTAAGCATTTGGGGAGTTGGGTCTAGATCTTACATGTACCTTATAGAGTATTGCATAATGCTGAGTCTATAGTAAGTATTTAATGCTACTCTAATGGAATTGAGTAATTTGCTTTATTTTAATGAATTGTTTCTGATTATCCCTGCTTGTGTTTTAAAAGCTGTTTGCCCACTTATAGAAGATGCTGGAAATTAATTTCCAAAGCCATTTTTGGGACACTAATATAGCTAAATCAGATTTTTATAGGACTGTGTTTCAAAAGATATAGTTTTTTGCTAATATTTCTTAATCCTACAGAATTTCTAACGTGCCTATTTAATGTATGTAATTTTTTCCTGTGTAGTAACTATAGGAATAATATTAATATTGTTAGCCAAATTTAAACAGTGCCTACCAAGTGCTAGGCACTATTCCAGACATTTTTCATATATTCTGTCTTTTAATCCTGAACCCTATAAGAGGTAAATTATCATCCCTAATTTATAGGTGACGGGATAGAAGCCCAAAGAGGTTAAGTAATTTTTCCAGTGTCTCACAGCTAGTATGAGGCATACTTGGTATTTAAACCTTGGGAGTCTCCTCAAGAGTCCAGGCTCTTTAGCCTGTCTTGCCTCATGACTGGAGTTATTTGAAGAGCTATTATTCCTCCTCCCATCCTACTCCTGAGAGCAATTCTGCATTATAGCCCACCACTAGTAGTCCAAACTCATTGAGCTGTACCTATTGTAAATCATCAGAAATATATAAAAGGAGCTTACCTAGTTTTATGGAAGGAAAACTTGCTTTAGAAAGGGGGCAAAGCAAGTTTAATCCAGTCAGGAATTGGGAAACCCCCCTTCGCCTTCATTATCATCAAAGCTTAGCTCTAATTCAGTTGGCGTTGAGCTCTGCTTGAATCTGATGTTGGAATTTCCTTGTTCCCAAAAGGCCCTTGGCAGTGTGTCTTGTTTCTCAGGGATGGCAACATTGCAATGTGAAACACAAACAGAAAACCAAACACAAATTTTAAAAGACTATTCTAGAGCTGTAGAGACTTGGGCTTGAATACCTGTTCTGCTACTTAAGGGATGGCAGATTTTAGACAAGTTTCTTTTCTTCTTTATTTTAAATGTTTCTTTAATTGAAGTATGGTTGATGTACAATATTATATAAGGTACAGGTGTACAATATAGTGACTCACAATTTTTAGAAGTTATAATCCATTTATAGTTATTATAAAATATTGTTTATATTCCCCATGTTGTACAATATATCCTGGTAGCTTATTTTATATGTAATAGTTTGTACCTCTTAACCCCTTACTCCTATATTGCCCCTCCTCCCAAACAAGTTTCTTAATGTTGTTGTGTCTCAAATTTCCTCATCTATAAAATTTATATAGTAATATCTATTTCACAATGTGGTATCAAAGATTAAATAAAATTTTAGAATGATAACACCTATTGTTACTGTTTTAGTTGGTCTGTTTAGGTCTGTAAAGTATCTTTATAAGACTCTTTCTTCCTAGATGTATCTTTTTTCTTAAGTAATGTTTTCAGTATATTGAGTAGTGTTAATAGTTTATATAGATCCTAACTCAGTGTATAAGAAACCATGGCATCTCATTCATTCTTTTTAACAAATACCATAGTGATTAAGACATGGGCTCCAGACCAGACTACCTGGATCTTTTAGAGATATAATGCTTTTTCTTAATGAAAAAGAAATTAATCTGTGTGTCTCAAGAGAATCTTTTCTGAGTACTATTTAAATAGTATAGTATAGTAGGAGGTTAAGAGAATGGGTTTTAGATTCATACGTGTGGATTCAAATCCTAGTTCCAGATTAGAACTGTGTTACCTTGCTCTCTGAGCCTCAGTTTTCCCCCATTCCCCATTTTCCGTATATGTAAAATGATGTTGATAATGATATATACTTTCTAGATTAGGAAGGAGTAGATGAGTTAATGACCTAATAACTATTAAACAGAATTCTACTTCTGGCTAAGATGGAGCAACATGGACCTGATTTACTCTCCCACCTAAAGCAATTAGCATTACCTTGATACCAAAACCAGACAAAGGAAATGACAGTCCAGCATCATTCATGAATGTAGATATTAAAATTATAAACGAAACTTTAGCAAATAGAATCCAGCGATGTGTAAAAAGAATAGCATATCATGACCGAGTAGGGCTTATCCTAGGAATTCAAGGTTAGTTTAACATTCAACAATCAATCATTATAATTTACCACATTAACACACTAAAAATCAAAAGTCATGTGATCATCTCAGTAGATACAGAGAAAACATTTGACAGAATCCAACACTTGTTCCTGACTCAAATGTCCCAGAAAACTAGGAATAGAAGTTAATGTCCTCAACCAGAAAAAGGGCATCTAAGAAAAAGCAACAGCTGATATCATAGTGATGAAAGGCTGAATGCTTTCCTCCTAAGATCAGGAACAAGATAAGGATATCCACTCTCACCACTTCTGTTCAACATTAATCTAGGGATTCTAACTGGTGTAGTCAGGCAAAAAAAAGAGGCAGCAGATTAGAAAGGAAGAAGTAAAACTCATTTTTCAAAGGATGACATAATCTAGATACTAGAACAAGGAAGTGAGTTAAGTAAGTTGAAGGATACAAGATCAATATACAGAAATCAGTTTGCTTCTGTATAACAGCAATGAACATTTACAAATTAAAATTTAAAACTAAGGAATACCATTTATAGTGGTATTAAAACATATGAAATACTTAGGGATAAATCTGACAAAAGAGGTGAAAGATCCATACACTGGAAACTTCAAAACATAGTGGAGAGAAATTAAATAAAGAAGATCTAAATAAATGATGGAATGAATCATGTTCAGGGATTAGTAAACTTAATATTGTTAAGGTGTCAATTATCCTCAAAGTAATGTATAGATTCAGTACATTCTCAGTCAAAATCCCATTAAGGTTTTTTGTAGAATTGACATGATTCTAAAATTCATGTGAAAATACAAGGGATCCAGACTAGCCAAAACATCTTTAACAAAGGACAAAGTTGGAGGTCTATCTGATTTCAAGATTTATAAAGCTACAGGAATTAAGACAATGTGATGTTGATGTCAAAAGAGACAAAACAATCAATGGAGCAGAATAGAGAGTCCAAAAAAAAAAAAAGGACAAAACACATATGGACAACTGATTTAAAACAAGATGCAAAAGCATTTTTAATGGCGAAACAAGTCTTTTCAACAAATGGCACTGGAACAATTAGATATCTGTATCTGATAAAATGAACTTTGATCCACACTTCATACCATATATAATTACCTCAAAATGTGTCAAAGACCTAAATGTAAAGCTTAAAATTATAAAACTTCTGGAAGAAAATGTTGGGTCAGGGAATAATTTCTTAGATATGACACCAACAGCATGATCCACAAAAGAACAAATTGATAAATTGTACTTTTTAAAAATTAAAAGCTTTTTCTCTTTAAAAGATACTATTAAGAGAATGAAAAGGTAAATTGCAGATTGGGATAAAATATTTGTAAATCATCTATCTGATAAATCCACGATATATAAAGAACTCTTAAAACTCAACAATAAAACAATCCAGTTTTAAAAATCAAACGATTTGAACACAACTCACTAAGGGGTGACAAACACATGGCAGACAAATGACAAACATATTGAAAGATGCTCAACATTATTGTAGTTGTTAAGGAAATGCAAATTAAAATCACAATGAGATATCATTACACATGTATTGGAATGACTAAAATTAAAAAGACTGATCATACCAACGTTGGTGAGGATGTGGAGCGACTGGAATGTTCATATGCTGCTGTGGGAATGTAAAATGATGAACCCCTTTGGCAAACAGTTTGGTAGATTAAGAAGTTTAATACCCACCTACTATATGATCCTACTACTTCACATTTAGATATTTACTCAGGAGAAGTGGAAACATATGGTTATGCAAAGATTTGTAAACAAATGCTTATATGAGATTTATTTGTAATAGCCAAAACCCAGAAACATTTCACGTGTCCATTGACAGGTGAATGTATAAACAAACTTTGTTATGTCTATACAATTGAATATTCTTTAATACAGTAATAAAAAGAAACAATTGATGCATGCTTTAACATGAATGAATTTTTTAAAAATCATGCTGAATGAAAGAAGCCATACAAGAAAGAGTACATACTGTGTGATTCCATTTATGTAAAATTCTGGCAAATGCAAAGTAATGTATAGTGACAGAAACTAGACTGGTAGTTGCCTTGGGGACAAGGTGACTGGGATGGGGTGGGGAGGAGGGATTACAAAGGAGCACAAGGAATTTGGGGGATGATTGACATGTTTGTTATCCTGACTGGTGATGGTTTGAGTGTATACATATGTCAAAACTTAATAAATTGACACTTTAAAAATGTGCAACATATCCCTTGGAATACTGTTTAGCAATAAGAATGAACAAACTATGGATACATGCTATGATGTGGATGAACCTCAAAAACATGCTTAGTGAAAGAAAGCAGGTGCAGAAACCACATTTATGTGAAACGTCCAAAAAAAGGGTGAAACTGTAAAGACAAAAAGTAGATTAGTGGTTGCCTGGGGCGAGGGGTTGGGAGGAAACAGGCATTAACAGTAAATGTGCCTCAGGGATCATCAGTTTTTTTTTTTTTTTTTTTTTTTTAAATAATACACAATGTATTTATTTATTTATTTATGGCTGTGTTGGGTCTTCATTTCTGTGCATGGGCTTTCTCTAGTTGTGGCAAGTGGGGGTCACTCTTCATCGCGGTGCGCAGGCCTCTCACTATCGCGGCCTCTGTTGTTGCGGAGCACAGGCTCCAGACGCGCAGGCTCAGTAATTGTGGCTCACGGGCCCAGTTGCTCCATGGCATGTGGGATTTTCCCAGACCAGGGCTCGAACCTGTGTTGTCTGCATTGGCAGGCAGATTCTCAACCACTGCGCCACCAGGGAAGCCCAGGGATCATCAGTTTTAAAACTGATTTATGGTGTTGGTTGATAAACGTACTAAAAAATCATTGAATTATAAATTAGAAAATGGTGAATAACGTAATATGCAAAATATGCCTCTATAAAGTTATCAAGTATACCTCAATAAAGTTGTTGAAAAAGGAATAAAAATCTGTCTACAATTGTATCTAATACAATATAACTATTCCATAAAAATATTTATTTTTATAATTATCAGAGGTAACAGATTTTTTTTTAAAGATTTCAAAGAAAGTAATATATCTTCCTGAAAAGTTGGCGATTTCCACGAGTGATGTTATTCTTATTACATAGTTGGAAATACTAAAGGTTTATTTTTGTTGTTGCTTTGTTTCTGTTGTTGCCACCTGTATGATACAAGGATTTGATTTAGAATGAGTGTGCAGATGAAGGGGCACTGACAGCATTACATGCCCATTCAGGGTCCGCCTCATTTTGGATAAAAGGGGGCTATCCAGAGCAGGGTCAACAAACGATGTACGGCCATGGGCCAAATCCAGTTGTGGCCTGTTTTTTTTTTATAACCTGTGAGCTAAGAATGTCTTTACAGTTTTAAATGGTTTTAAAAAACAAGCAAAACAAAGAATTTGCAGAGATTATATGTGGTCTACGAAGCTTAAAATATTTACTGTCTGGATCTTTAGAGAAAAGTTTTGCTGACTCCTAATCTAGAAAAATGTTTTGAGGGAGAGTGAAATGTATTAGTTTTGTGTTTTTATTTGCCTGTATAGGAGAGACTATCTTACTTTAGTTAAATCACCTAGAATTCCCTTGTTATAATTCTGTACTGCCACATTGCTTCAGGATCCAGTTCTAATACTGCTGTAATGTGAAATTGATCTTGAGTAGTTTAAGCTGGTTTTTCTTCTGTATCAAAGTGATAAATACAATCAGTTGAATGATCTTTCTTAATTATCTGACTTGAGGATTAGCATCTTGGGTATTAGAACTCATCCAATAATTCCTTTGTATATCAGAACTCAACCACTAATGCCTTTGTATATCAGAACTTTACTAATGCTCTTATAGCCAGCCAGTATCTAACATTTGTCCACATTACTTGCAGGTAAATTAGTTTCCTTCTTAATCTTTCCTACCATTTGTACCTATAGTTTACATATTCATGAAATTGTTTATGTCTACACGCACTATCAGATAAAATACTCATATCAGTGAAAATGTCATTCAGATGATATATTGAACATCATGCTGACAGAACAGACTATTATTGGAATATTTTATTTTTCAGTCTCATATTGCTGTTATGCAATCACCATTTATTTTCTCTCTTGGCATGAAGAATAAGTTGGTTGGGATAAAAGTGAGTTGCTAAGTGATCAGATTCAAGGGAAATGTCTTAAAGCATAAAACTAAAAATAAAGTTTACAGGGGAGAAAAAGCACATTTCTTCAACTGGACCTTAAGTTTTTTTAAAATTTAAATTATGACTCTTTCCACGAAATAGAAATGAAACTAAGGCAGATTCTCAAAAAATGAAATTGAGACATAATATGTCTCAGTAAATATATTCTAAATGGCAGTTTAATTTCAGGTAGTAATTAGATAATTTACAAATGATTAATATGAGTTTAATATTTAGAAAACAATATCATAGTAATAATTCTGCTGCCCAGATAAGCCTGTTGACATTTTAAAATTTTCAAATTAATGTATTCACTTGGTTAAATTAAAGCGGTTTACAAAAATGTATAAGGGAACACTAAATCCCATCTGTCTGCAATTGTTTTCTTATGGAACTCCTATTAGTAGTTTTATCTTGTGCTTCCAGAAATGTTACAGCCTAAACACCCTTATAAAAATATATATTATATATGGTGAATCAGTATTTTATTTTATAAAAATTTAATTTACACTAAATATTTCAAACAGTCCTTAAAAGTAATATTGAAAGCGAAAATTTTCATTCCTGGGATTTCACAAAATGAGAGTCAGAGTTAAGATTCTTGTCCTTTATTCATTATAAGAATGCTTAGTCAGGTGTATATTTTGACATTACACACAAAAAACTAAACAGTGTCCAGATATTATAGCAGAAACCTGCCAGAATAAAGACTTTGAAGTAATTTTCAAAGGGTGTCTGTTAGTATTTTATAACATACCACAAATCCATTTTATGTCAGCTATGAGGCTCTCAGAAACATGCTTTGTTTTTTCTCACTGATAGATTGCTTGTTTGATTTAAGAATCTTGGCCTCCAGCCTACTTTTCCAGATCACTTGTAAGTGTAATTGTAAGCCAGTAAGATTGGTTTTCTTAACTTGTCCTTTATTATAAGGTAAAAGTTCTTTCCAAGTTTCTATTAATGTTGACTTTCCCATTTTACAGAGGCACACATAATATCATTATATTTGTCAAAAACTAAAATGTTCTCTCTCTCTCTCTCTCTTCCTTCTTTCACTTTTGTTAATATTGACTGCTTCACATATTTTTGTTTTGTTTTGTTTTTGTTTTGCGGTACGCGGGCCTCTCACTGTTGTGGCCTCTCACTGTTGTGGCCTCTCCCGTTGCGGAGCACAGGCTCCGGACGCGCAGGCTCAGTGTCCATGGCTCATGGGCCCAGCCGCTTCGCGGCATGTGGGATCTTCCTGGACTGGGGCACGAACTCGTGTCCCCTTCATCGGCAGGCGGACTCTCAACCACTGCGCCACCAGGGAAGCCCTGCTTCCCATATTTTAAAATCAAAGGTGATAGTGTTGTTGTTAGGTTTCATTTGCTGCGAGTGGTGGAGATCAAGAGATAGAACTTTTCACTAGGAAAAAAAATTCTACAGCTGTAAAATACGGTACATTAGGACTTGTAGTAGGGAGGATTTATCAAGAAGAAAGGACATGAACTGTAGTTTAAAGGAAAATTTGGAATGTGCCTATTTGATGTATTTAACCTATCATAGTATTTCATACCATAATAAATTACGACTCTCATGGCCTCTTATATACACTCCTAAAAGAGCCTGTAAAATTTGACCCATGTTTCTGTATATATGTTTTCAAGTAGCAGCTAACTTTTATGTCTGAATCCAGTTCAATAGAATCTCACATATGTAGAAAATAGTTACTGTAGTTTTCATGGGTTTTAGACTTTGATTTTCAAATCAAGTCTAACCTAGAAATCTTCTGGGATTAATAAAGTTAGATAAAGTTTGAGGATAAAAATGTAGATTTGTGGTATAATGCACAATGGACCTTTTAAAGGGTGCAGTGTACTATAAAATCTACTCAGTTTCAGATCATTTTTTGTAGTTTTGGCCCCTTTATAAGTACTTTGGTGTCAGCACAGAAACTTAGTGGGATTTTCCACACTTTCAAAAGAATGTTTAGTGAGGACCTGCTATATATCCAATCAACTGTTTTTTTTTTTAATTGAAGCTGATATTTATGCAGATATTTGAGTTAGAATATGATTGAAATCCACATAAAACCATTTATCTAGGGAAGTATTACTTCACATTTCACTTTATAGAACATTAAAAATGAATAAGTACAAAGAAGAATGACTTCTGCATACCAGCTTTTATATTTACACAATTAAAATATCTACATATTTTTATTCTTAAATGCTTATAAAATCTCTATAGGATCATGTCCAGTCAACTTTTTCTGTTTAATTTTTCACTTCAAAGTAATTCAAGTATACATGTACATACAAGCTTTTAAAAATGACTTTTCACTGTAATATTTTCTGAAACAGCATAAAATCAGGAATCTTGATGATCTATCTTCATTTTATCTTAGAGCATTGGGGACTCCTTGGTTCATAGCACTTCAGAAAAGAAAGTCTAAAGAGAAATTAAATCATATTCATAACATTTTAGGTAAGAAAATAATGAAACATTACATATTTTCTTGGAATTTATTGCTTAGTAAAGCTTAGTTAAGCTCTTACTTGAAAGAGCTTAAGCTCTTATTTTTAAATACCCTCAATGTCAGCATATCTTTTTCCTCAGTTTTTTATTTTGGAAAATTTTAAATGAATGGAAAGGTTGAAAGAATAGTATAACAAACACCTATATACCCATCACCTAGATTCACCAATTTTGTCACATTTGCTTAGAAAAACTAGGATAAGTAGTTTGCTTAGAGAAAATAGTAGATATTCTTTTATATTTTCTAAACCACTTAAAATTAAGTTGCAGACATCATAACACTTCATTCATCACACTTTTATTTGCATATAAAATATGCAAATATTTTATATGCATAATTTATATGCATAGCCTAAGAATAGGATATTCTTCTGTATATGTTTTTTTAAATTTATTTTATTGAAGAAGTTGATTTACAATGTGTTAATTTCTACTGTACAGCAAAGTGATTCCGTTATACATATATATACATTCTTTTTCCTATTCTTTTCCATTATGGTTTATTGCAGGATATTGAATATAGTTCCCTGTGCTATCCTGTGTATGTTTTTTAAAGTACTTTTGTTTTTTAGTGTAGTTTGTAGAATTTATTGCTATTTTTTACTATTTATAAATTATTGATTTGCTTTTTCTTTATTATATTATCTTGAGATTTGTTTTGTTTTCTAATTTTCTAAGTTTTATATGAGGTTTGTGAGGTGTTTTTTTTCTTAATAAGAGTTTAAATTTGTGAATTTGCCTCTAATTACATGTTTGATATTTAGTTTTCTTGTCATTATTTTCTAAATAATCTGCCATGGGACTTTTTATTCTTATTTGGGAGAGTATTTTAAAATTTTGGAACCTTTTTTGACTTTTAAAATTTTTACTATATTCTAGTTTGACTGCCTTATGGTTGAAGACTGCATCCTTTTTCATTTCTACTTTTAAAAAATTCCTCGAGACTTTCATTGTGGCCCATAGTATAAGATTAATATTCTTTTTCCAAGTATCACATGGACACTTGAAAATAACATGTGCTCTGAGGCTTCCAGGTAAAGATGGATTGAATGCATACCACAGTAGTAACTGACTAGAAAATGTCAAATCTTAAGTCAGCAATGGAGAAAGCCAAAATATTAATATAATTTAAATTTCAGGATCTTTAAAAAGGCTAGGATCTGGCTCTAGATATCTCTGGAACTGAGTGTTAATGGTATGTGTGGGGATGGGGCAAGAACCTTCTGAAATAGGATTAGTTGAAAACTCTTGAAGAGTTTTACATATTTCATGACCCTGGGTAACTGCCCTTTCCCATGCTAGCAGATGGCGGGAAAGATTAAAACAAAGGTCTCTTACTGGGGGGAGATCAGGAGTTGAGAAAATTGAAAACAGGGCGATTAAGTGAATATATGTATATGGAATGTTGAGAAATCCTTCCCTCCTCCCCACCCAGTCCTCTTCCCTTACCTTGCTCTCAGAATTCTGGCCACCAATCTAGGCAGGAGATTAGATGAGGATTAATTCAAGAATAATTATGACAGGCTTTTGAGCGGCTTTGTAATATTTTCCTTCCCATTTGAACATTCATGGTGGTTTTACTTTTTCAGTCTCGGGATGAAGAAGTAGTTCATTTCTGGTACTTTGATGAAAATTATTTGACATGATTTAAAAATAATTGTTATTATTTGTAGGGTTTTTTTTTAAATGTAGTTTTTTTTTGTTTGTTTTTGCGGTACGCGGGCCTCTCACCGCTGTGGCCTCTCCCGTTGCGGAGCACAGGCTCCGGACGCGCAGGCTCAGCGGCCATGGCTCACGGGCCCAGCCGCTCCGCGGCATGTGGGATCTTCCCGGACCGAGGCACAAACCCTCATCCCCTGCATCAGCAGGCGGACTCTCAACCACTGCGCCACCAGGGAAGCCCTATTTTTTCCTTCTTTTAATAGCTCTCTGAAGTTTTTCTTTTCTGTTTTCTTTTTCCTATCTCCCTTTTTTTTCCTCTTCTCTGCTCTTCCCTACCTCCTTGTTCATCCACCTGCATGTTGGAAAGACATGAAAAATAGAATTAAATTTATGGGAAAATTAATGTGAATTAGTTGAAAGTGAATACCACAGACTAGTTTTTCAATGAAATACAACTAACTTTGATAACATAGAGTATCTAACCCAAAAATGTTGCTTGATAGATGCTGCCTCAGTTAATTATGCTATATAATTAACAAATCAGTGGTTTATATTAAACAGTGTTTTTAATGTAAATGTTCTCTAAAGATGTTTAAATATTTTCCTGTAATCTTAATTCACATTCATTACATCATATTCATTACATTCGCATTCATTACATCATAAAACTTTTAAAACATATCTGACAGTCTTTGAATTATTACTAATTCCAAATTAGTGGTGTCAGTAAGTTTATTTTGAAACATTGATTCCTCCTGTGAGTGGAGTCCTACTTTTCCTATTTATTTTCTTATATCACAAGACAGATTCCTACTAGTATCCTGTGAAATCAACTTAAGTAAATAAAAGAGTAAAGTATTCTAAAGAAACTATAGTTTCAAAATATGTATGCCACTTGTTCTGTTTTAGTTTAGAAACTATTGCTATTTCTTTTAATTTATTAATATTGAATTAGAACATAAATTCTTAAATAATTTGGATTGAGGAAGACTTCTAAAAACTTCATTAAATATAATTGAAATTTTGAAGAACATCTTTTAAATGTAATATAATAGCCTAGCTTTGACATGAATGGTTATCATAGCATTAAAGGAAAAACAACTGGAACCCTTTTACAATCATGTAAATATCCAGATTTTGAAGACTTGTAAATAACAATGCTATTGGCAAATCCAACTATTTTCTTAAAAGAAAAAAAAGCAAACAGGATAGGACATCTCAGATTTCTGTTTATAATAAATCATGCCAAGACCTGATTTAATTAGTGTTTCTTGTCTGGGTTTCAAATATACTTGGATCTTTGACATACTTAATATAAAGGCAGTGTCTTTGATGTGCTTTTTCCCCCCTCTTTTTAAAGTTGTAGACGTGGTCCATTCATAGGTGTGTATCACTATGTTTTGCTTGTGTAATAGTGAATTGTTTTGTGGCAAGAATATTGTCAACTTGCCAGCTGATGAAAGATGATGTATATGGTAACAAAAATAAACAAGTTCAGGGCAAGGGAATATAAACATAGTAAAATCTTGTGTTGAAATCAGAGCCTTCAGTTTTAGCGAACTGTTAGAACAGGAAAAGTGAATGTGTCAGAGTTCAGTTAAACAAGATGTGAGTAGTGTAGCGCATGGAAAATGAAGCCTTATTTTGAAGCATCTAGATCCACAAGTTGAGAAAGTGGCAAGCAAGTATTGCTTAAATCAATTAGATACAAACAATAGTTGGATACAAGGAGGCAGCTCATTGGTTCATGGCTCATTGCCACTTCCCCTCCTTTTCCTCCATTTCTTCCAGTTGATGATTAACTTTTCTTTTCGTTGCATTATTTTTGGTATATTGCAGTGTACTGTGTCATAGATAAGGAAATTTAAAGGTGGAAAATAAACTGTAGAATATAAAAGTCAAATTCTGTACTTTTTAGTTCTCAATAAAAATAAAGGAGGTAGACTGGCAGTAGATCTTAGATTTCTAAAAGTATGGGGCTAAGAAAGAGGAGAAAATAATGTTTATCCTGGACCCAGTATGTGCCAGCATTTTGCTTGATGCTTTATTGTGAGAGATGTATATTTATTTAACTGGGACAAATAGTCTTTGTAGTATTTTAGGGTATATCCATTGTATGGATTTTTATCAGTGTTCTTACCAGTAGTCATATTAGAATTAAAAATAGTTTATTATCATTTTTAGTTTTCTTATCTATACTGTCATGAAATCAGATGATAATTTCCCAGAACTTTTGGGATTGGAAGTGTGACTCTCCCCTTCAATCAGATATAAATAATAGCATAAGAAAAACCATACCATTTGAGAGAAACAGCTAACTTTGCTTTTTAATTCATTGCAGTAACTCAACAATGTAGTGATCATTGATCAATAGAATAACACATGATGAAAAATATGTGACGTAACATGCAGTAGGGAAGTAAACTGACTTGCTTTCCTTTGTTTGCCAACCCATTTGTTAATAAGTAATTGTCAGTATACTGCACACACAGCTTTCTTTTGTTAGCTTTATTTCAAAAAGCAGTGATAAGTATGATAGCTTTTACTGAATTCTCTCTTTATCCAAATCCTTGTAGAAGAAATTGAATGGATCTGAAAGATAATTCCCTGCGATTTTCATTAGTGTTACTTCTAAACAAATAATAACATTTAGTAATATAGTATTTACAGTAAACAATAAAACATCTATAAGATCCTATTATGAATTATTAAATATATTAAATGTAACACAAAATTACGGATTTTTCAGACAACTTTATCATGAGCAATGATGAAGGCTGCTTTTGCCTTACAGCACCCATAGATTTTGGTAAAGATATTGATTTGTTAAAGTGATGTAAAGCATAAATCATACTACAACTTGTCTTTGCATGAATTTTTTTGTATACTTGGAGATAAATAATGTATTCTAATACAGGAGTTGGAAAACAATGGCTCTATGGTCTGTTTTTGTACCACCTGTGAGCTTAGAATGGTCTTTTAAGAGGTTGTATAAAAAAAGAATATGCAGCAGAAATCATATGTGACCCTCCAAGCCTAAAATATTTACTCTTTGGTCCTTTACAGAAAAAGTTTGCCAACCCTAAAATATAAATATATAAAACATAAGCCTGGGAAGTTCTGGTTCCAAGTGAGATGGTGTTATAATCACATGACACCCTATCTCTCTCAGTGAGTGCACCTATTATAAAACCTGGACAGAATGCATGGAGCAGCTGTTTGAAGACTCTGAAAAGTCAATAGTAGCAGGTGAATTAGGGAAGACCAGAATTTGAAGTACCACCAAACTGGCGGTGAGTTTGCCATTTTTCCTTTTGTGTTGTCACATGGCCTGGTCTCAACATAGCCTGAAACCGGGAAGTAGACATCAATGCAGGCAGAGAGCCCCAGGAGAGCTCTAGGAGAAGCCCTCTACCTTAGGCTTGGGAAATAGAGATCATGGCTCCTAACAGTGACAGTGGGTACAGAGGAAGACACAGGTATCTAAAATTGAGAAATGGGGTTGCCTCACTTTCTGATTGGAGGATCTGTGGTCTCAAGAGGTAGGGGCATGCACGCTTTTCTTATCTTCTCTGTCTTCCTGCCAGTTGGCCCCCACTGCCAAAACAGTTGGAGGAGGTAAGAGGCAAAATGTAAATAAAACCTCAGCTTTCTGGGCAGAGTGCTGAAGAGGAGAGCCTCAGGGAACCAGAGAGTACTGGGGATATCAAGGGGCGGGGTACTTAGGAAAGGGATCTCATAAAAATTACGTATTAACTTCTGGAGCTGAAATTAATGGAGGTGACAGAGGAAAGAGTCAAAGAACTTGAAGGTAGATCATAAAAATTATTCAATCTAAAAGACAGAGATGAAAGATAGGGGAAAAAAAAAAAGACCATCAAGGCCCTATGGGACGATAACAAAGATCTAACTTTCATATCATCCGTGTCTCAAAAGAAAAGGAGGAAGTATTGTGCAGAAAATTACTTTTTTAAAAAATGGCAAGATTATGGAGAAACTCTCATACATTGATGGTTGGAATACAAAATAATACAGCCACTCTAGAAAACAGTTTGATAGTGTCTTGTAAAGCTAAATATACATTTACTGTAAGATCCACCAATTCCATTCCCATAGAGTTGAAACATTTGTGGTGAAATCAAAACTTAACGTTCACACAAATATCTGAACACAGATATTTATAGGAACTGTAGTGATAATCATCAAAAGATGGAAAAACCTCAGTTATCCTTCTATGAGTAAATGGATTAAAAAAAAAAAAAATGTGGTACATCCGTATAATGGAGTATGACTCAGTGATAGAAAAAGGTATGAACTATTGATAGACACAACAATTTAGGTCAGTCCCAAAAGGTTACATACTGTAACCTGAGTGAAAGTAGTCTCAAAAGGTTACATACTGACACCAAAAGCACAGGTAACAAAAGAGATAAATTGTATTTTATCAAAACAAGACTTTTGTGCATCAAAGGACACTATCAACAGAATGATATGGCAAGCCACTGAATGGCAGAAAATATCTGTAAACTATATATATACCTGATAAGAGACTTGTATCTAAAATATATAAAGTACTCTTATAGCTCAGTAATAAAAAGACAAAGTGAGCAAAGTTATCTGAACACAGATTTCTCCAAATAAGATATACAAATATCCAATAAACACATGAAAAGATGCTCAGCATCATTAGCCATCAAGAAAATGCAAATTAAAACCAAATGAGATACTGCACTACACCTACTGAAATGGCTGTTACCAAAAAAACAGAAATTAGTGTTGGCGAGAATGGGGAGCATTGCTGGTGGGGATGTGAAGTGGTGCAGCTGCTGTGGAAGATGGTGTGGCGGTTCCTCAAAAAATTAAACAGAATTACCATAAGATCCATCAATTCCACTTATAGATATATACCCCAAAGAATTGAAAGCAGGGACTCAGAGAGGTATATGTATACCCATGTTCATAGCAGCATTGTTCACAATAGCCAAAAGGTGGAAGCAACCCAAGTGTCCATCTAAGGCTGGATGGATAAACAAAATGCATATGTACATACAGTAGAATATTATTCAGCCTTAAAAAGGCAGGAAATTCTGACACTTGCTACAACATGAATGAAACTTACAGACATCATGCTAAATGAAATAAGCCAGTCACAAAAGGACAAATACATGATTCCACCAAATATTTGTCCAAAAGGACAAATATTATATGATTCCAAATGTGATATGAGGTACCTAGAGCAGTTAAATTCATAGAAACAAAGTAGAATGGTAGTTGTCAGGGGCGGGGGGTTGAAGGGAAAGGGGAGTTAGTGTTTAATGGGTACAGACTTTTAGATGCAGGAGATAGGGTTCTAGAGATAGATGGTGGTCAGAGTTGTACAACAATGTGAATTATGGAGGAAAGAAAACAAAGGTTACATATAATTATTCCATCTGTATGACTTTTTTTTTTTTTTTTTTGCGGTACGCGGGCCTCTCACTGTTGTGGCCTCTCCCATTGCGGAGTACAGGCTCCGGACGCGCAGGCTCAGCGGCCATGGCTCACGGGCCCAGCCGCTCTGCGGCATGTGGGATCTTCCCGGACCGGGGCATGAGCCCGCGTCCCCTGCATCGGCAGGCGGACTCTCAACCACTACGCCACCAGGGAAGACCTGTATGACATTTTAAAAGAGATGAAAAGTTGCCAGGGATTAGGAGTGGCTAAGAGAGGCCACATGAGGGATGAGGAAGAATTTTGGGGGTTCTGTGTCCAGTACTGTGGTAGTAGTTACTCAAATATATGCAGAAGTTAAAATTTATAGAACTGTACACCCCCAAAAAGGTTACTTTTACTGCCTTTCAATTCAAAAAATATAATTAAATATATATATATATATATATATATGTCTGTAACAACATAATTAGCTGTTAGGACCTATGGTGGTGGGGGGATGTGGAGGTCTGGGTCTATCCCTCCGTACCAAAAGTGAGAATGGTTTTTATTTTGTTTCAGGGAAACATGAAGAAATAAAGTATGCCTTGTCATTTATAGCATCTTTTATTTTATTTTATTTTATTGCGGTACGCGGGCCTTTCACTGCTGTGGCCTCTCCCGTTGCGGAGCACAGGCTCCGGACGCGCAGGCTCAGTGGCCATGGCTCACGGGCCCAGCCGCTCCGCGGCATGTGGGATCTTCCCGGACCAGGGCACGAATCCATGTTCCCTGTATCGGCAGGCGGACTCTCAACCACTGCGCCACCAGGGAAGCCCCATTTATAGCATCTTAAAGGACTGGTTTTATAGTTTAAAATGCTAAACTAAGACTAGTTGTTTTTTTTATCAACAGGTGATAACATGCACATAGTAATATTTGAAAAATACTGAATAGCATAAATAAGAATATAAACGTCATTTTAAAATTGCAATTGGTAACATTTTAGTGCTTTTCATTACTGCTCTTTCTCTATGCATGCATTTGTGTGTGTGTGTGTAGCAGAGCAGAAACCTTATTCAGAAACCTTGATGAAGGAATGGAAAAGGGAGGCCTTGAGCTCTAAAAACACCTTCTCCCTGAGGGGAGGGGAGTAAATGAATTTTAAGGGGTAGGAGGCAGGCATATCATCAGGGCTCTAGGAAAGGGGAGACTTCCAAGGCACTGTGCATTTATTTGCTGTCTTACTATATATTGAGTTTTCTATTCTCTTTTCCTTAAATACTCTTATCTTGAATATTCTCTGAAATCATTAAAATTCTTACAAAGTATTATTTTCATAGCTGTATTATGGATATATCTTAATTTATTCAATTTTACTCCTTTTCTTGGGCATTTAGATTGTTTCCAGTATCACTCATTATTATAACCATGATTCCTTTGAACATAACTTCACATAAATTCTCATGTGGACAGAATGCAGTCTATGTGTAAATGTACAGCTCTATTGAAAAGTCTGAATTTAATGGAGTACAAACATGAAATAGTCTTCTCCATCCCCTGATTCCAAGTGTGCCATGTACAATTTTTCTTCTCTGTTATGCACAGGCATGTTAGGTGACAGGCATAATTCTAGTGGCTCTCAGTAATTAAAAGTGCAGTGAGATTCAGTTCAAAAATGTGATCTGCTATCCAGAGATTTTCCTTGTTCAATTTGGAACCAGGCTTTTATAGCTCGTGATCTGAAGCAGGGAGGGCTTAGTAAAATTTCACTCACACCTTCTCCCACTCTAGACTGTGGAGTGCTGCAGTGACTTGATTCAGTTCTAAATACCTCACCCTACTCCCTGTTCCAGGCCTAACTCTTCTGTGGTAGAGGCTTAACAAAGGGAATAAGGGAGAAGCAGCAACTGCCCCATCTTATCTGCCTATATTTGTGGTCCCTACTTTGGTTGTTGCCACTTCTCTGGCCAGTGACCAGCTCTTACTTATTTGATGTCCTTCAAGCATATGTTCAGCAAGCTAGTATATTCTTCTGGCAGTGCCCCCAGCTCTACACAAGAGCCTCTTGGAGCCTTGCCTCTTGGCCTGCTTCTCCTTAGCATGGTTGTTGATTATGGTGAGAACTTTTCGGCCTTAATTGTTGGCATCTTTCTTTAAAATATAGGGCACGCACTACATGCCTTTTTTGCTTTCAGATTTAGGCCCTGGTCATCAGTCCTGAAGAAACTTCCAGAAAGGCCCCATGCAACATCTTGTTTCAAGTGCATATATAAAATTTATGGCAGTTGTTGAAACAGTTGCTAAGCATTATTCCTACTTTTATTTTAAATGGCAATGTAATTCTTAGCTTGACAAAACATTTTTTTGCCTCGTCTGCATAATAGATGCATTGTAGGATACCAAGTCTATCAGCACCCAACAAAGCTTTCTGTTAAACACAACAAAACAAAAATCTTTTCTGCTTTAGCAAAAAGTAATGGTTTCTTTTGCCCATTCACTTTCTCAGACATCCTTTGGTCTATCTTCCGCACCAGAGGTCTGCAAACTGTGGCCTCTGGGCCACTTCCAGCTCTCCACCTGTTTTTGTAAGTAAAGTTTTCTTGAAGCACAGCTGTGGTCATTTGTTTATGTATTGTCTATGATGACTTTTGCACCACAACAGCAGAACTGAGTATTTGCGACAGAAACCGTTAGGCCTGCAAAGCCCAAAATATTTACTCTCTGACCATTTACGGAGAAAGTTTGCCACCTCCTGTTTTACACCCTTCCTCTAAAATTCTTTCTAAAACGTAAACCAGAAATACCACTTGTCTGCTTAAAAACATTAAGTAGCTTCTCACTGTTGACAGAATATATTCTAAAATCTTTAGCTTTACATTCAAATCTTTTTATAATTTAGTGTCAAATCACTATGTCAAGTTCAAATTCAGGATTTCCTGTTATTCTCAGTGATGCAGCTTGAAGTCTAGAGTTACAAATTGGCAGCTTGCAGGCCAAGTTTGGCCCCCAGACTTGTTTTGTTTTACTGATTCAGCATTTAAAAACTAGATAATGTCACATAGAAATCCAGATTTCTAGTTGTTCTTCACCAGTCAAGAGTTCTGATAAACCGGCCTCAGAGCCCTCAGTGTAACATTCTGTTAGCACTCAATGGCTGCTGCCCCTTCCCTATGGAGCAGTGCTCTCCACCTATACACAGCCTGTGTCTCGTGGGTCCTGTATGCATATGCACTCAAACCCAGTCCTCTTCAATCATGCATGTTACCTGCTGTGGCCACTGTAGCCATTTGAGTTTGCAACCCTGAGCCTAGATATAGTGAGCTGCCTTCTTGTCACCTGATCCACCTGTTCTCACATTACCTCTTGCTGCTCCATCTGCCTAGAAGATCCTCTTTGTCCTTCAGAATTCTTCATCCTTTAAGACTCAATTTAAATATAACCTTTGTGAAGCCTTCTCTGCCAAAGTCAGTCACTTCTTCCTCTCTACCCTTGTGGCACTTTGTTCATTTGATTAGAGTAGCACCTGTCATGTTGTATTTTAGTGACCAGATGGTGAGCTCCTTGACGTTAAGGTTTGTATCTTACTCATCTTTCTGTTCCTAGTCCCCAGCATGTTGCTCAACAAAGAGTGAAGGCCAAGTAAATGTTGCTGAATTGTACGCCGTTAACATCTAAAAACTGGGAAGGTAGGAAAGGATTCATTAGGTGCAAAGAAAAATTCATATTTTTCCCACTTAAATGTATATTCTTTCCCTTTCAGTATTTCACTTAGTTTCCTCTTTTTCTCCCCTTAGTTTATAACCAACTCATTTGTGTTTCCCAGACAACTGATACTTTAATTTTCATTAAGTATTACCAACACTTACTAGCTGTGTCCAGGGTTACAAGCTAATAAATGGTGGAAATGGGGTTCAAAGTCACATTTCTCTGCCTTTAGAGCTCATGCACATAGCTGCTGAGCCACTCCTTATCATGTGCGTGCTTTTGAATAAGTTACAAAGTTTTCTAAGTCTCAGTTTCTAATTGTAAAAGAGGAAAGATAGGGCTTCCCTGGTGGCGCAGTGGTTGAGAGTCCGCCTGCCGATGCAAGGGACACGGGTTCGTGCCCCGGTCCGGGAAGATCCCACATGCCGCGGAGCGGTTAGGCCCGTGAGCCATGGCCGCTGAGCCTGCGCGTCCGGAGCCTGTGCTCCGCAACGGGAGAGGCCACAACAGTGAGAGGCCCGCGTACTGCAAAAAAAAAAAAGAAAGGAATGATAATGGTTCCCATCTTTTAGGATACGTGTGAGAAATGAATGAGAATATCTATGTAATGCTTAGAACAGTTTTTCTTAGAGTAAGCACCCAATAAATAGAGCTGCTCTAGTATTATTATTATTATTATTACTATTATTATTACTGCTGCCACTGCTGCTGCTGCTACTTCTATTACTACTGTTACTTAATGTTGTGTAGGAGATACACAGACTGTCTTGTCTTCCTTTTCTTGGTTTAGACTTTCAGGAGTCAAGGGAATTGAGTATTGGCCCACCTGCAGAAACCATTGCCAGGCTACCCTCTTTGTAACCCTAGAACATTGCACTTGGAAGGGGTTTTGGAGGTCAGGTGTTCTAACAAGTGCTTATCCAAAGCAGCAGTCCTCTCTGCAGTTCCCAGCTAGAGATGATGAGTCATCTAGAGGCTGTTACAACATTTACAGTGACAGAAGCTGGCCACTTTAGGTGGAACATATGATTGTTTAAAAACTGTGCACACACACTTTGCTTTTTCTTTTTATTTCTGTCCTCTGTAAAATGTAGAAAATTAAGTTGAATCCTTTTTCCATACTGTTGTCCTTCGTCCTTCAAAGTATTTGAGCCGAATTAAACAGCGACACTGGTGGTTCTCAAAGTGTAGCCCTTTTAACTTGAGCCCCTTTCCTCAGGAGCCTTTCTTCCCTCTTCCCCTTTCTTTTATTCAAAGAATCCTCGAAGACCCTAAAAGCATAGGCTAAAATTTTTGTGTGCCTGTGTGCATTTTTTCTGGTGCAAGTTTTGATAACCCGAAAAAAGTTTTAGAATCACTGTCTTAGACACTCTCATGACTATAGTTTATCCTGCATATGTCTGCATCTCAAAGGGACAAACAATGGTTAATTTTTTAGTTTTCTTATAATGGTAGAGAGTGATTGAAAACAAAGGTTAGGAATTGCATAGAAAGAGGAAAATCTGAGAGTTAAAGCAAAGAGGTATAGTTCAGCTGTATCGATTGAGCCACCTCCCTGACATCTTTGGGAAGTCTTCCATCTAGTCTGCTTAGGGAATTATTTCTGATATAATAAGGATGTTAAGCAGAAGGGAGGATTCAGTAAATCAGTCTTTTCTTAAAAACATTTATGCTGGGCTTCCCTGGTGGTGCAGTGGTTGAGGGTCCGCCTGCCGATGCGGAGGACGCGGGTTCGTGCCCTGGTTCGGGAGGATCCCACGTGCCGCGGAGCGGCTGGGCCCGTGAGCCATGGCCGCTGGGCCTGCGCGTCCGGAGCCTGTGCTCCACGATGGGAGAGGCCACAACGGTGAGAGGCCCGCGTACCGCAAAAAAAAAAAAAATTTATGCTACAGAACAAGGAATAACCCTTGCCCTGTAGTGGACACTTTAGCTAAACATAGGTACTGTTGTGACTATTATATATTCAAATACACACATATGTACACACACAAATACAGTGCTTAACATAGTTCAATATCGCCTTCAAGGTCAACCCCTTCCACTCCCCCCTGCCCCCACTTTTTTCCTGCTTTGCCAAGTCTAATGCTCTGCTCTTGAGAATCTAACAGATAATATATCCTCAAAATGGTCCTCCTTACCTTTGTCAGGCCACAGAATGTTACGGTGTGGAAAAGCACTACTGGAAGAACAGAGCAACTGAGATATAGATGGAGAAGCTTGTAAATGTTGCTTTCCTGAGTTATCTCTAGATCATTGTCAGCCCAAATAAATTTCCTATGCAAGTTTTGATAAAATGCATGCATGCATACATACATTTTTTTTTACATAGCTCTGTCATCAGTAGTCAATTGTGTAATCCAAGTTATGCCCATAAAATATATCTTTTTCATAATTTTACAAAATATGTAAAAGAAAAAGCAAAGTGAGGTATTATGGCTAAAAATATATTTTAAGATTCAGTAGAGGACATAGTATTGATAATTAGAGGTGCTAAAATTTGGACAAAAGTGTAAACTATATTTTATTTTTGTTTATTTTTGTTTTTGTTTTTGTTTTTTGCGGTACGCGGGCCTCTCACTGTTGTGGCCTCTCCCACTGCGGAACACAGGCTCTGGACGCGCAGGCTCAGCGGCCATGGCTCACGGGCCCAGCCGCTGTGCAGCATGTGGGATCTTCCCGGACCAGGGCACGAACCCATGTCCCCTGCATCGGCAGGCGGACTCTCAACCACTGCGCCACCAGGGAAGCCCTAAACTATATTTTAAAAACAATTTGTATATTTTAAAACTTAATGAAACCATTGAAGGCATCTGTTTTGCATTTCTTTTTTCTTGTTGTCGTTTGGGTTTTTTTATTTTGCATTTCTAAAGCCTGTGTTGTTAGGTTATTGTAAGAATGGCAATATAAGTCTGCAGAAAGTACAGTTACAAAAATCTGAGAAGTTTAGTATGTAGAGTCCAACAGTATAGCATGTAACTATCAAGGAGGATATATTGGACCTCTTGCTTTTTCTTGTATCTATTGCTTTCCCAAATCTAAGGTAGGTATAGGTCTTTACAAAGGGTAAAGGAACTCCTTAGAGCTGTGTTGGTTACTTAAGTTGATAATAGAAAGGAGGACATTTTGAGGAAAAGTGGAGAATTAAGAGAGGAATGAAAGGACACATGTTGATACTCTTGGTGTTTTGTTTTGTTTTCTTTCTTTTACTATAGCAAATGTAAGGTGCCTTGTCTGTCAGTGAACTACGTACTTCAATACAACTTAAAGTCTATAAGTTCTATGGATTTAATAAGGAAAACTAAGCATTGCTTGATTTTTTTCCCTCTCCAAACTCCCACTTGTGGATTGGCATAAAGTGAAAATTCCTCCAGTAATGCCCAAACCTTCTCATTTAGGGTTTGGTACTGCATCATGCCTAAGTGAATGTCGAATAAATGTTGTCTGATGATGATGAGAATAATTTGTTTCAGGAGGAATTCTCTTTATGCTTATGTACTACATTTCTCACAATGGTCTCAAGAGTCATTGGAAAATAGAATTCTTTTTTTTTTTTTTCCTTGCGTTATGCGGGCCTCTCACTGTTGTGGCCTCTCCCATTTGCGGAGCACAGGCTCCGGACGCGCAGGCCCAGCGGCCATGGCTCACGGGCCCAGCCGCTCCGCGGCATGTGGGATCCTCCCGAAACGGGGCACGAACCCGCGTCCCCCGCATCGGCAGGCGGACCCCCAAGCACTGCGCCACCAGGGAAGCCCGGAAAATAGAATTCTTGTTTGAACTCTTACTGTCTAATTTTTGCCAATTACACTATTATAAGTTTTATATGAATTTTAAAAACTGGATTCATTTGGCAAAGTGCAAAATCCTCTAAACATAGGAATACAATAGAACTGATTTTAACTGGTATATTTAAGAAGAATAACATGCACTGAATTTGAATGATAAACTCAAGGACTTTCCAAAGATGTGTGCTGGGTTTAGGTGTTTTATGAATAGGGCTCATTCACTATATATTTACTTACTGTAGCTTTTACTAAGTAGCAGGATAATTGTTATTGCAGAGTTAGAGTGTTAGCATAGCATCTTGAAAATGTCTCTGTGTGGGATATGTTATGTGAATGTGTGTTGTCAAGTAGTTTCATTTTGGACTTTTGAAAGCATTAACTTCTAAATATTTTCTTAGTTTATTTTAAAAAATAAACAACTTGAAGAAAAAATATCACTAATTCCTTGGTGATAGGGAAAGGGTGGGGGGAATGGTGTATTCTGCCCCAGGATATGCTTTGGGGAATTACATAGAATTCAAGGAATCGCAAGTGGAGCAATTTTAAAACACTTTGCTATAATGTGTTCTAAAAGGTAATTAAGTCTTGACATGTAAAGACATGTTAATGTAGTATTCTGAAAAAAGTTATGGAGGTTTTTTTCTTTCACAGTAGGGTCTCCTGATAGATAATTTGCACTAGTTGAATATTTGAAAAAACTGTCTGGAACGACTACTGATACAGTTACCAAAAATTGTATTATCATCTCACTTTCACATCATTAACGTTATATATCCTTTTCTTTTAGCTGGATATGTCAAGTGACCAGATAGCTGCCAATCTGCAAGCAGTTATCAGTGAAGTTTGTAGGCAAAGACCGCTGAATTTGGGTAAGTGGTTCTCTAGGGTAGACTTCCTTGTAGCTCTGTGATACTTTAAAAATGTAAAATATTAAGAAAACAATCCAGTTAATATGCAACTGCAATAGCGATAATATTTCCAGGGATTAAAGAAATACAACTTAATTCTCCAAAGGATTCCTAATGACCTTATTAAGAAGTTGTAGTTGTTTGGAGAGGAGACCTCTTTAACATTAATAAGGAATACATCGTGAAACCTTTATAAATTCCCACATTATTTCTACCATTAAATGTAATAAAGTTTGAAAGAAAACTGTAACGGATTGCCTTAAACTTACAATAGTGTTTAAGCAGAAACTAAAGTCATTTATGAGATAGATGATATTTTGAAGCCAGACCATTCACTTTGTCACTGGTACTAGCAGTTGGCTTTCTTAATCTTATTTATTTTAGAAAAGAAACAAGGTTTTTAATCATGTCACAAGAATCACTATTTATCAATGGGTTGATTCGTGGAGAACAGTGAAACTTGATGTGGAAGCTGTGTCATAGGCTAGGAACACATGTAGTACCCACTGCATTAACTGCCATTCACAGTCCTTCCTCAGGCAAACGTGTTCTCTTTCCGCTGGTTGAAAGCAAGCAAGAGTCTGTAACCCTCATTTGACTATGCCGTTACAGGCTTACCATTATAGGAATCTGTCATGTTTCATTTTATAAACCAAGTGTATAATTAAAACACAATCTCACGTTATGTTTAACCTTCTTTGGGAGTTAAACACACTGATGAATAAATACCTCATTTGTTAATTCTATTGTGCTAGATGTGACCATAGTACTTAATGATTGTATGTGTATAGATTCTTCTCTTTCATGGAGAACTTTGTTTTGAGTATAGGAGCCTCTGAACCTATATCAGGAGTAGAATGATGAACAGTAAATCTCTGAAAGCAATGTAGTTATCTTCTCTTTGCCATTTTAACTGAGGGTCCCTTAACATTGTTCTTATGAAAGACTTTTTAATTTTTAAGGAATTTTACTAAATGTTTGGTAACACAGAGTTAGCATCTGTGCTGACTGTTTGAAATAAATATTTAGAATCTTGCCATCAAACGTAAATATCATCACCTGTTCCCTTTACTGTTGACTTTGCAATGAAATAAATTCTAGGTGATCACCTTCTGAAAGAGAGAAATGAATTATTAGTGAATATGTGTAGTTTCATCTATAAATCTCTAATATACTATGGTACAGCTAGTTTGTATTCTACTCTAGAAATGAAGCGATCTTCCCTTTGTTACAATTCAAAATAATAGTTCAGTAATATCAGTACTTTTCAAGTGAAAATATAACACGAGTCCTATAAAGTTTCTTGTTGTATGTTTGTATTTGCTCATTAGGTATCTATGGAATAAAATGAAAATTGATTCTTGTCTTTGTTTTTAGGACCCTTTGTGGTACGTGCTTTCCTTCGAAGTTCAACAAGTGAAGGTTTGTTACTAAAGATCGAGTCATTATTGCCTAAAGAAGTAGAACCCAAAGAAAGTGACAAAAAAGCTGCCTAAGTGTGTTGCATTGAGAAATTATTTTCAGTGGATCAAGAAACAACAGAGAAAATAAAAAACTGTTTAATTCCTAAGTTTGGTGTCTTGTTATTTCTTGATCATCATACTTGAAAGTAAATTTTAACACTGGAAAATCTTAGAATACTTTCAAAACTAAGAATATAAAATTTGCTCTGTGTCTAAATCTAACTTTTAGATCATGTTAAATTTTCTTCCTTAGTGTTCAGATTCTACAATCTGGCAGTTATAGCAGCAATTTCTAGCTTAATAACTTTCCCTTGAGAGTCATACCATCTGAGGGAAAAGTAACATCCTCAGTTCCCATAAGACAGAGAATGGCAGAGTCATGAGCTACATTACAAGTATGACTATTTTCTAAAGAAAAAATATGGAAAATCTTCATTCTAATAATTCCTTAATGTCTTTTGTGGTAGCATGAATATAGAAAATGATTAATACTTACTTACAAGTGGATGGAAAACTTTTTTTTCTCTTAGGAATCAATTTATAGTATTTGTATTTTGGGGTAATAATAATATTGTATTATTTATTTATTTATTTTAAAAAATATTGTATATTTTAATGGTGCTTTGTATGGTGTTTTTATATACTTTATTTGATCCTGAATTCCTCTGCTTAATAGCAAGTTGTTAGTGTTTGTTGAATGAATATCCCATGAGGTAGATAAAACAACTTAATTTATGGATGAAGAATCAGGCTACCAGTTTGCATACTGGTGTTGGTCCTTAAGTGTTTACTGGTATGTGACAAAACAAAAAAAATAAGGATAATTTTGTCATGCAGTTGCCAACTGTCCTTTCTTGGGAACGATTTCTTTTACTCTGAGACTGTCTTCCACTTTTTTTAGGGGATGTTCAAGGGCTTTTTCTTATATGAAAAAATAGTCCTGGTAAATTTCTTGGTGGGTTTTAATAACACTCACTTTGTAAAGAATATTTTGATGGCTCCATATAGGTCCCGAATTGTTTTTGAAATTTTAGTGGTCTGAGAAGTCCAAAAGACTGTGAACAACCATTGTACTCCACTAAGCCTTTTTTCCCACAGGAAAATTAAAATTTAAGGGCTGTTTACTAAGAACAACTGTAGCATTAACTACAAAACAGTAACAGCAGTTACCTTTTATTGAGTGCCTACTACTGTCTTATGCTTTATATGCATTCTCTCATTTCATCCTCGCAGGAGTTTAGTAAGAAGGGTGGTACTCTCATTTTACAGTTAAGAAAATTGAAACTTGTGTGAGGTCCTATAAGTGGCAAACTAGATTCAAACCTACACTTGTCTGATTTTGAAGCCTGTTCTCTTAACCATTAGGCTATTTTACCTCCTTTTTATGTGTTCTAAGATAAATTAAACTATTTAACCGATTTAAAAATTTTTAAGTATTAAATAATTACACCTCAGTTTCTCGGTATGTCTAGTTATGGGGTTATGGCACAGTGATGTGAAGAAAGTTGAAATAAAAGGGTTGGAGGAGTGGGATGAGAAAAAAGCAGTGCAGGATGGAGAGAAAGATATCTACTTGTTTCCCACATTTATGGTCTTCTGAAAGCATACTGATTGTTATTTAAAGACCCTAGTTCACAGAGTAGAAACTCTATTACTGTATTTGTGGGTTTTCTTCTGATTAATAGAGTAAGTATACTCTTATTATAGAGAACTTTAGAAACACTAATAAATATAAAAAAATAAATCACTCAGAGTCCTACTACTCAGATAACCAGTATTAATATTTTGGTGCTTCCCATTATCTTTTTCAATTGACAGAGAAAGAGAGACAGAGAAACAGAGGGAACATGTACACGCATGATGTTATATAAAGTAAGCATTTCCCCATATTATTTAAAATCTTATATGAAAAGCATTTTAATGATTGAGCAATATTTCATCCTATTGATGCTCTAATTTATGGAGTCATTTCTTAGTTTTGGGGTATTTAACTTGCTTTCAGGTCCCCCTTAACCTTATTATTTACAATGCTTTGGAGAAAATCTTTGAGCATAATTTAGTTTCCTCTATATTTCTAGAACTGACATTCCTGAGTTAAAAGGTATGATATGGCAAGGTCTTAATTATGTCTTAGAAAGGTGCCTTTCTGAGCAGAACAAACCAGAAAAAGGAAATATGGTTGGAAAACTTGCTCTGGGCAAGAGCATTCCAGGGTCTTTTTAACTGGCCTATGAATAAATTATTCCCTAACCTTCCATTAGAGCATTTTTCCTATTGGCTAACTAGAACTAATGTTGAGTGTTCATAATGGTATATGCTTCTGGAAAAATATTAGAATTGCACTAGATTACTCTTCACATAAACCTCTTTCTTTTGTGTTATTGTATTTTCTTCTTTCTGAGAAAACAGTAAATTAAAATCTTATATTTAAAAAGAGTAAAAAGTTTTAAATAATTATGGTAAATATCAATACTAGTAATTCTCAAACATTAGCCTGCATCCAAATTACCTGGAGGGCTTGCAGGCACAAATTGCTTGGCACCAGTCAGCATCTGGGGTGGGCCTTGAAAATTTACATTTCTAATAAGTTCCTGTTGCCAAACCCAGTTCCTGCGCCTGGTGCACAGTGAGGCCAAACAAACCAAAATGTTGGAGTTTGGAGCAGAGAAAGGTTTATTTCAAGGGCCGAACAATGAGAATGGGCTCTGGTGCTCAAAAAGCCTGAACTCTCCCAAGGTTTTTAGGGAAGAGTTTTTATAGGCAAAATGTGGGGGGAGGACTGAAAGGTGAGTGACCTTCCCCTGATTGGTTGGTGATGAGGTAACGGGATGATGTTCCACGAAACTCAATCATTAGCCTTCGGGTTCCAACCTGTCTGGGATCCAGAGCTTGTTCTCTGACTGAAGTTACCATCCTCTACCTGGGTGGGATAGTTCCTGGAGAACTATCAGGTTGTTATGTATAGCCCTTGAGGAGGAACCGGGACCCTGCCCCATCGCTGCACTGTTTCTTGACTGCCTTTCCTTTATTTCTGCATTCCTTCACTCTTCTGTTTGCATCTGCCCTCTGGAACTCAGGGAACATCTAGGAGGCTAAACCTTTTTCCTACAAGCAAGGAAGTGGAGGACAAGGAAAGGCTTTTGTCCACAGGGTCCTGCTCAGTTTCATTCACAGGTGATGATGTTGCTGGTTCAAAGACTATATTTTGAGAACCACTGATAATTACTAATGGATCTTTAGACCCTGGATAAAAAAAATCTCTGGCTTTGGTATCAGCATTAGTTTATTTTCAAATTTGACAGGTAATTCTTGTGCAGCAAGGTTGAGAATCACTGGTGTATGCAATTAACCAAGTTATAAGAGGTGAAAAATTTTTAATAAAAGTCAAGATTTTAAAAGACTGAGATGAAAAAAAAAGATAATGCACTGAATTTAAGAGCCAGGACTAGTTTCTAGCTTCCTGGTCTATCCCTATGTGTAAACAGTTTAAATTCCTATGGGAAAACAATTCAAAATCTGGGATCTTCTGTAAAACAAAGACATCATAAGGTGATCATCAATGTACTTTCTAACAAAAATTTTATGACACAGCTTGTGTAGTTGGCATTTCATGTTGTTAGAAATGATGTGATAAAACATTATTAATTAACATTACTAATGTAAACACACGTAAACATAAGTTTAATGGTATTACTTATCATCTTGTTAAAGACCAGAGGCTTATGGTGGGATGGGGAGACCTACTCAATAGTGACTTTTTTAAATAGCAAGTAGTAATCTCAGTGTCCAGTAGGTGGCAATAGTAACCTTTCATACAACTTTTAAATAGTTGTGTACTTACTGGTAAATATTTGTTTTCTCATTTGACTATACAGCTAAAATAGCAAAAATACTTTATAGACCCCTGGAGCTTTGTTTATTTATTTATTTTTTGTTCTGTTTTGGGCATGTTACAGAGGTTGCTTTAGTTGTCACTCTGCAATAATGCATTTTTAGAATTTAAAGAATTCGTTTCTGTTTTAACTTTTATTATAGAATTTTTTCAGATATACAGAAAAAAAGAACACCCATTTACTTACCACCCAGCTTCAGCAATTATCAACATTATGCTCTTGTTCTAGGTACATCTATCCCTTCCATCTACCTACCACTCCCCCGCTCGTCCTCATCCTTGCTAGAGTAATTAAAAGCAAATCCCTATAAAGAGTTTTAAGAATAATCAAGCTATAATTACAAGAAAATTTTAGGTCCATTTTTCAGAACCCAATGTTTTTGTGTTCTACTCTGGCCATTGAGGGCATTTAGGTTCTTTGGATTGTATTTTTCATGTAATAATGGGCAAAACACCTATTTCTAGTGCTTTGAGAACTTAAGAGTACATAGTAACAGAACTAGCCACAAAAGGTTGTATATAAATATCAATACTTTAAAAAATAAGAAGGAAGAAATTGGTATCTTCACTTGAATTTTTGTTTTTGAATCAAAATATGAAATTAGAAATGTAACTATTATAAGGGATAGGTTGAATTAATAGTTTTCATTCTGAAGGTATTCCAAGGAACAAAAAGTTTTACTGTATTGCTTTATTTTAAAAAATAGAGGGACATTAAATAAATTGGGCAAGTAGAGAAAGGAAGAACACAATCAAAAATTTAAAGAAAACAATGACCCATAATTCCTTAAATAACTGCTTAACATTTTGTCTGCTTCCTTTTTTTCTTCTTCCCATGGGGAGGTCTCCTTTTTCTCCCTGAAATAACATGGTTGTGATCATGTTGGGTATAGGGTAGGAAGGGAGATGTCTTGGCTTTGGCGGTTTCCCACATCTCCAGCTCTTTAGTCACTTTTATTTGAAAAAAGCCAACCAAAAGCAATTTTCAAGTATTTGCTAAATGAAAGGTTTAACACTTCCTATATCTTGTCATATGTTGCATAAAACTTTATAGTATTGTTTCCTAAGTTGGTAATTACTTTAATGAAATTAATTTATGTAAATTTTAAGTTGAATAACCCAGTGTTTCCCAAAGGGCAATAAGTGTACCAAGGAAGACAAAGAAATGAATTTTGATGGTAAGTGAGCCACATCTTTAAGAGTTTAGTATGTTTTACTATATTATAGGAAGATATAACTTGCACCTAAATGACCATGACTTCATGGGCATTGTTGCCTAGGATGACATTGCCTAGATGATTATTTGTAAAGTCTATTTAAAAATATTGTGTAAATTATGTAAATATATAAACTATATAAACTGCTTTCCAAAGTGGTTATACAATTTTACATTCCCTCCAGTAGTGCATAAGGGTTCCAGTCTCTTCACATCCTTGTCAACACTTGGAATTGTCTGTCTTTTTTATTATAGCCATTCTAGTGAGTGTGTAGTAGTCATATATGTTTTAATTTGAAAATAAGTTATTTTGCTGAGAAAGTGTTTGGAGATAAATGATAGAGTTTTAAATGTGTGCCATTTAGAAGATGGAGTATATTTATACTATGAAGCTCCAGAAGTAGAGGTAGGACTAATGTAGACTTTATAGGGAAGCAAATTCTGGCAAAAAGTTAAGCAAAAGTTAAATACTATGGACTTTCTTGCAAAGTTGTAGTAAACTTTTTATTGAATATATTTACATCCAGCTGTTTCAGTGTTTCCTCAGTTACAGTCAACAGAAATTAACCAGAGAAGAAACGTAATGTAAGGATATGTAGTGATTCACAGAATCTAAGGAAAAGTTAAACAACTGGTACTTGGAAAGGATAGGAAGCAGTGCAGCTTAAGGGATCTAAGTAGCAGGAACCAATGGACAGCTTCTTCAGAGAGCTACTGTCAAGGTGAATTTGTTTTCTGACCTTGTGTCACTCTACTCAAGATTTAAATTTTAAGGAGAAAGAGTCTGTTTGGCCTAGTTTAGTTTACACGCCCTCTCCTTGGTCAGGAGAAGGCAGAATTGATAATCTCACCAAAACCACATGCAGTAGGGTAGAAGAAATTGCCCAGGGGGAATATTGAAATGCCTTTACCAAAAGAAGGGGCTCACTGGGTGCTGGGCAGGCAAGACCAGTAGATGCCCACTATACCACGTCACTATCTCTGATGAATGACCAGGAAGAATTAATAGCAATGATAGGAGGGTCAACAAATCTCTAAGGGTCATTCATTCCTTGAATATTTATTAAATGTCTCTTCCTATGATTTCTATGAAATCAATGTATTTCTGTGAACTAAAAACATTTACTTTGTTACTCAAAGTATTTTTACATACATAGCAAATATTCTTTGAATGCAAAAAAAATGTTGCCCATTTATTTTTTGGCGGGGAGAAATGTCAATTTCACTTTATTAAACATAAATAGGAACACATGAACAGATTCCCATGGTAAAAAGTTTAAATCAGATATAGCAAAACTTCTGTGATTCTCCCAATCAGCCTCCCTTGTGGGCTCCATGTGGATCTTCTATACTTGTACAAATTATGTTCCTACATTTACAGTTAATTGCCTGTTGACATATGTAGGTTTTTCATATTTAAAAATAGATAGTATTAGCAAGTACTTCTTTAAGGTAGGTTGCTAAAATAGTATAGTGGTTAAGAGCACAGACCCTAGAGACAAACTATAAGGATTCAAGTTCTAGCTCTCCTATGTAGCTGTATATTGTTGGTATTGCCCAGTAATTTTAAGGAAACTTTTTATTGACTTACAGCACAAATTCATAACTATGAACAACTTGATGAATTTTCCTAAAGTGAACATGTACCTAGCATATAGGTCAAGAAGTAGATAATACCAGTACCCCAGAAACCCCTTTGTTCCCTCCTTGAAAAATACTCCTCTTCAAGGTAACCACTATCATGACTTCTAAGAACATGTATTTGTTATTCCTCTTTTTGAACTTTATGTAAATGGAATAATAATTACCATATGCATTTTTGGGGGGAGCCCCAGGTTCACTCAGTATGTTTATGAAACTCATCCATGTTTTATGTATTTATATTTTATTAATTCTCATTGCTGTTTTAATATTCCATTGTGTGAATTTATCACAATTTATCCATTCTACTGTTGATGGACATGTGGATTCTTTACAGTTTGAGGTATTACAAATAATGCTATTCTGAACATTCTTATACAGTTTTTTTAGGGGAGGTTTTAGGGATTTTACAAATAATGCTATTTATTAACATTCTTGTTTACTTCTTTTGGTGAACATATGTATGCATTTCCCTTAGATATATACCTAAGAGCGGAATTGCTGGATCATAATTTAGGTATATGTTCATTTAGAGTAGATAATGCTTCACAGTCTTCCAAAGTAGTTGTACCAGTATAACTTCCAATGGTGTGTGAGAGTTCCCACTGATCTATATCCTTGCCGATAATTGGTTTATCTTTTTCATTTTAACCATTTTGCTGAACGTGACGTGGTCCAGTAATTTTTGAAGAATGTAAAAATCCCATTAGTGGGGAAGACAGAATGTAGGGTGTCACTCCCTGGTGATTGAAGTTGGCTCTGAGGTCGGGCAAGGCCCGGGCTGGGCAGACCTGCCCTAGGGGTGAGGGGTTGCTGGCATGTCAGCACTCCTGCCCTTCTTCATTACCCTCTCTCTGTATTGGGGCCCACATGCCCTTTGGAAAAAGGGATCACCTGAGAAGCACAATACAAGGGCTTGTCCCTTGCATCTGGGCTGGTGATCTGGGCAGAGGCTGGGACAGGAGCCACAAGAGTCAGATAGTTTTCCCAGGAGAGGCCCAGTGCCTCCCTCCTTCCAAGGGTTACCACCTTCCTGCCTCCTCCTGCCTTGTGCCCCCTCAGGCCTTCCAGCCCCTTGTACCTTTACTGCTGTTTGGTTAAAGCCTCTATTTTGTTTAAAAAAAAAAAAAAGAATTATCAGGTGATCTAGAGTTTTATGGGATTTATAAAATAACTTTTTCTTTAAAAAATTAAAAGAGATGGAAGAAATCCGTTATTCTCTGACTCCAACAAGTTACTATCTTCTGGGGAAAGGATTAATTTGGTTTGGATTATCCTATGTAATAAAGGGCCCTCCATCAGACTCTAGAGCCTGGTTTTGAACATTACCCCTTCTTTATATCTAAATCCCATGTTTGGTAAAATTAGGTGTTTAAGGTTTTAAAATTATTGTTCCTGGTATGTTATGCAATTTCAAATATTACTACTCTTACCCTAGACTGGAGACTGCAAATACCTGGCTCACATTCTGTCATCCCTTGTTTCCAACCAGGCAGACTATGACAGATGACGTGACTCACAGAATGTTCTCCCACTGATTTCTATGTGGTTTCAGATTTTTTTTTTTCTCAGTACAGTGCTCCACTTAGTCACACTGTTGAATAGAAGTGTGATGGAAGATTAAAACACTCTTTTCATCCTGTACCTCAAGGTACAAGGTGATCAGCTGAGTCTTAAAATTTTCTTAAGTATTGCCATTGTTGGTTGGCCCTATATTATACTGAGAGAAATGTGACTCATTCTTAGAAAGCTGTCATTTAAATCTGTTACTTAGTCATGCTAACTGAGGAGCTGGCTTACTTTTATTTTATTCTTGTTTAAAATTTTTTGTTTTCCCTTCTATTTTAATATTTAATTGATTTTTTTTTCTTTTGGACTAGGAAAAATTCTGAGAAGTTTGCTGCAGCTTCACAGGTCAAAGTAAGTTAGGGGAAATGACTTGAAAGAGAAGGAAAGATGATGCAGATACAGGGTTACACGTGAATACTGACAGTTTGGGGGTTAGGGAGACCTTTAGAGGCCTCTATGGTTTGGGAGTATATTGGTTATGGTATGATATATATTGATTATAGCTTGTCACTTGAAATTAAAATTAAAAATAATTTATGGTAGTGAATTACAAAGTAGCATTTTTCAGAGTGACATGTTAGAGAATAAGTTGCTTCTTTAAAAATTTTGACTATGCTAAAATGATTAAGCTGATGATTAAAACCTAAGATGAAAGATAATTAAAACCTGAAGGGGATAAAGAAGGAAGGAAGGACGGATGAAAAATAAAAGAGTTTGGTGATATAGATGAAACCAGGAGATAAGTTTTAGCAGTAGTAGTTTATGCTAATGTCATATTCCCAGCTCCAACCCTTACTAAGTATGTTACTTTGAGCATTCACTTGCCTTGTGAGCCTCAATCGTTTTGACTATAACACAATCATAAGAAAGGTCACCTTTATTAACTCAAAGTGTTGTGAAAACTACTCAGGTAATGTAAATGAAATTATTTTATAAAATGAAGGTACAATCAACTGCTGTTATCATAAATACTAGGATAATATGTGAGCCTCAACATGTAAATAGCTCAAACTAGGTTAAAAAAAAAAAATTCTAGCTTTCCTTTTCAGCCCATAATGGAATAACATATACCAGGCTTGCCCTCTACCTGTGAACAGCTAGAAAACTGGACAAAAATATTTGAAGCTACTGTTTGCTGACCTTGGAAAACATGCAGTACAGGTGTGTGTTCTCTGAATGGATGGAAACAAATAAATTGTACAAAAGTCTCAGCATTCTGCCTGATGTCACTTTCCAGACCCTGCACAGGAAGAGGGAAACCAAGGAAAGCATGGCAGTCTCTTTATAGAATTCACTGAGATCAGATTTGGGGGAGGCTGTGGCAGCTTCAGTTTGTGAGGCATGGCACCAGAGATGTAGGCGCTATGCAGGGAAGCTCCAGGACTCTGCAGGGGGGTTCATTGAGACTTCTGCTCTGTGCTAAGATGGGCCTGCATAGATTGAAATGTCACAAGGCTAGACTAAATGCAATTATTGGGGAGCTTTAAGTTGAACAATTCCCAGAACGTATATGTGGCTGAGAGACATTTGAGTTTTGACCACCAGAGTGGCAAGACATTGTTGAAAATCCTGGGCATTCAGTCGATACCCCAGAATTGTGCCTTCAAATAGGGCTAAAAGAGCTCTAGAGTAGAGGCTACTCTGGACCACCAATAACACTTTAAAAACAACCTCAAAAGGATCAAATTGACTGGCAAGGAAGTTAACTGCCTGCCAAATTCAACACTCTTTAAATGCATAAAACAAAATCCAAAATTTTAAGAACATAGCTTTTATGGTGTCTGGTACCCAATAAAAATTATGACATGCAAAAAGGAAGGAATATGTAAGGAAGAAAATCAGTCAATAGAAACTGACTCAGAAATTATGGAGATGAATGAAGTAGCTGACAAGGGCTTTAAAACAACTATAGTAAATATGTACAAGTATATAATGAAAAACGAGCATAATGAGGAGAGAAATGGAAGACATTAAAGAAGGCAGAGGGAGCTTTAGAGCTGCAATGCAATTTAGAAATGCAGTATCTGAACGGAAAATTCACCAATGGATTAACACCTATAGCCACTGCAGAAGAAAAGAAGTGTGACTTAAAGATACTGCAATAGGAACTATACAAATTGAGGTACAGAATGAAAATAATAATAGTAATAAAAGGCCAGATCCTCAGTGATCTGAGGAATATTCAAAGTGATCTAATGTACGTGTAATTGGAGTATCTGAAAAGCTCAGGGGAGAGGAGCCAGAAAATATATATTTGAAGTAATAATGGTTCAATTTTTAACAAACAGGATGAAAACTATGATTTCTAAATCTAAGTAGATGAACTTCAAGCAGGATAATTGAAAGGAAAACCATTCTAAGGCATATCATATTCAATTTGTTGAGAACCAGTGGTAACATAAAACTCAAAAGCAGCCAGAGAGAAAAAGAAACATTAAATACAGGGGTACCAAGATAAGAATTACTGATTTCTTGTCAGAAATAATGCAAACCAAATAGGGAATGGAATGATAACTTTAACATGCTTAAAAAAAAGTAAATGTAGGGCTTTCCTGGTGGTGCAGTGGTTGAGAGTCTGCCTCCTGATGCAGGGAACATGGGTTCGTGCCCTGGTCCGGGAAGATCCCACATGCCACGGAGCGGCTAGGCCTGTGAGCCATGGCCACTGAGCCTGCGCGTCTGGAGCCTGTGCTCCGCAACAGGAGAGGCCACAACAGTGAGAGGCCCATGTACCGCCAAAAAAAAAAAAAAGTTAATGTAGAATTCTATGTCAAGTGAAAATATCCTTCAAAAATGAGAGAAGCATAAAGACTTTTTTGACTAATAAAACACAGAAAATGTATTTCCAGCAGACCTGAATTACAAGAAATAAAGGAAGTCCTTCTAGAGGAAGAAAACTGATACCAGTATAAACCCAGTTCCATACAAATGAATGAAGAATGCCAGAAATGGAAAATTTGTGGGAAACTATGAAAAATGCTTTTCTGATTTTTATCCTTTCTTTAAAAAATATTACCTTTTAAAAGCAAATGTAATAACAGTGTATGGTGGGGTGTATAACAGTTTGAAGTAAAATGTAGGAAAATAGCACAAAGGTTGGCATGGTATATACTTGGTTTATTTCAGTTGTGTGCAGCTTTCTGTGTTCATCTAGTATTTTTAGTGGATGAAATCACATGTAAAATCAAAAGTCAAGTTAATACTAAAAATTTTTGTTATCGTGTTAAAACAAGTTTGCATTTTTGAAAACATTGTAGTAGAACTGACTGTATAGTTCACCTAGTATGACAAAAGTTTGCACCCATGTTACCATGGTGAAAATCAAGATACAGAAAATTTCCATCACCCCCAAAAGTTTACTTATACACTTTGTACTGATTCTTGCCTTCAGCTCCAAGCAACAGTAGATTTGTGTTCTGTCACTATAGTTTTGCTTGCTGTAGAATTTCATATGGATGGATCATACACTGTTATGTATATGTTTTAAAATTCATCCACATTGCTGCATGTATCAAATAGATCATTCTTTTCTATTGCTGAAATATATTCCATTGTATAGATACGCCAAATGTATTTATCCATTCATTCACCTGTTGATGGGTATTTGTGTTGTTTCCAGTTTGTGGTTATTATGAATAAAACTTCTCTGAACATTAAAGTACAAGCTTTTTTTGGTGGACATTTGCGTTCTTCTCCCTTGGATTAATAATGAACTGCTAGGTCATATGGTGACAGCTTTCATAAGAAACAACCAAATAGGTCTCCAAAGTGTTTGTACTATTTTATACCCCCAACGGCAATGTCTGAAAGTTGAAATTGCTTCATATCCTTGGGAAAAGTTGGATTTTTAATGTTTAATTTTAGCTATTCTAGTGGGTGTGTAGTGATATCTCATTGTGATTTTAACTTGCATTTCCCTAATGCAAGTGACTAATGCAAGTGACTAATGATGCTAAGCATCTTTTTATGTGCTAATTAACTGTTCTTCTGTCTCCTTTGGTAATTAGTACAAAGTGTCTATTCAAATCTTCCGA
>NW_006782834.1:729163-811218 GCF_000442215.2 Lipotes vexillifer | reverse complement strand
TTCCGATCTTTTGAAAAGTTGGATTGTTTGTCTTCTTATTGAATTGTAAGGTTACTTTATATTATCTGGTTCCAAGCCCTTTGTCAGATATATGTATTGCAAATATTTTCTTCCAGTTGAGGACTGACTTCATTTTCTTAGTTGTGTCTTTCAAAGAGCAGAATTTTATAATTTTCATAAAGACTATTTTATTAATATTTATTGTATGGTTAGAGCTTTCTGTGTCCTAATATATCTTTTCCCTCACAAAAGTTGCAAAATTTTTCTTCTGTATTTTTCTCTATTACATGTCTTTTATAAGGTTAATAAGTTTTAGCCTTTACTTTTAGATTTATGATTTATTTCAAATAAATTTTTTACATGATGTCATGAAGGGAGTATATTTGTTCCATACTGATATCCAATTGCCCCAGCACCATTTGTTGAAAAGACTGTTTCCCTAGACTTTGCACCTTGGTCAAAAATTTATTAACCATATATGTGTAGGTTTATTTTTGAACTCTCTATTTTGTTCCCCTGATCTATCTGTCTATCATCATACTACTACCACATTGTCCTAATAACTGTAATTTATGGTAAGTCTTGAAATCAGAAAATATAAGGACTCCAACTTTGTTCTTTTTTTAAATATTTGTTCTTGCTGTTTTATATCATTTGTATTTCTACCTACATTTTAGAATCAGGGAATTCCCTGGCGGTCCAGTGGTTAGGATTTGGCACTTTCACTGCGGTGGCCCATGTTCAGTCCCTAGTTGGGGAACTAATATCCCGCAAGCTGTGCAACGCGGCCAAGAAAAGAAAAATTTTTTTAGAATCAACTTGTCAATTTCTACCACAAGGGCTTCTGGGATTTTGATTGAGATTTCATTGAATCTACTATATTCTAATTTAGAGAGAACTGGTACCTTAACAATACTGAGTCTTCTAATCCATAACTGGTATATCTTTCAACTTATTTAAGTCTCCTTCAATGGCTCTCAGCAAGAAAAAGTTTGAGGAAATTCATTTCTATGCCTAATTTGATGAGAGTTTTTGGTTGTCGTTGTTGTTCCTGAGTAGGTGTTAAATTTTATCAAGTGCTTTTTCTGAATCTATTTAGAGAACCATGTGGATTTCCTTTTTTAGTTTGTTAACATGGTGAATTTCGTTGATTATTTTTAAAAGGTTAGACCAACTTTCTGTTACTGGGGTAAATCCCACTTGGTCATGATGCATTATCCTTTTTATATGTTGCTACGTTAGATTTGATAATATTTTATTAGGAACTTTTCCAGCTAGGCTCAGGAGAGAGATTGGTTTTTAATTTTCTTTTCTCGTGATAGCTTTACTTTTGGTGTCAGAGTAGTGGTAGACTCATAATAAGTTGAGAAGTATTCCCTCTATTTTCTGAAACTTTCTCCAAGACAACTATTATATCTTCCTCAAATGTTGGATAAAATTCACCAGTGAATGCATATGGAATTAGGGTATTTTTTGTTGGAAGATTTTAAGTTATTTCATTTATTCAGATGATATAGGGCTATTCAGGTATTTAATTTTTTTTTTTTTTTTTGCCAGTTTTGGTTTTGTAAATTTTGGCCATCAAGGACTTGGTCTGTTTCTTATAAGTTGTCAAATTTATTGCAATAAATATGTTTAAAACATTTCTCTTTGACTCTTTTAATATATATGGAATCTATGGTGATATCCCTCTTTCAGTTTTATACTGGTAATTCATGTCTTTATTTTTTTCTTGATTCTTCTAAGCTAGTTTATTATTTTATTGATCTTTTTAAAAAACTCAGCTTGAATTTCACTGGTTTTTCTCTGTTGTTTGTGCATTTTATTTTTAATTGGAATTTTCACATACCATGTAATTCACCCATTTAAAGCATACACTCAGGGTTGTTTGTTTGTTTTGTTTAGTTTAGTATATTCAGAGTTGTACAACCATCACCATAATGAATTTGAGAACAGTTTCATAACCCTGAAAAGGAATCTATCCAGTCACTCTTCATTTTCCCCACATACCCTTCCCTAGTACCAGGCATCAACTAAACTACTTCATATCTCTATAAATTTGCCAATTCTGGACATTTCATATAAATGGAATCATGTAATTTGTGGTCTTTTGTGACTGGCTTCTTTCACTTAGCATGTTTTCAAGGTTCATCTATGTAACATGTATCAGTGCTTCATTTATTTTTATTGTTGAATAATATTCTACTGTATGGCTGCATCACACTTTGTTTATCCGTTCATCAATTGGTGGACATTTGGATTATTTCCATTGCTTGGCTATTGTGAACAATGGTGCTATGTTATTTGGGTACAAGTTTTGTGCAGACATATGTTTTCATTTTGCCTAGTATATTTACCTAGCAGTGGAATTCTGGGTCAAATGTTAACTCTGTGTTTAGTCTTTGGAGGACATACCAGGTTGTTTTCCAAAGTGGCTGCATCAAATTATATTCCCATCAGCAGTGTGTGAGGGTTCCAATTTCTCCACATCCTTACCAACACTTGTTATTATCTGTCTTCTTGATTGTAGCCATCCTAGTGGATGTGAATTGATATCTCATTGTGGTTTTGATTTGCATTTCCCTGATGGCTAAAGATGTCATTTTTCTCCTCAGCTGGAGTTTTGCTAGAGATTGTGTTGAATTTGTAGATCAATTTGAGGAGTATTGCTATCTTGATAATATTAAGTTTTTCTATCCATGAACAAAGGATGCCTTTCCATTTGTTTAGGTCTTCTTTATTTTCTTCAGTGATATGTTGTAGTTTTAGCATACAAGTCGTTCACTTTTGTTAAATTTATTCATAAGTACTTTCTTCTTTTTGATGTTGTTATAAATGGAATTATTTTCTCAATTTCATTTTTGGATTGTTCATTGGTATTGTATAGACCTTCAGTTGACTTTTGTGTATTGTTCTTGTATCCAGCAACCTTGTTGAACTCGATTATTACTCTTAATTGTGTGTGTGTGTGGTTTGTGTGCATGTGTGTGTATTCCTCAGGATTTTCTGTATTCAAGATTATGTCATCTGTGAATAGACGTAGTTTTGCTTCTTTTTTTCCAATCTGGATGCCTTTTATTTCATTTTTTCCCCATAATCTGTCTGGCTAGAAACTCCAGTGCAATATTGAATAGAAATGTCAAGAAAGGACATCTTTGCCTTGTGTCTGATATTAAAAGGAAAGCACTCAATTTTTCATCATTAAGTTTGATTACCTGAGGGATTTTGTAGATGCCCTTTATCATGTTGAGGGAGTTTCCTTCTATTCTTAGTTTGTTAAATATTTTTATGAAATGTTGAATTTTTAAAAATGTTTGTTTTGCATCTATTTGGAACATTCTGTGGGAATTGTCCTCTGTTCTATTGACATGATATATTAATTGATTTTTGGATGTTAAATCAACCTTGCATTTCTGAGGTAAACCCTTGGTTATGTTGTATGATCCTTTTTGTATATTGCTGGATTAAGTTTGCTAGTATTGTGTTGAGCAATTTTGCTTCTATATTCGTAAGAAATATTGCTGTATAGTTTTCTTTCTTGTGAAATCTTTGTGTGGTTTTGGTATTGGGGTAATTCTGTCCTCATAGGATGAGTTGGGAAATGCTCACTCTTCTATTTTTACAATCGTTTGTGAAGAGTTGTTTTTTAAAAAAATATTTGAATTAACCAGTGAAGCTATCTGGGTCTCAGCTTTTCTTCTGGGTATTTTTTTATTTCTAATTTAATATCTTCAATTTTTCTAGGTCTATTTGGATTTTCTTTTTCTTCTTAAGTTAGTTTTGGTAGTTTGTGTCCTTCTAGGAATTTGTCTATCTGCGTTACCTAATTTGTTGCCATACATTTGTTCATAGTATTTCCTTAGTATCCTTTTCTGTATGGTCAGAAATGATGTCTCCCCCTTCATTCCTGAGTTTAGTAATTTGAGTCTTCTCTTTTCTTTGCTTGGAGAGTCTAGTTTAAAGTTTGTCAATTTTGTCGACTTTTTCAGAGAACCAATGTTTGGTTTTATTAGTTGTATCTATTGTTTTTCTATTCTCTATTTGATTTATTACTACTCTAATCTATCATTTCCTTCCTTCTGCTTGCTTTAGATTTAATTTACTCTTCTTTTTCTAGTGTCTTAAGGTGTAAGTTTAGGTTATTGATTTGATATCCTTTTTATTTTTTAGTGTAGCCATTTAAAACTATAAAATTTTGCTTTAGCTGCATTCCATAAGTTTTAGTATGCTGTGTTTTCATTTTCATTCATCTCAAAGTATTTTTCAATTTCCATTGTGATTTCTTCTTTGACCCATTGGTTATTTAGTAGTGTGTTATTTAATTTCTATATCTTTGTTAATTCCCCATATTTGTTTGTTATTAATTTATAATTTCACTCAATTGTGGTAGTTGGAGAACATATTTGATATGATTTCAATCCTTTTAAATTTATTGAGGTTTGTTTTATGGCCCAGCGTACGGTCTATCCTAGAGAATGTTCTACGTGCACTTGAGAAGAATGTGTATTCTCCAATTGTTGAATAGAGTGTTCTGTGAATGTCTTTTTTCTTTTTTTAATTTATCTGTTTATTTGGCTGTGCCAGGTCTTTAGTTGTGGCACATGCGATCTTCGTTGCCATGTGCGGGATCATCATTGCAGCCTGTGGGATCTTTGGTTGCGGCATGCAGGCTCTTAGATGCGGCATGCGGGATCTGGTTCCCTGACCAGGGATCGAACCTGGGCCCCCTGCATTGGGAGTGCAGAGTCTTAACTGCTGGACCACCAGGGAAGTCCTTGTAAATGTCTTTTACTTCTAGTTGGTTTAAGGTTGTTAAAGTGTGCTACATTTTTATTAGGTAATATCTTTGTTTTTCTCCTCCTCCTCCTCCCCCTCCCCTTACCCCTCCCTCTCCCCTCCCCCTTTTTCTTCTCCTCTCCTTTTCTCTCCTCCTCTTCTTGTGTGTGTGTGTGTGTGTGTGTGTGTGAATGACATAGTCTTCATTATTCTTCTAAACCCATTTCCCCCCTGGGTCCTTTATTTTTTATTGAGGTGATTTTTATAGCACTATGATCTTTAGGAATACTTGGGCTGAGTTATAGAAGAACTGACTGTATGCTTTAAATGGGTACATTTTAAAATATAAATTATACCTCAGTAAAGTTGATTTTAAAAGAAATTAATAATTCTGGGTAAAAGTTATTTAAGATTGTAAATTATAGTTTCTTAGAGTAACAAATAATTGTATTGAACAGAAAGGTTTTGAAAACTTACTCCCTTAAAAGAGATTTTAAAAAATCTATCCACCCTTTTCTAGTGGGTATTTAAATCTATTTTTCTACTTCCACTAAACTTGTCATATAGACCCAATTTTTCCCCACAGAGTTTGGATTATTCTTTTGTCTTAAACTGTTTAGTAAAATGCTTCTACCTTTATTATTATTATTTAAAGTTTAAAAAAGTTACTGATGATTGGCAATATCTGACCTTAAAATTGTAGCTGTGAACCATGTCAGGCTAAGAGAGCATATTTACCAGCAATTGTTCTTTAATTCAAAATACAATGTTCCCTTTATGTTCATTTAAAAAGGAAGAGTTGGTTCCAACTCTTACTCTTCTCCCAATATTGCCTGCAAAGTAGAAAGCAATTTTGCATAGATTAAAAGCCTAAGTTAACCATTTACAAAAGCATGTGGACTTGTCAAGTCATCTCAATGGATTCATTGAGAATTCAAAGGAATAAGAAACAGAGCCTTCATTACATGTCTTTAGCTTGGCTAATCATTTAGCTTTAGCTAATGATTTAACAAACATTTGTTCCCATGGGAAAATGATGTTTCGGTATACTAATGATAACCTTCAACATTCTAAAAGAATAAAATGCAACACAGCCAAACCTGTTGAGTGCTTACTAAAAGTAAGGTATGTTATGAATTTGGTTTAATGATAATTTATAATTTTGAAGGCATGTTTTGAGACTCATAGCCAAGTTTTAATATTAAGGTCAGTAGACATCATTGGGCTTCTAGTTGTGAGAACTAAAGTGATAGAGGTAAGTGAATAATGCTGTCATTGTTTTCTCCAAATGTTTATTTTCATAGATCTGTCTCGGATGGTTAATTCTAGATGATATTGATAAACTTCTGACTTGGTGATAGTTTGAAATAATGATATGTGTAAAAATGAATGAACATTCTCTAAAAATACACATCTTCTCAAAAGAGTGACCTGGTTTTGTTAATAAATTTTAGCTTAAACGTATAGTCTAGCTGTAAATTAGGGAACCTTCCCTCCCTGTTGTTTTCTCATTAGATGCTGTTCTTCCTTTATAGTGCTTACTACAATTTATTTGTGTGTTCATTTATTCAGTCTATGTCCCATGTCTGACTTTCATGTATATATTTTTTACCACTGTATATCCAGTACCTAGAACCATTCCTGGCATGTAGTATACACTCTAAAAAAATTGTTGAATAGCCAAATAAATAAAATGTCAGGAGACCTGCCTTGAATCCAGTCTTAACTCCATTCTGACTTAAGAAATAACTTGAGCAAGTGACTTGCTCTTACACTCTTTGTGCCTTTTTTCCCTTCTGTAGTTTAGTGATAATAGTACCTTACATATAATACATTACATCTCTATAATATTCAAAACATTTTCACAACATTCACTGAATGATTACTATGTGCCAGGTACACTTCTAGGTATTAAGGATACAGCAGTAAACCAAAAAAGACAAAAATCTCAGCCTTCATTGAGCTTATATTCTGTTGTTTTGTTTTGGTCCTCACAACACCCCTGTGAGGTTACCAACAGGGGTGTTGATACTGATACTATTAATTTGCTGATGTGGAAGTAGAGACTTGAGGTTAAGCATTTACTCCAGATCAATCAGCTGGTGAGTTCAAGAACCAGATATTTTATATCCAGTGCTTTTCCTTCCTCCCCTAACTCCCCATCTATCGTATAGGAATCTTTTGAGGAAAAATAAGATCCAATTTATATATCTTCTGTAAATATGTTGCATAAATACAAAGTGATGGCATGATTCAGGTTTTAAAGTAGCTTTAAAAACTATGGCATTTCAAGATACCTTAAATCCAAAGGAAATTTAAAATTTAAGTATGAACTTCTTTGTTTGGATATGGCCTGCTGTTATTTATGTAGCACCTCTTATACCTAGACCCTTGGCTGTCGGAGTTGGGGCTTCCTGTTGTTAAATGATCTAATACTGTACATTAGTATGGAAATCTAGACAGTGCCCATAGTGGATAACATATTAGTTGCTAAGCAAGGGAAATTATTATGCCATCTGCTGCCTCTTATAAGGTGTGTTATTACCCGACTCATTTTCTGAATCAACACACCAAAGGCACCATAAGTAATGTAAATTATAGTGGCTTGCACATTTTTTAACTAAATAAGCAGGTTATAAGAAAGAAAAAATTGTGCCTCTTCTCAATTTTAATGGATGCCATGGAAAATTATTTTTGTCCTTCAAACTCTGTTTTTTGGGGATAATCTTTTATTAGACCATCAGATATCCCATATTCAAACTTAAGCAAGAATTTTTCTTTGTAATGAACTTACAGCAGTTCTTTAGCATTGATAGTATGTTACTGATGGAAAATTTGGTATTTATTTTAATTTGATCACTTTAAATTTTAAAAAGCATAAAATGCTCCCACATATGCTTAGGCTTGCATAGAGGAACCTGGAAAAAATATATCTATTTGGCAGAAGTGATAAAGTAACTTCTTTATAAATATGCCCTAAAAGCCATACATTTTATATAATTCTATTTGACCTTTTATCCTACTAAAGGATTAGATTTCCATAGAAAAACACTTCTCAAAGTGTGTCCCTTGAGTGTGTTTCTTAAGATATTAACAAGTATTATTGGGAGAGAAGGAAGGTTTCTGTAGTCCAATATGATGAAAATGCTAAGTTAAATAGTTTTCTTCACTATCAGTCTTCTCAGAGCCTTTAGTATGTTAATACGTTAGTGTGTATTATAATCTCTAGTGGGCAGTATTTTTCCCAACATTTTGCCACAGGATGTTCTTTTTCTTAGGAGTATCTTATGGGAGTAATGTTCTGCAAAACACAGTTTGGGGAACACTGCCTTAGAGTATATGTTGGCATTTGCGTAATAGCCTATGAAGTCTATACTTGTTACAGGCTGCTCCTTAGTCCTCTTCTTGCTCTTGGCACTCTCAATGGTACCAAACACTTTAAATGCCACATGTAATCAAGGATCCTCACATATGTAAATTCACCAGCTCTGTTTTTTGAGCTCTACATCCATATATCTATCTGCATAACCAACTTATCCAACTGGGTATTGAGGCTTTCAAATTTAACTATCCCAAACTGAACTCAGTACATTCCTCTTAAATCTGCTCCTCTCCTATCTCATTGAAGATCACTAGTATCCATCTAGCTTGTACCCAAGCTAGATGCATGGGAGCCATCCTTAACTCTTGCCACTCATTGTCCTTTCTCATCCGGCCATCAGCATGACCTAACTATCCTAATTCTTTATATCTCTTAAGTAAGTCCACTTCACTTAAATTGCATCTAACTTAGTTTAAGCCTTCATCATCTTGTACAGATTGCTAAAGTAACCCTTTAACTCAGCATTGTTCAGTAGAAATACAATGCAAGCCACAAACCCAAGTCACGTACATAATTTTAAATTTTCTAATAGCCACATTAAAAAATGTAAGACCAAACAGGAGAAATTAATTTTTATAATACATTTTATTTAGCTCAGTGTATCCATATTATTATCATTTCAACATATAATCCCTTCAAAATTACTGCTATACATATATAGAGAGACATATTTTAAATTATTATTTGTTGCACTGTTTGAAGTCCAGTGTGTATTTTATACTTTCAGCCATCTCAATTTGTGCTAGCTGTATTGAAGAGCTCAGTAGCCATATGTGGCTATAATAATAGGGCAGTACATCTTTAAGTGGTTTTCCTTTCTGCAGCTTCTCCCCTTCCTATCCATTATTCCCATTCAGCCAACGTGGTATGTCTATATCTGATGGTATCATTGCATTGTTTAAGATCCTTGGTTGATTCCTTGTTGCTTCAGGCCTCAAGATCCGTGATAATCTATATTTACCTCTCCAGCCTCATCTCAACCCCACTTTAAATTCCTTACATACTGATCTATTTGTGGTTGTTTTCCAAAGATATCACGCCTTTCTCCTCTAGCCTTTGTACACGTGACTCCTGTTTGGAATAATCCTTCCCAACCACTTTGCCAGGTAAACTCCTGTTCAGGTCTCAGCCTAGATTTCACTTCTTCAAGGAAATCTTTCCTAAATGCACAAGTCTGAATTAGGTGCTACTCCTATGAACTCTCATTGTACCATCTGCTTACCTAATATTAGTTGTTATTGCACTGTATTTTATTGTACTGTAACAACTACGTCTAAGAGTTTGGGATTATGTTTGCTCTTAATTCCATGATTTAACTAACTAGACTGGAAGCTTCTTGAAAATCTTGTATATGCTTACTAAATAATTTTTAAATGAAAGAATAGGAGAAATAGAATAATGTAACCGCCGAAAGACCTCTGCCCCGCCTCTAATGATGACATTTTCAGTCTCTAATTCCCCACACCTGGAAGTATATATTCAGCAAGAATTTACTGATGTGTTGTATGTCAGGCAGTGAGTTAGGTATTTCCTGATGTAGTGGGAAATAGCCTGACTTATTGATCAACAATAATACATATGCCTTTTATGTTACTTTATAGTATGAAAGCTCTAAATTATCATGCGTCGAAAAAGCACCATCAGTTAAAATTCTGTGACCTCAAGAAACAGAACCAATTCTTTTTTAACAACAAAAGGATATTTATTGGAAGGACACTGGAGGTAGGCCACAGAATAGAAGTACAGAACCAAACTTTAGAAAGTTTTGGGAAGGACAAGAACCAAGATAGCTTCAGATTTCTCAGCCTTAGAAATTCACAGGTATGGTTATCAAGTAAGTTTCCATCAGCTGACTCAGGTAAGTCCTAGAGATGTCTGCTCAAGGGTCAAATTCTTGGAAGAGAAAAACAGGCCAACAAGGAAAACAAACAAACAAACAAAAGCTGGTCCAGGATCACATATTTGCCTCACTGGTCAAGATCAGGAAGTAATTCTAGAAGGACAGGTAGTAAGAAAGCATTCCCGGAAGACAAAAACAGTATCTGCTACGGTTATGAAAATATCTCTCAGGGACTAAGTCTCTGGAGAAGGCATCTGAATGGCCTAGTCAATGTATTAATGGTTATTATTTTAATTAGCTATCATGTAGAAGAACCAATAATCCAAGTAAAATTTCAGTCTTTGCATTTGATTCATTCATTTATGATTTGCATTTTTTCAAACACAGAGGACCTGTCATGTCAGACACTGCTAAGAAACAGGGTTATAAAAATGAATTAAACATAGTCCCTGTCTTCAAAGAACTTGGTCTTGTATGAAAAAAGTCATATATGGAGACTATGGAGAAATTGGAGTAAGCTTTATAGCTTTGGGCTAGGATGAACATTAATTTACCCATTGGACAAGCAGTGGGAAAGAGGTGTACAGTTCCAACAGAGGGAATTGCAGATGAGCAATCACCAAAACAGAAGAGAGGTACATATGTTTAAGAACTACATGTAATTCAGAATTTCAAGAATGTAATGTATCCCTATATTGTGTGTTGGGAGAGATGGGGGCAGAGAGAATGGTTAGTGATGAGACTGGATAGGCAAGTAGGAGTGAGATCTTGAAGGACTTTGCATACCAGGGTCAAGGATTTAGATTTCATCTTGTGCACAGTGGGAATGCATGCTAAGAGTCCTGGGGAAGGGACTGTGATGATCGGATTTCTGTATTAAAATGAGTATCCGATGGCTATGTAATCAACAGATTGAATGGAAGAGAAATTACAGTCAAAGGAACTTGCTAAGTATTATATGGTAAAATTAAAGAGAAAGGTGATAAGGCTTAAACATAGGCAATGACAATTGAGGAAGGAGAGAAGGAGGTAGATAAAGAACATATTTAGGTTGTACTATAAAAACCCCTTATGATGTGGAGTTTTTCCTTTAAAATTTTTTTGGTGTCCAGTAACAGAAAATTGAATTCAAATAATAAAGAAGTTCATCCCCTCACATACCTGGAAAATTCAGAGGAGGGCAGGTGTTAGGCTTAATAGTGTCATTTAAAAAGTTTATTATCAGGAATTCCCTGGTGGTCCAGTGGTTAGGACTCTGTGCTTCTGCTGCAGGGGTCATGGGTTCGATCCCTGGTCAGGGAACTAAGATCCTACAAGCTGTGGGGTGCAGCAAAGTTAGTAAAGTACATGGAAATTTGTTTAAAATAAAGTTTATTATCATCTTGTATTTCTGCTTTCCATAGTGTCAGATTATTTCAGGTCTGGTTTTCTTTCTGGTGACAAAATGACTGCAGCAGTTTCATGCCTCTCCTCAGAAAAACACAAGATCCAGAAAGAGAAAGTGTGGGTGACCTTTTGGAGGCTTTCCTAGAAGAGAAAGAAAACCAAGTTATTTTGGCCAATTCATGACCTAATCCCCATGGCCAGGAAAATTTCAAATTTGCCTAAACCAGTTTATCTGAACCAATTACTTTAGCAAGGAGGATGAGTCCATGTCTGGGAATAGGGTCAACTTCCCACAAGCACAGGACTCTGAGGAAAGGAGTGGATCCCAAACTGGAAGCTTAGGCAGGAGGAGATGAATGCTGGGTAAGTCTGTTCAGGGAGGATGTCTACTCTTTCCAGAATGTTGACGGAGAGAAGGGGAAGATATATATAAAGAGACACAGGATGAAGGGAAGAATATTTTCTTTTTTTTCTATTTTCTTCCATTCTCTCTCTCTTTCTTCCTTTCTTTCTTTCATTGAAGATAATTAAGCATGTTAATGGTTCACACTTCCATTTGGATCTCATTGGCCAGCATTGTGTCACATGGCCACATTCAGCTTCAAGCGAGGCTGAAGAAGTGGCTATGTAGTAGAAAGCAGCAAGGGCAAAAGGAAATGGGAACAGCTGGTGAGTGAGCAAAATGTAAAAATTTGCTTTAAGGACTTCTTTTGAAGTCTCTCTCTCCCCAATCCCCAAGATTTTGGGAGTGCTTTTTTGTTTGTGTGTTTGAGATATTGGAATCATATGACAATGCTGTAGGTCTGTTATGAAGTCTGAGTTCGACAATGTGGGGGGAAAGGAAATGTGTTCCTTTCCTTTCTAAGATTACAAAGTGAATGAAGTGGGAACTGTAGACATACACTCCAGATTTACTTTGCAGGACAGTGCTGAGGCAGGAATTTCGTTTTCTTGGGTGGACCTCCAACTAACATGAGGTGAATGGCTCCATGGGGTAGAGATGAACCTTTGAGTCATAGTACATTAGGTTGTAGCAATGAATGTGTGAGACACAGTAACTCACTCTTTGATTAAGCACAATAAGAACCGTTCCCTTGAAGAAGTAAAGTGTCGGCTTATATATATGAAACTCTCATACCTGTATTGTGACAGCTGATTCAGATGGCTAGGTTATCCCAAATTGCTGAGCCTTGTTTCTTCAACCAGAGATAGCATCAGAAATGAAGATGAATAAAAATTGATCTATAATATAAAATAGATGATCCATCCAGAGCAGACTGCCTTCTCACTGGCAGGAGTGCTGCTCTCACCGTGGTTCTGCTTTATAAGCCAGCCTTCTTGATAGCAGCCATCCAGTAAGAGTATGATGCAAAAGCATCCGTGGATCCTGCCAGCATCTATTGACCTAACAGGATTCTTTCTTTATCACTCACTTCCTGATACATAGAAACAAAGTCAGAATGATTGAGTGCTTTGAAAGGGTCAGTATTTCTAGTCCTGTAAATACACACTGCTTTGCTTCCCCATTTATTTCTCATCAGTGGATTTGCTTCAGCAGTTATCCAGCAGCCGGGAGACCATTATTGCATGAAAATGTTCCATGACAGTGACATTCACTCAATTTTATTTTTTTAATTTGGTGATATTTTATTTGGAAAATTTTATACAAATGCAGTATTTAATATGTTCTTTAATTATATTTTATTTTTATAATTCTTTAATGTAAAGAAAACATAATTACTTTTTCTATCAAGCCCCGTACAGATGTCCTCAAATCCCCTCCAGTTTACTTGAGCATGCCATAAAAATGTGAATGCTTCTTGTGAGTGTGATGACATGAAATAATTTAAGAGAAGGTATTTTTGAGCATCTTTCAGGTTTGGAAAAGGCATTTTGAGCATCTCACCATGCCCGGAGCCGTGCTCGATTCTTACACAGAGCTGTACATCTGGTATATTTTATAGTATACACAGGGACAGTTATTCACGGGAAATCTTTGTTGTTCCACTAAGGAAAGAACACCTGGCAAGGAGTTCTCAGCAATTTGCTCTGTTGGCCACAGAATTCATGAGCATCTTATTGAGGACAGGACCAGCCACAGAGCAGCGGGCCAGGAGGACTCAGTCTGAACAGAGTGATAAGGAGTCACTCAATTTTTTAAAGCTTAGCATGGGCCCTGGACTTGTGAATCCCTCTAAAAATATGACAAGCAACTTACATTTGAATAGGGATTAGACACTTAAAAAAATTGGAAAACTCAAGCTTATTCATATTTTGTGACAGCAATAGCTTATTTTCCATTCTGCAGGTAAAAAGGCCTGGAAGTGTCAAAGATAATTAAAATTCTCTGATAATTTCTAAACTTTATTTAATACTATGGTGTATACTTCCGTATCATCTTCTATCAAACCCTTTCATTAGAACTTCTATGGAGTTGCAACACTGATGTTTGACCTCACCTTTCTGCCGCTCTACAAGCCCAGTTGAAAGTAGTAAATAGCAAATGGGAAAGGTCAAGCAGCCTGAGGGAGAGAACAGGGAAGAGGAAAACAAAAGCATCTAGATAATACATAAACTCTAGTCTATCATTGAATTAGCTAGAGTTGACTGATTCCCTAAGGCATTTGTATATACAGATCTGCCCATTTAAATCTGTCCTTCTCGTACCAGTATGTTATATGATGGCATTATCCTGTTACATGAACAAAGGCACTGATTTTAATTACATGGAAATTGATGTTTACTGCGAGCTTTTATGAAGAGTAATTATTACATTGAAAAAGGATCCAAAAAGTAGTTATCTTTACAGACTTAGATTTGGGTGTAAATGCATCTGATTTCCAGGGTACAATAGTGAGACTGAATTTGTGTGTTAGATCCACATTTATTTATTTATTTTTTCAGGTATCATATTCCTGGTGCATTTGTAGTTTTTGCCTACCCACAAATGTTGACGCCAAGGCTTTGTTTAACTTACTTCCTTCTCAATATATTGCTGCTTCTGTTTTTCCCTAAGTACGCTTGGACACATTATCAGAATTCTTGCTTTCATGACTAGACTTTGCCTTCCTCAAGTCAGAGATCCTGTGTTAATCAGCTTTGCAAATCTCCCAACAAGGCTCATAGGAGGTATTCATATAAAAGTTGAAGGAAATGAATCTAGGTCAGATAGATGATGTGGGACAAATGAAATAATCTGTTTGCATGCATTGCCTTATCTGAAAGAGGTAAATAGTCTGATTTACACTGCAGCGTATGTATTTTGAGAATCAATATATGGTGGTAATCACTCAGAAGATGATTGTCATACAAAATTCAAGGGAGAAAAATCACTGGTTTTTCTCTGGTTCTCTGCTTTGATGTGTCTGCATAAAATCCTACTCTCCTTGTTTTGCTGATGTGGCAAGTACTTGAGCAGTTTGCTGTTTGCACCCATCCCTGGATCTATATAGTATTAATGCTTTACAGGTTTCTCATTGCTATTGAATAGCTGCTCTTCAGAATTAGTATAATCTCAGAATTTAATTAGGAATCAGAACAAAGGTGAATTAGTGTCTCACTTTGTGGGCTGAGAGAGGGGGGTTCAAAGACGATCACCGTTTTGCCTGATGCCAGTTGCTCACTTTAAAGGAGAACTTGAAGCCAGCAATGGTGTGAGGCGAGGTGTGTTTATCCATCTGCTATCCCTGAGAGCTGAAGCTACTACATCAACATTGATTAATATGCTCTAGCAGGTGCAGGTCTTCAGAAATCAGTTTAAATAATTAAAAGCTTTACTTACCTAGGGGTTCCTAGAATGCCCCCCAAACTTCACTTCCTGCCCAAGGTCAAGGGATTCTGAGGGGACTGGACAATGCTCTGTGACTCTGTTCACTCCCATTTGAATTTGGAGTCTTCATTTAGAGAGTCTCAGCCTGCCTTAAATATTCTTTTAGCCCGTGACTCAGTGATGTAATAGAATGAAGTTGTCAGCGAACCATTCACATATTTATATATAGATCACTTGTTTTAGCATGTTTATAACATCAAAAGCTTGGAAACAATCAGAATGCTGAAGTAGGAAATTGACTAAATAATGATACAATCACAGAGTGGAATCCAATGCAGCCACTAAAAATTATTTCTTTAAATGGATGAGGAAATGCTTATTATATAACTTGAAGTGAACAAAACAGAATACAAATATTGATATACATAACATATTGTAATTTTGCAAAACAAACCATATATATATATAACATTTTGGAAAATGTATTTATATTTGGTTAGTGGGATTATAGATGTTTGCAAGTATTTTTCCCATTTAAGCCTATCTGTATTTTCCAGGTTTTCTACAATTTTATCAAAAAGAGTTAATTTTTTAAAAATATTTTTATTGGAGTATAATTGCCTTACAATGTTGTGTTAGTTTCTGCTGTATAACAAAGTGAATCAGCTGTATGTATACATATATCGCCATATCCCCTGCCTCTTGCGTCTCACTCCCACCCTCCCTATCCCACCCCTCTAGGTGGTCACAAAGCACCAAGCTGATCTCCCTGTGCTATGCGGCTGCTTTCCACTAGCTATCTATTTTATATTTGGTAGTGTATATATGTCCATGCCACTCTCACTTCGTCCCAGCCTACCCTTCCCCCTCCCCCTTTCCTCAAGTCCATTCTCTATGTCTGTGTCTTTATTCCTGTCCTGCCCCTAGTTTCGTCAGAAGCTTTTCTTATTTTTATTTTTAGTTTCCATATATATTTGTTAGCATACGGTATTTGTTTTTCTCTTCCAGACTTACTTCACTCTGTATGACAGACTCTAGGTCCATCCACCTCACTACAAATAACTCAATTTCGTTTCTTTTTATGGCCGAGTAATATTCCATTGTATATATGTGCCACATCTTCTTTATCCATTCATCTGTTGATGGACACTTAGGTTGCTTCCCTGTCCTGGCTATTGTAAATAGAGCTGCAATGAACATTGTGCTGCATGACTCTTTTTGAATTATGGTTTTCTCAGGGTATATGCCCAGTAGTAGGATTGCAGGGTCATATGGTAGTTCTATTTTTAGTATTTTAAGGAACCTCCATACTGTTCTCCATAGAGGCTGTATCAATTTACATCCACCAACAGTGCAAAAGGGTTCCCTTTTCTCCACACCCTCTCCAGCATTTATTGTTTGTAGATTTTTTTATGATGGCCGTTCTGACTGGTGTGAGATGATATCTCACTGTAGTTTTGATTTGCATTTCTCTAATGATTAGTGATGTTGAGCATCCTTTCATACGTTTGTTGGCAATCTGTATGTCTTCCTTGGAGAAATGTCTATTTAGGTCTTCTGCCCATTTTTGGATTGGGTTGTTTGTTTTTTTGATATTGAGCTGGATGAGCTGCTTGCATATTTTGGAGATTAATCCTTTGTCAGTTGCTTCATTTGCAAACATTTTCTCCCATTCTGAGGGTTGTCTTTTCGTCTTGTTTATGGTTTCCTTTTCTGTGCAAAAGCTTTTAAGTTTCATTAGGTCCCATTTGTTTATTTTTCTTTTTATTTCCATTTCTCTAGGAGGTGGGTCAAAAAGGATCTTGCTGTGCTTTATGTCATAAAGTGTTCTGCCTATGTTTTCCTCTAAGAGTTTTATAGTGTCTGGCCTTACATTTAGGTCTTTAATCCATTTTGAGTTTATTTTTGTGTATGGTGTTAGGGAGTGTTCTAATTTCATTCTTTTACATGTACCTGTCCAGTTTTCCCAGCACCACTTATTGAAGAGGCTCTCTTTTCTCCATTGTATATTCTTGCCTCCTTTATCAAAGATAAGGGGACCATATGTGCGTGGGTTTATCTCTGGGCTTTCTATCCTGTTCCATTGATCTATATTCTGTTTTTCTGCGAGTACCATACTGTCTTGATTACTGTAGCTTTGTAGTATAGTCTGAAGTCAGGGAGCCTGATTCCTCCAGCTCCATTTTTCTTTCTCAAGATTGCTTTGGCAATTAGGGGTCTTTTGTGTTTCCATACAAATTGTGAAATTTTTTGTTCTAGTTCTGTGAAAAATGCCAGTGGTAGTTTGATAGGGATTGCATTGAATCTGTAGTTTGCTTTTAGTAGTATAGTCATTTTCACAAAGTTGATTCTTCCAATCCAAGAACATGGTATATCTCTCTGTCTGTTTGTATCATCTTTAATTTCTTTCATCAGTGTCTTATAGTTTTCTGCATACAGGTCTTTTGTCTCCGTAGGTGGGTTTATTCCTAGGTATTTTTTTCTTTTTGTTGCAATGGTAAATGGGAGTTTTTCCATAATTTCTCTTTCAGATTTTTCATCATTAGTGTATAGGAATGCAAGAGACTTCTGTGCATTAATTTTTTATCCTGCTACTTTACCAAATTCATTGATTAGCTCTAGTAGTTTTCTGATAGCATCTTTAGGATTCTCTATGTTTAGTATCATGTCATTTGCAAACAGTGACAGCTTTACTTCTTTTCCGATTTGGATTCCTTTTATTTCTTTTTCTTCTCTGATTGCTGTGACTAAAGCTTCCAAAACTAAGTTGAATAATAGTGGTGAGAGTGGGCAACCTTGTCTTGTTCCTGATCTTAGAGGAAAAGCTTTCAGTTTTTCACCATTGCAAACTATGTTGGCTGTGGGTTTGTCATATATGGCCTTTATTTTGTTGAGGTAGATTCCCTCTATGCCTACTTTCTGGAGAGTTTTTATCATAAACGAGTGTTGAATTTTGTTGAAAGATTTTTCTGCATCTATTGAGATGACCATATGGTTTTTCTCCTTCAATTTGTTAATATGGTGTATCACATTGATTAATTTGCGTATATTGGAGAATCCTTGCATTCCTGGGATAAACTGCACTTGATCATGGTTTATGATCCTTTTAATACGCTGTTGGAATCTGTTTGCTAGTATTTTGTTGAGGATTTTTGTATCTGTGTTCACCAGTGATATTGGCCTGTAGTTTTCTTTCTTTGTGACATCTTTGTCTGGTTTTGGTGTCAGGGTGATGGTGGCCTCGTAGAATGAGTTTGGGAGGGTTCCTCCCTCTACTATATTTTGGAAGAGTCTGAGAAGGATAGTTGTTAGCTCTTCTCTAAAAGTTTCATAGAATTTGCCTGTGAAGCCATCTGGTCCTGGGCTTTTGTTTGTTGGAAGATTTAAAATCACAGTTTCAATTTCAGTGCTTGTGATTGGTCTGTTTATATTTTCTATTTCTTCCTGGTTCAGTCTCAGAAGGTTGTGCTTTTCTAAGAATTTGTCCATTTCTTCCAGGTTGTCCAGTTTATTGGCGTATAGTTGCTTGTAGTATCTCTCCTGATCCTTTGTATTTCTGCATTGTCAGTTGTTACTTTTCCTTTTTCATTTCTAATTCTGTTGATTTGAGTCTTCTCCCTTTTTTTCTTGATGAGTCTGGATAATGGTTTATCAATTTTGTTTATCTTCTCAAAGAACCAGCTTTTAGTTTTATTTATCTTTGCTATTGTTTCCTTCATCTCTTTTTCATTTACTTCTGATCTGATCTTTATGATTTCTTTCCTTCTGCTAACTTTGGGGGTTTTTTGTTCTTCTTTCTCTAATTGCTTTAGGTCTAAGGTTAGGTTGTTTATTTGAGATGTTTCCTGTTTCTTAAGGTAGGATTGAATTGCTATAAATTTCCCTCTTAGAACTGCTTTTGCTGCATCCCATAGGTTTTAGGTCGTCGTGTCTTCATTGTCATTTGTGTGTAGGTATTTTTTGATTTCCTCTTTGATTTCTTCAGTGATCTCTTGGTTATTTGTAGCATATTATTTAGCCTCCATGTGTTTGTATTTTTTACAGGTTTTTTTTCTGTAATTGATATCTAGTCTTATAGTGCTGCGGTCAGAAATGGTTTCAGTTTTCTTAAATTTACCAGGGCTTGATTTGTGACCCAAGTTATGATCTATGCTGGAGAATGTTCCATGAGCACTTGAGAAGAATGTATATTCTGTTGTTTTGGATGGAATGTCCTATAAATATCAATTAAGTCCATCTTGTTTAATGTATCATTTAAAGCTTGTGTTTCCTTATTTATTTTCATTTTGGATGATCTGTCCATTGGTGAAAGTGGGATGTTAAAGTTGCCTACTATTACTGTGTTACTGTCAATTTCCCCCTTTATGGCTGTTAGCATTTGCCTTATGTATTGAGGTGCTCCTATGTTAGATGCATAAATACTTACAATTGTTATATCTTCTGCTTGGATTGATCCCTTGATCCTTATGTAGTGTCCTTCTTTGTCTCTTGTAATAGTCTTTATTTTAAAGTCTATTTTGTCTGATATGAGAATTGCTACTCCAGCTTTCTTTTGAGTTCCATTTGCATGGAATATCTTTTCCCATCTCCTCACTTTCAGTCTCTATGTGTCCCTTGGTCTGAAGTGGGTCTCTTGTACACAGCATATATACAGGTCTTGTTTTTGTATCCATTCAGCCATTCTATGTCTTTTGGTTCGAGTATTTAATCCATTTACATTTAAGGTAATTATCGATATGTACGTTCCTGTTACCATTTTCTTAATTGTTTTGGGTTTGTTTTTGTAGGTCTTTTCCTTCTTGTGTGTTTCCTGCCAAGAGAAGTTTCTTTAGCATTTGTTGTAAAGCTGGTTTGGTGGTGCTGAACTCTCTCAGCTTTTGCTTGTCAGTAAAGGTTTTAATTTCTCCATCAAATCTGAATGAGATCCTTGCTGGGTAGAGTAATCTTGGTTGTAGGTTTTTCCCTTTCATCACTTTAAATATGTCCTGTCACTCCCTTCTGGCTCGCAGAGTTTCTGCTGAAAGATCAGCTGTTAACCTGTTGGGGATTCCCTTGTATGTTATTTGTTGCTTTTCCCTTGCTGCTTTTAATATTTGTTCTTTCTATTTAATTTTTGATAGTTTGATTAATATGTGTCTTGGTGTGTTTCTTCTTGGATTTATCCTGTATGGGATTCTGTGTGCTTTCTGGACTTGATTGACTATTTCCTTTCCCATGTTAGGGAACTTTTCAACTATAATCTCTTCAAATATTTTCTCAGACCCTTACTTTTTCTCTTCTTTTTCTGGGACCCCTGTAGTTCGAATGTTGGTGCATTTAATGTTTTCCCAGAAGTCCCTGAAACTGTCCTCAATTCTTTTCATTCTTTTTTCTTTATTCTGCTCTGTGGTAGTTATTTCCACTATTTTATCTTCCAGGTCACTTATCTGTTCTTCTGCCTCAGTTATTTTGCTATTCCTTCTCTCTAGATAATTTTTTATTTCATTTATTGTGTTGTTTATCATTGTTTCTGGTATTTTCTCCTTTCTGTTTCCAAGATTTTGAATCATCTTTACTATCATTGCTCTGAATCCTTTTTCAGGTAGATTGCTTATTCCCCTTCATTTGTTAGGTCTGGTGGGTTTTTGCCTTGCTCCTTCATCTGCTGTGTATTTCTCCATATTCTCATTTTGCTTAACTTACAGTGTTTGGGGTCTCCTTTTCGCAGGCTGCACTTTTGTAGTTCCCATTGTTTTTGGTGTCTGCCACCAGTGTGTGAGGTTGGTTCAGTGGCTTGTGTAGGCTTCCTGGTGGAGGGGGCTGGTGCCTGTGTTCTGGTGGGTGGGGCTGGATCTTTTCTTTCTGGTGGGCAGGGCGGTGGCCAGTGGTGTGTTTTGGGGTGTCTGTGAACTTAGTATGATTTTAGGCAGCCTCTCTGCTAATGGGTGGGGTTGTGTTCCTGTCTTCTTAGTGTTTGGCATGGGGCATCCAGCAGTGGAGATTGCTGGCCGTTGGGTGGAGCTGGGTCTTAGCATTGAGACGCAGATCTCTCGGAGAGCTCTCACCGACTGATACTATGTGGGGTCGGGAGGTCTCTGGTGGACCAATGTCCTGAACTTGGCTCTCCCTCCTCCAGCACACCAGGCTGGAGTACCAAGAACCTGTCAGCCACATGGCTTATCCTGGTGTGGTTCTTTGAACTTTTACTCCTGGATACTCCAAGAAAAACAACATGACAGCTAACCCCAAGAAAAAGTTTCCCTATGGGGCATTTCACCGTTTTACTGCACGAAACCTGCATGATGCATTCAAATCCCTCAGCCTTTGGGATGAAACACTCAGAATGAGAACGCCAAAGTGACCAAGATGAAAAACAAGGTGATGCTGATCTGCTGACTGGAGGAGGGCCACCCTTGGAGTACACAAGGGACTCGAGGTCTTCACCTCTGCCGCCAGGTGTGTATGCCCAGCCTCGAGCTAAATGTTTCTCATTGATAACCAAAAGGCAGTGATTCACATACAGTGAAGTGTCGGCATGTCCTTATGAAGCAGACTGTAAAGGTGAGAAGCGGGCAACAAGCTGAGCAGAGTCAAGGTACCCGTGTGGGAGGGGGACCACTGACAGATGTGGGTCACCCTGACCTGGGGCATCTCTGAGAAAATAGTGAAACTTCTATGCGAAGTCAAACACATACAGAAGGCAATACTGCTTTCAGATGATAAACTGTTACATTGTTGATGTTAGTAAGGAGACGGCCTGGCTCTGCTGGCTGCCACGGAGGGGCCAAGAAAAGAGAAACTGGGGTCAGCGGGTAGAGAGCCCACCTGGCTAAGGAAAAGTCTGGGAGCAGAGCTGGATGGGCAGAGCTTGTTGTAAATGGTGAGGGAGAGGAAGCGAACCCAGCAGGCAGAGCAAGAATAAGGTTTCCCCCCAGACTGGCCGAACACGGCAGTGGGAAATACAGGGATGAGTAACATTTGGAGATCCACATCCAGCAGAAGAATCCTGGGAAAGTTCAGTCTCCTTTACCATTCCTCTGCTCAGTAGCCACTCAGGTCACCCAGAGTAAAAGTCAGCATCGTAAAAATCTAAATTTTAAAAGCGTCCCCTTGGATATTGGCTTGAAGTGTCATGTTACCCTCTCCTCCATGGTTCTTGAACTGCGTAGGGATGACAGGCTCTCCTGAACCCTCAAAGTGCCACAACTACTAAACCTGGAACCTTAGAACCTACAGCAGATTTAATCCAGAAGATGGCCCGGAAGGGGAAACCTTGATAAAGAGATGCAAATTGGCATCTAAGTCAGGGGGTGCTGTAGGAAATGCAATGAAACTGAGAATTTGAGTCTGGAGCATAAGGTATCCTCATGCTTTGGGGATAATTGCCTCTGTGCAGAAATTGAGTCCTCTGGTTCAAACAAAGAATATCACCAACGTGCTCAGCTGCTTCAAGCAGGTTTAAGTAATGAGACTGTGTATTTGAGAATTACCTGCTTGAATTTCATTAATTTGTATCCCCAAGATCTGAAATTATACCACAGTCATCCTTGCTATTAACTGGTTGGCTGAGTGGGTATGTAATAAGCAACCATTGTGGGAAATTAGGGTGGGAAGAGAAAGGGATGCAGAGGAGAAGAAAAGAGGAAAAGGTGAGTCTCTTGGGTAGTGATGTCAGAAAGTGGTCCCTAGAAAGCCTAGGGGGTGGGTCAGGATGGTAGGTGGCTGTACCCTGCCCTGTTTCATCAAATCAGAATCAAAAGTGCTGCTATTAGAGTTTTGAGTGAACATTCTGATGTGCACCCTGGAGCCCTTAGCCTAAATCTACATCAGCTTTTCTGAGGTCAGAGACTGAGGCAGTGAGAGAGCTGAGAATAGAACCCCTGCCCACAGTGCTGCCCACTGTGACCTGTTAACCACACAGAACAAGGTGTATGCACACAAAGTATTTTTTATTATTAGTGATGGGAAACAGGCCTTGCCAAGTTTAGAAACTTCTTTGAAACCAGAGGTTCGGTCTTTGCAACCTGAACACTAATACCTACACAAAAATATAGATTCCTTTTTCTTCTTAGGAAAAAAGAATTTTTCTAATAATAAAGGATTCAAAGATGTTTTCCTAGACATGAATGGTTGTTTTAAAGCAGCACTGTTTTCTTATTTAACTGTAAATGCATTTGAAAGGGCTGGATTTAAACAGCCACATTCGTTTCTCAGTCACATCCTCCTCTACCTGTCTAAGCCAACACAAAGAATTCCAGCACTGAAGGTCTGTGCTCAAAGCTCATCATAAGCACAAGCCAAGGTAACCACACAAGCGTCTTGGTTCCACCTGCCTGTTTTTGCTGGGTTTTGACTTTGTGTCAAGTAAACGAAAAACCTTGTACAGTGCCTGGCATGGAGCTGACTCAAGCCATGTGGGTTTCCCAAAGTGACTAATAATTTTGTGCATCCATGAACCGTTACTAAATAAATACTTCCTCGGTTGAGTGTGGCAAGGAGTAAGAGGACTTTTGTGGCTATACGTGACATTTCCTGTCCTGTGCTTTCCAATGGGGTAGCTATTGGACACATATAGCTATTTAAATTTAAATGTAAATTCATTTAAATTAAGTAAAATAACTAAAGTTAATAATGCTGTATTGCATATTTGAGAGCTGCTAAAAGAGTAAATCTTAAAAGCCCTCATCACAAGAAAAAAATTTTTTATAGCTATACATGGTGATGGATAGTAACTAGATTTATTGTGGTGATCACTTTGCAATGTATACAAAGAGTGAATCATTATGTTGTACACCTGAAACTACTGTAATGTTATATGTCAATTATACCTCAATAAAATAAGATTAAATTAAAATTTAAAATTTACTCACACTAGCCACTTTTCAAGTGCTCGATAGCTTCATGTGGGTAGTAGCTATTGTATTGGACAGCACTGATGTAGAAACTTTCCACTGCAGAACGTTCTACTGTTTTCACTGCAGAACGTTCTACTGTTATGTCCCATGTAGGTCAGGTTCTAAACATGTATGCCCCTCGTGGCATGGCAAGAGCCTTGCAGTTTGTCTACTGACAAGGCAGTTTAATAGCAATCTATTATACTCATTCAACATTTACTCCTTCAACAAATATTTATTAACTCTTACATTTCCTGGCTTTGCTTGGCTATGGGCCAACTAGGTGCTGTAGTGTAAGACTTCAGAGAAGGCCCTGAGATATAAAATGGAAAGACGTGGTGGGATTTGAGGTGAGACTGTCAGTTGCCACTGGAGATCAGAAGTGGGCTTTAGGAAGGGTGACTAGGGACACCATATGTGTCTGCTGGTGTCTGCTCCAAATACTTGGCAACTGTAACTATTTTGCCTCTATTTTAACGTTCACCGTTGTTATGATTTAAAGTATTTTTAGTATCCGATAGCTATGACTTCTAAGCATTCATTTGAATGTGGTCCAAATAATAGTGCTGAAAAAGTGAGCCTGAAAATCAATATCTTTGGAATAGAAGTTAGACGTGCTAATATAAGGCCAAACACCCTAACACACTGTGCTGTTACTTTAGGAGAAAGCATGCTATGAAATATTAGAGATAACCTTGAGGGAAAAAAAAAGGCAAAATTAGGCAACAATTGTAGTAGATGGATATGTTGTTAGAATTCATCTCTCCCTAGTTTCCATGTTTTCCTATGGGAAAATTAGCCTGGCATTATGTGAGGCTTAATGACCCTCACATGGGAAGGCCCTGAACAACTTTCTCCATCTAGGTACATTTCCTGTGAGGGCTTCAAGTAGGTTGGTACCCTATGCAACTGCCCAGATAGCCCATCCTGTTGGTTAGCTTCAATCTGGCACATGGTAGTAAAAAACATAATTGTTGCCTCCATAATATCCATTTCACACTGTTGCTTTGGGTAGAAATCATGTGGCTTGGTGGGTTCAACTTTTTCCTAGCTCTGAAGTTGGGTTCTCATTAGTCTAGCCCTGTCTATGTTACTGGCTCAGGTACAGGCTCATTTTCCAGGTCTGAAATTACTGTAGTGATAACTTATCTGGCCACAGTAATTTTTTTCAGCAGTGGGAAAATCCCAGTGTGAAGCATAATAATTTGGTTTTATGCTGGGAAGGAAGGGAAGCCCCTTTTGCCTCCAGGGTAAATGAGAAAGCATTTGGCCCTGGGAGCTGCTGGTAGTCACTTTGCTACCATAAGGAAAGCCAGCCTAACTAAAAACTCAATAAAAGAAAGATGGTACAGTCAAGGGAATTGCCAAAAAATGGGAAGCAATGGCCCTGATGGTATTACAAACCGTTTGCTCAAACTGACCCTAAAGTTTGCTCTTTAGCATTTCTGGTTGTGTGTGTCAATAGATTCCCTTATTCTCTAAGCCAGTTTAAATTGTGTTTGTGCTACAGAAAGCTTCCTAACTGACAACAGACATTTAGAAATAAATATTCCTTTCCCTTACCTTCCATTAGTGGTATCTTCAGAACATTCAGGGCTTAAGACAGAAAGTCATAAATGAATCCATAGAAGACTATGACTTTTTTTCATGGCCCAGATCAAATGTTCTGGTCTTTTTCCACTCAAACTTTTTTGTATAACCTTATTATTTTGTTATTAGTCTCTATTCATTGGCAATTCACTTCTAAATTGATTTACATTGCTGATAAAGTGAAACATCATCTACTACTCAGTTTAATTACTGGGTTTTGATTGCTTACCTAAATAAACAACTCTCTACATGTGACAGTCTGAGCATTGCTGACCTCAGATTGGTCAGATTTACTTGTGGTCCCAGTGGGTGGTCAATGATATGCTGGTGCAGGAGTTCTGATTGTAATAATGCTCTGGTGCAACAAAGTAATGTTGCATAATTTCGTATTTTACAAAGTACGTAATTGCTTCCATTTGTCCTCGATATATATCCAACGATGTCTATTTCAACAGATTCTGCAAATTATCTCCCAATAGAAATGGCTGAAATCATGAATGCATTTATATGTTATAGTTTACACAAGGACATTTGTGTAAATGAAATGTATATCAGTTTGGACTCTTTCTGTTGCTGGTGATGAAGGACCTAACTTAAACTGGTTTAACAGAGAAGGGGAATTTATCGGTCTGTGTAACTGAGAAATTCAGGGGCGTTAGATAGGGCAGGATTTGAGGTTCAAACAATGACATGGGAACTCAGCTTCTGTCTGTTTCCATGTCTGTCTGAGCTCTACTCTGCTGCATTGATTCCATCCTCAGGCTCCACAAGGGTCCACTTCGCAGCTCCAGGTTCCCTCACATCTCTTAGTCCAACAGAAGGGATAGTCTCCCCCAAAAAGATCTCAAAGAGAGGTCCCAGAATTTAGGGTAGTTGGCACAGACTGGCCTGAACCAATTATTGCGACCAGGAAATAGAACACAGATCAGCTCAGAAAAGGTTATATTCCCAACCGCTACATTTGATGGAAGAGGTAGTTCCCTGGAACCATATCCACACCTACTGAAAGTAAGGAGAATCCTAAATATGCATGCATTGTACATTCTTCTCTCAAAAAAGGGGGCATGGGTGATGGGAAGTGAAACGACTACAAACTCAGAAAGTGAGGCCATATACCATTCTTATCTTTGGGCTCCAGGGAACTCATGGTGGTCTAGCCGAGCAAAGACTTACGATGTGTTTTCACATTCAGGTTCCTAGGAAGTAACCAAGTTCCTTTGGATGGGGCTTCTTTCCCTTTTTTTCTGGCCATATTTGGGTCCTGAGTGCTGATTTCTCTATGAGCTCAACGCTTGTCAGCCAGAGTTCATGGTTGCACAAGGAACTGTTAAATCTATTGGCTGTTTGCTTTTTTTTTTTTTAATTTATTTATTTATTTATGGCTGTGTTGGGTCTTTGTTTCTGTGTGAGGGCTTTCTCCAGTTTTGGCAAACGGGGGCCACGCTTCATCGCGGTGCGCGGGGCCTCTCACTATCGCGGCCTCTGTTGTTGCGGAGCACAGGCTCCAGACGCGCAGGCTCAGTAGCTGTGGCTCACGGGCCTAGTTGCTCCGCGGCATGTGGGATCTTCCCAGACCAGGGCTCGGACCTCTGTCCCCTGCATTGGCAGGCAGATTCTCAACCACTGCGCCACCAGGGAAGCCTGCTTTTTTTTTTTTTAAGCCAGTTTCATTAGCCTCACAGTATGATTTATGAAAACCAACAGAGACTAGAAGAGAAGGAATATTCTGCTTGATAGGTTCTGAGGCAGCTGGCTGAGTAATTTGATAAACAGAAAATAACTAACCTAAGAGAGCAGGAAGAATGCGTTGGAGCCAGGCACTATGCTGCTTTCCCCACCTCCGCCCCCTCCCCAGAATATGGTTGAATTGGTTCTGATATATTTAGAGGTCTTAGGGTTGATCTGTCCTGGGACCAGTGTCCTGAAAAGGGGTTGGTTTCATTTTTAAAGGTGGTAGTGAACATGCCAGAGCATTTCCAATTCTGGAAGGTTAAAATTGCCCGCTGAGAAATTTGTTGATCTAATTTGGCTGTTAATCAAACAACCTAAAAATAAGGGCTGCTTTAAATAAAAGACTAAAATAAATCACTCAAGAGAAAGTCCCATGTCTGTTCCTGTCCAGCAGTCCAAATACACCATCTAATCACTTATTTGTTCCCCTTTGAAGTTGACATGGTTGCGTTTGTTCTTTTCACCTAACCAATATGAACCCCCTTTTTAGAGTTATGTGAAGTAATATATGTCCTTCTTTTTGCCTAAGAGAGCATGTTTTATTATGATTTTTTTTTTTTTTTTTTTGGCGAAGGGAGGTGTTACTTAGAGTGAATTCAAGAAGTCCCAAAGAAGAAGCTGAAATAATGTGAGGCAACTAGGAGATGTCAGGAAAAAGTAATGAACTTGGAGTGAAAAAACTGGAGTTTAAATTTAGTCCAGCCATTACAGTGGTGCCTCTGAACTTCAGTTTCTGAAGAAAACAGAGAACAAGCAAGAAGATCCAAAGCAACATAGTTTGACCCTCCTTAGAGCTCAAGGGAGTCTTAGGTGGGCTTTACATCTCTTTTCCAAATAATTAAAGCATTGTGGGTAGATGAATATTTACTCTGTTTGAAATTATAACAATAATACCTTTGATTTATGTAAACTTTGCCCTCAAAGAACTTTTCTAACAAAGGAATAATTTATTCTAAAATATTTAATATGACTAGAATAAATGACACTGCTTTATATCTGCCAGTGTTTTGTTACCATAACATTATAATGATAAGCATTAAGTCCTGAGAACTGTAGATAAGCCAAGTACCACTTAGATCATAGGTTCTCATAGGTACAAATCCAAATCTAATTTGGATCATACCCAGGAATTGATGAACCTTTTACCCAGCATTAGCATGAAGATAGAGAAAAGAATGTGATGGGCTTGGGAGGAGAAAGGATTCCAATGCCAAATTGATATGTTTGCCTTCCAGGTCCCAAACTCAGTGTTTTAAAATCATCCTTGTTATTTCAAAGAAAAGCATTGTTCTCCTGGCTCCATTCTATAGTTCTTGCCCCACCTATTTCTTGACGTTTTACATATCATACACAGGTACTCATATAAAAGAAGAAAATATTTGATAAATATTATTTTCCCAAAGATTTTTTTTTTACCTGTCATATTTAATCTGAGCCATTCTAAACTTCAAACTCAAATAAAAATGAGAAAAACAAGACAAAATAAAACATGAAAAAGTTTTAAGTTAGCTTTTGTTTCATTAAAAAAAAGTAAGTTCTGACTTCATTGGAAACCTTTCTATGCCACTTTTTCCAATCTAATCCTATCTTCTGATGTTCCAGATTAGAATAATAGTTTCTAAGCCTTTTGGAGTGATTAACAACCAATCATGGTTAATTTGCAACTCTCCTTTCATCCTTGTTTCCTTCTTTATTCTATACATTTTTTTAAAAAAATCACACATCGCATACATAATATTGTATAACATTTTAGTTTTAAATTTAATAAAATTTATAACAGTTTTATTGAGATATAATTCAAATATCATACAATTCACCCTTTTAAAAAAGTTTTATTAAACTATAGTTGATTTACAGTGTCGTGTTAGTTTCAGGTATGCAGCAAAGTGATTCAATTATATATATTGATATATAAACCTATTCTTTTTTTAGATTCTTTTCCTTTATAGCTTGTTTATGAGATCACAATCCACCATTTTAAAGTGTACAATTCAGTGGTTTTTAATATATTCACGGAGTTGTGTAATCATCACCCCCATCTAATTCCAGAACATTTTTATCTCTCTGAAAAGAAACCCTGTACCTATTAGCAGTCACTCCCCATTTTGCCCTCTCCCTAGGCCCTGGCAATCGCTACGGCCTATGTCTCTATGGATTATGTCTCTATGGATTTGCTTATCCTGACATTTCATATAAATGGAATCATATAATATGTAGCTTTTTGCATCTGGCTTCTTTAATTTAGCTCAAAGTTTTTAAGATTCGTCTATGTTTTAACATATATCAGTACTTCATTTCTTTCTATTGCCTAAAAATAATAATCTGTTGTATTTTATTTGTCCATTTATCAGCTTATGAACATTTAGCTTGTTTCCACTATCAGACTATTACGTTGCTATGACGTTCATGTGCAAGTTTCTGTGGGCACATATCTTTTCAATTCTCTTGGGTTATACCTAGAGTGGAATTACTGGGTCGCATGGTAACTCTAGGCTTAACTTTTTAAGGAACTGCCAACCTGTTTTCCAAAGTGTCTACATCATTTTACATTCTCGGCAACCGTGAATGAGGGTCTAATTTCTCCACATCTTTGCCAAATCTTGTTATTGTCTATCTTTTCGAGTATAGCCATCCTAGTATGTCTAACGTAGTACTTCATTGTGATTTTAAGTTAAACGTATTTTGATCTGAAAGCATTTTTCAGAATTTTGTGGTATCCTTTATGACTAATAGCCATAGCTATCATTTATTGAATATCTTTCTAAACAATATCTTATCTTGTGGGTATACTTGCAGCCAGCCCTTCATCTTCTAGGGATCTACATCCATGGTTCAACCAACCATGGATCAAAAGTATTTGGAAAGGGCTTCCCTGGTGGTGCAGTGGTTGAGAGTCTGCCTGCCGATGCAGGGGACGCGGGTTCGTGCCCCGGTCTGGGAAGATCCCACATGCCGCGGAGCGGCTGGGCCCGTGAGCCATGGCCGCTGAGCCTGCGCGTCTGGAGCCTGTGCTCCGCAACGGGAGAGGCCAAAACAGTGAGAGGCCCCAACAGTGAGAGGCCCGTGTACCACCAAAAAAATTTAAAAAAATAAAATAAAATAAAAATAAAACATTAAGAGAAATATTTGGGAAAAAATTCCAGAAAGTTTCAAAAAGCAAATCCGAATTTGCCATGCTGGCAACCATTTACATAACATTTACATTGTATTAGGTATTATAAGCAATATTGAGATGATTTAAGGTATACAGGTGGATGTGCATAGGTTATATGCAAATACTACACCATTTTATATAAGGTACTTGAGCATCTGCGTAATTTGGTATCTGCGGGGGTCCTGGAACCAATCCCTTGCAGATACAGAGGGATCACTGTATTCCTATGCCACAAAGAGACCAAAGTAAGGAAAGTCAAGTGCTGTGCATGGTTTTCTTTATAGGTAGAGTCGGTTTTTGCAGTCAGGGCTGTCTGACACCCATGTCCTTATTGTTGTGCAAATTCATTATATGCTATAGACATACACTCCCAATCTGGGAGTCCCCAAACTCACAGCCTTTGAACTTCTAATCTGAGACACAAACTCAATGAACCTATTCATTTTAGTATAGAGACTTTAAGGTCTTTGGGAACACCATGTTCAGGTCCTGGTCCTAAATTCTGGAGAGAGATCTAAAGGAGCTTTACTTGAGGAGCAATTTGACTTACTTTTTTTCCTTGCCCAACCTAGTCAGCTTCATTCTGATTGTCTGAATATTCAGCTAGATGATGTAGCCCTGACTTTGTCATGGATACCTAAAGTTCTTGTACTGACGTAGATAATTTCCTGCCTCAAAGGAATAATTGCTTACATTATCTGGTCAACAATCCTTTAAATCCAGAAAAATCTTGCGTTATGGGCGGAGTAAATACAATACATTTGTAAAGCAGAGCCGAGATCCTTGTGGCAACTGCTGCCGTCAAGATGTTACCCTTGTTTGTATGACTTCCTCTCTTTGCAGTCAGTCTTACAAACTCCATGTAGCCTGACTATGCCTTTTATTTTTTAAAAATGAGTCCAGTCTAGTTGTTCGTCTTTCAGTCTATTATTCAACCTACCTATGTATAATTTTTATTCAAGTAATATGAGTACTAGTTCCTCGCCTTATTTATTCTATCTTCACCCATTCTCAAGAGTCAACCACTTATTACACATTTCTGAGATTACTTCCATATCTCTAAATATGCTTTTTCTATCATGCTTGATTTATCAATTTTAGATATAGAAATTTGCTTCCTCTAAAATAAATGAGAAATGAGATACTTATTCAGTGATATTACCCATCACTTCCCTAGTAACTTAAGAGATATTACCACACCTAATTTTTTATTTCACCAACTGTAGGCATTATTACTGATTGACTGTCTTGTCAGATGAGGATAATAATGGCTCTGTCCTTCCATTTAGTTCTTCTCCAACTCCTTCCCCTCCTTAACTTATAACATCTGTACTTTTCCATTTGCATTGTAAAAGTTGATAACATTTACGGTCTATTCTGTAACCAAAATTTAGTCTTCCATATGTTGCCTATAGGGTTGAATCTAAAAGCTGAAAAGCAATAAAATGTTATCATTATTTTGACTTTATAAAAATCCTTTTCCATTAGCACTATAAAAATATTATTGCACTGTTTTCAGGCAACCCATATTGTCATTGAGAAGCCGTATGCTATTTTAGTACCATTGCTTTGTAGGAAAGCAATTTTGCTTTTAGGGAAGATTTTAGGATCTTTTCTTTATTCTTCATGTGCACAATTACCTCTACTGATATAGGTCTTTTTTCATTCATTGTACCGGGCAACTGGGGACTTCCTTAGTTTTAGGAGACATATATCCTTCATCTCTAGAAATTTTTCTTATTTATTTGTAAATGTCCTTATTTCTGTGTTTTTTTTTTTTCCTGTTCTTCCTGCCTGGAAATCCTATTAATTGATGTTGGGGTCTTTTGTATTGGACTCTACAAATTGTTCAAAATAGCTGGAGAGGTGAACTTTTCTGAAAACACACATTTATTTTTTCTTTTTGTTTAAACAGCTTTATTGAGATAAAACATACCATAAAAGTCACTGGAAGTGTGCAATTTAATGGTTTTAAAATTTACTTAGAATTATGCAACCATCACCACCACAATCAATTTTAAACATTTTCCAAAGTGGCTGAACTATTTTACATTCCCACTGGCAGTATATGACGCTTGTTATTGTTTGTCTGTCTTTTTTTTTAACAAAAAGCTAGGAATACTTTTGAATTTAAAAAAAAATTATTTTCATCTTTTATTTTTATACAATTTTAAAGGTTACACTCCATTTTAATTTTAAAAAATTAAAAAATTGAAGTATAGTTGATTTACAATGTTGTGTTAGGTTCAGGTGTACAGCAAAGTGATCTTTTCCATTATAAATTATTACAAGGTATTGAATATAGTTCCCTGTGCTATATAGTAGGTCCTTGTTGTTTCTTTTATATATAATAGTGTGTATCTGTTAGTCCCAAACTCCTAATTTATCCCCCCCCTTCCCCCTTTGGTAACCGTAAGTTTGTTGAAAACACATTTTAATTAATTCCTCTGTTTTTAGCCCATAGCTCAATGCCACTATTTGTTGTACCTGGCCATGCCCTCTGACAAATCAAGCTCTTTATCAGAAACTACCTGCCTTTTCTCTGCACAGATCCTCGTCACTCCTTATCGTTAACTAAGCTTCTTTTAGATCACCTGATTTTGCCCTACATGATCCATTACCTTGACTCAACTGCTCAGGTTTGCCATTATTCTTCTTGGTACAGAGAAATTCCTTGATGTATTACAAAACAGGTCTGAGAATCACTGTCTAGTGTTTCAGATTAGTAATTTTCATACTGTGAATTATAACCCAACTGTAGTAAGATCATTTTCTTTATTTGCTCTCAGAGAAGTGAAAGTAGTATAGTCATTAGCTGTGCGTTTGGGGTGGGGTCCCTGGGGAGTGAGAAAGGGAGAGGAGGGCCAAGTCATAACTTCCTTAAAGTACAGCATCTACAGTATTGCTAAAGAGGGTGATAAGTTGTTCCCCACCCTCAGTAAATATAGCCAAGAAGAAATAGACTTATGTTGCAACATGAGAGGTTTTTAGAAAAACTGGAAAACATTTCTGAGTGAGAAAGAATTCCTATAGGAAATCACGTACTTTCCTTTTTCTTAAATACCCTTAAAAATAGGAGAGGGACTCATTTTGTTTTCTGTAAGTATTTAAATGTGATCCAAATTAGAAGCAGAAAGATGGACTAGAAGACTTATCTAGCCCTTTCGCCTACTAGGATGATGATGATAAGTAACAACAGTAATGCTAATGGTTGTAATTTATTGAGTGCTTATAATGTGCCAGCTTCTGAGCTAAGTACTTAACACGCCAATCTCATTTAATTTTTACAACAAGCCCGTGAAGTGAGAAATATTAACTATTCCATCTCACAGATGAAGAAACCCATTGCCCCAGATCCCTAAAGCAAGACAGATTCAGATCTGGGTCTGTTTGACCACAAGATCCATACTTTGAATCGTCACATTAATTTGCCTCTTCTAGGATGCCATGATTCACTTTTTCAAAAACAATGCCTTTATCTAGGACCACTGTCCTTTCACTATTCTAAGTAATGTTTGTAGTTGTAGCTGTTTTTAGGTGATTTGTTCTTTGCTCTGTATTTTATCATCCAGTCAGAGTGAGGTGATGCCTCTTTCTTTCAAGGACTTGAACTAGTTTTCCAGTATTATTAAAAACGTGTCACCTCCAAGCTGTCATTCAAAGTCAGATTACTTTTCACTATACAGCAAAAGACCCTTAAAACTTGTCATCCATTGTGGAGTTTAGCCTCTGCCTTGAAGAAACTATTCAGGAAATGGCTTCCTAGCCTAACCCCACAGCTGCCCGCCAGCACTTAACAGCCTTCTGGGGTGCTGGCCTAACCCTAACCAGGGCAGGCGAGCATTCCTTCCTTATAAGGACACTCTTCACATTCACCTTTTAAACTTGTGGCTGCTTCATGTAGAGTAAAAAATTGCTGGTTAAAGAAAAACCTTCATCCCGCAGAATCTTCAGGTGAATTCTATTTCACGTTACAAGCCTCAGTGGCATGTTTATTCTTGCTCTTTTTGGCTTTACTGTTCATTAAAGAGTTGTTTGCCCTTTTCCTGTTTATACATCTGAGTGAATTGGAAGGTGCATACTTATTTTAAACCCACTTAAAAGGCACAAGAGCAATAGGAAGAGAAACGAAGGAAGGAAGGAAGGAAGAAAAGAAAAGGTCTTTTCTCTCTTGCCCTGGAGGTAAAGGGAAGTCCAGTTGAACAGATCCCTATTGTACCACAAAGGGTTAAGTGTACCCTAAATGAAATGCTGACAACTAAAACGTACTCACACAATTGCAGTTAGCCTACAAGGTGATTGTTGTTACAAAGGAATTTTGCTGTCCTTTCAAGTGTTTATACTTTTTTTTTCCTCTGTAGTATTTATCCTGGGGGTGACCAAGTGGGAGTCTTTCAGCTGCTACTGGTTGGCATGCCACTGCCCACTAGCTCCCCTGTCATTTTCTCTCCCTCCCTCCTTCTGAACTCAGATTGACCAGAATTGTTGAAAAGATGGTGGTAGAGGTAACAGAAGTGACTGACCAAGTCTTGTCTATGATCCTCCCTTTGCATTTGCCTTTCTGTCTGTCCATAATTATTGACCACCTCCTTCATCCAACTATAGTTAATGCTGTTGGTCACACAGTTGCTGGGTAAACACATTTCTCTTTTCTTCATGTCACTATAAAAACATGCCACTAGTAGGTCCTGTGATGTCGCTGTCACATTCTGAACTTTAGGCTCTTAGTTTGCTCTGCATTAGAGAATAGGATGAAGCCAACAGGCTCCTATACAAACTAAAGAGAGCAGTCTAGTCACATTTGTACCATGTTTTAAACAACTTTCCTTCACAAATTAGGTTTTCCTCTTTTATGTAGAGGCTTTATGAGAATTTTCTCAGCAATGACAAATTTTCCAATCTGGGGACAGTAGGAGGAAGAGAAAGTGACCCTGTCTTAGATACAATCTAAAGTGCCATAACTGCACTTTGGAAAAAAATACAGAAGCCTAGAAAGTTTATTGATTGAGAGTCAACATAGTAGATATTAAAACAGATGATAAAACCGCAGCAATTTAGCAAGTATAGTGTACAGAAAGAAGACAAATAAATTTATGTAACAGGAAAAGAATCCAACATGTATACAATTTTAATAAATGATATTGGAAGACATGACCAATCAATCAGAAAGGGTAAGATTGTTCCCTAGATGGTCTGGGGAGACATGGCTTTATAGTCAGAGAAAAATCAATGTAGATTTTCACCTCACACAATATGTGAAAATTTATTCCAGATGGACAAATTTAAACAATTAATAGGGAGAAACTGTAAGTGCTGATCTCTAGAATGGAATGTACACTCTGGCATTGGAGCAAAGATAAAAATTATAAAGTAATCTATTATCATTTGACTACATAATGTAGAACTTCTGTACATCAAAACCCAATGACATAAAGGACTAATATCATTCATATATCAATAATTTATACAAACAGACAATAAAAACACTACGACCCAATAGGAAAAATGGGAAAAGAACATGAATAGTCAGTTCACAAAAGAGGAAATTTCAGAGCTTAGTAAAAGTAAATATTCAATTGTGTCTGTAATCAAAGAAATGCAACTAAAATAATGAAATGTCTTTTGTTTCTCGTATCAACTTAGCAAAGTTTCTGTATTTGTTGGGTCCTCTGGAACGCGGATGCGGAGGCAGAGTGAGGAATACAGAGGTTTAATTGGGAGTAAGACCTCTAAAAAATAAAAGAGGAAGGAAGCAGCGTCTGACATTCGTGTAGTATGAGCATTCTGTTATAGCACGTGATAATCTATCAGGAAAAACAGAGGTAATTAGTGCTGATAACTTTCAAATATAAACCCATTTAGTCCTTACAACAGCCCTGTAGGGCATGTACTTTCCTGATCCCTGTATTAGAGATGAGGAAACTAAGGCACAGAGAGGATAAGTAAAATGCCCAAGGCAGAGCTGGAACTTGAACTCAGGCAATCTGGCTCCAGAGTCTTTGGTCTTCAGCCTTGTATTACAGTGCCTCTTAAGTATAGTGTCCAATATTAAGCAGTTTTAAAAATGATACTAAGAAAGAATTTTAATGATGTGGGAAAATGCTTATGGCATAAAATTAATTGGAAAGAGCTGAATTCAAAATTATCTGTATAATGAAATCCCAATTAACTATAATATGCCTAAAGTAATGGATGAAAATAGAGGAGGTTATTATTTTTTGTTTTCTTGCGGTACGTGGGCCTCTCACTGTTGTGGCCTCTCCCCGTTGCGGAGCACAGGCTCCAGACGCGCAAGCTCAGCAGCCATGGCTCACGAGCCCAGCCGCTCCGCGTCATGTGGGATCTTCCCGGACCAGGGCACGAACCCGTGTCCCCTGCATTGGCAGGCAGACTCTCAACCGCTGCACCACCAGGGAAGCCCACTAGAGTAGGTTATAAATAGGAACTACTTAGTGAGAGGTGAGGTGGAGTGTTACCAACTCCTGGCTTGCCCTAGACATTGTTGGTTTTTTCCATGTCCTGGAAATCCCCTCAGTTCTTGGACAAACTGGGATGATTGGTCAACCCCAGTGACTTCAACTGTCTTTTTATATGACTTAGGTTTCACCCCCTAATTTTCTAAAATGAGCGTGTATTAACTGGTTATCAGGGAAAGAACAATAAACTCTTGGAAGAAGAAATGGAAGCATGCTGGCTGTATTTTGGTTGAGGAGAGTCTGGGGATAGAAGAGAGCATCCCAAATAATGGCTCAGATCAAAAGGATTAATCAGTAACAGGAAATTTTCGTTCATTTTCTCATTCATTCAACTCAATGCTAGGCTCTGGGGATACAGAAATGAAGAAGGTGACAATCACTTGCTCTCAGGAGCACACTCTAGTAGCTTAAGGCATTCAATAAACAAATGACAGCACTTACACCTTGTGATGAATGCTGTTCAGGAAAGACGTAGGTGATGTAATAGAGAGTAATGGGATGGGGACACTCTAGAGAGGAGGCTGGGGGAAAGCTTCTGTGGGCTGGTGACATTTGATTTGGGACTGAATGAGAAGTAGCATTATAAACATAATGCAAGTGTAAAACTGAACTGAATGAAAAATTTCTAGCAACTCATTTCTTCTCAGACTTGGAGATCTGAGATAGAATTCTGAGAATTCACTCATCTCTGGAGGTAGAATTCCTTGGTACCATACTCCCAACTCTAATGAACAATAACTGAAAGAGTATGTTCACAATTTTGGAGCCTGTGAGAAACTGGGCCAGTTTGTAAAAATGGAGCTTTTTGAAGGGGAAAATTCATGAAATATCAGTTATCAGAGACTTTTTTCCTAAGTATTATATTTTGGAGTGGTAATAAAACACCTTGACTTTATAATTATTCACCAAAACAAAGGCTCTTAAAAATTAGACTAATGCCTGTGTTTGAATGATCTCATTTTAGCATGAAACTGCTTAGAAGCAATATAAATTTTGAAGGAATAAAGAATAGCATAAGGGAAGCTGCAGTCTCCTCTTCATTTAGCAAATGTACAACTCCTTAAAGTGAGGGCTGAGCATGCAGTTTACAGGGGAGAATAAAAAAGCACCTAGGCTTGCCAAAGTCAACAGAGCTTTTCTGGAGTAAGCAGACTAGCAGAAGTAATGTCTCCTCCAAAACTTTTTTTAAACATCGAGAGCCTGTTTCATAAAGAGAGATAATAGGTTCACAGGACTCCTTGGCTTTTCATCAAGGACAATTGACAGAAGAAATTATTCAGTAAGAACAAGGAAGGGTCACACAGGAGCAGGGAAGGACATGCTAGGAACAAGAGGGTTTTTGTTTGTTTGTTTTATTTTGTTTTGCTTTTAAACTAGAAGAGCTTGATATATTCCTAATGTCTACCCAGACAATAAATTAGGACCAGGGTATCAGGGTATATTTTAGATTATAGTGCTTATGATAGAACTGGTCCTAAAAAGACTATATTTGTTCTTCCACATTCCTCCCCTGTTTCTTTCTGAAAATACTCTTTAGGAAAAAATTGTTAAATTGCTAATTAAACACTTTTTATGCTTCAAGTTGATTACAAATATGGACTTTAAGAAAGGAAATAAGCAGTAGAATGGATTTTTTAAATCCTCAGAAAAATTTCTATGGAGGGGATGCTTTTTCTGGGTAGCAGTTCAGGTTGGGTATCAGTGTCTGCTGGAAGGCTTATCGTAACTGAGAACACTGAGCTTTTCTTAAAAAATTCCTTAGCTGGAGTGAATAATTGAAAATGCTGAGCCATTAGAACTTCAAAGATTAATTTCTCCATTAATGGCACAAGGTGATAGAGAGAAACAATCAGGCTAAAGAAGAATAATCAAGCTAACCCAACTGGGGCATTTCATCTGATATTCAAAATTACTGGGCCAAAACTTTGATCTTCGGTTTTGTTTGAGGGAGTCTTCAGGCATTTAAAACTGCAGAAACCTTCCATCTTTGTGTGCCCGAACTGTGTTCTGATATACGGTTTTCTTTTAATTCCTGCAGGTAATAGGATACAAGTGCTATTTCAGGGGACTGTGAGTAGCAGGATGGTTATTTAACGACCAGCTTCAGATATTCCCAGAAGGCTTTGGGTATATTTCTAATGTGCTTCCTTGATAGCCACAAGTCCATTCAGTTATATTGAACTTAGAGGCAGAGCGTACTTTTCTATGAAAGAATACTTTGCTAAAGGAAGAACAATGATGCAACAGGAAGTCAGATGGCAAACACAAGACACCTGTGTTCCAAGATAAACCAAATAAAGCAGAACCTGGTTTTGAATAACAGTTGGGGATGGGGTAGATTTAAGTAAAAAGTTTCTTTTTAGTAGCCAGTTCTGTCAGTAACAGATGTATTTTCCGGGTTTTTAGCTAAGAATACAGAGCCTAGCTTATAATAATACCAGGTAGATTGTTTTCTCTTTGTCAGTGAAAACATCTTCATGAATGCTCATCAGGATTATTGTATGGTTGTAGGTACTTTCTCTTGCAGAGACTGTGATTCATATCTTTATAACTATTGTTGTCATCAATATTACTGGCAAAATCGGCACCATATTAGTAAGAGATATAGAGAGTTTCTGCCTATATTTATTTATTCCTGTTCTGTCTGAAGCACTTTTGGGCCTATTTAAAACATCATCTCCATTCCTTACAACAGCCCTGCTAAGTATTATTCATGCCATTTAATACTTGAGGAAACAGAGTTTAAGTTACTTATTCAAGGGTTACAAATGATTAAGTGGTAGATTCAAGATTCCAGTAGGAGCTTCTTTGACTATGAAAAACAAATTCCATCATAATCACTGTTTCTCCAATTTTTTAATACTGCTTTTCCTTGAGAATTAATGGATGGGGTGGTTTTCCTTGCCAATGTCACTTACTCAGAAGAAATGTCCTCTTTCTATCTTTGCAATCGTATTGTATTTATGGAATATTCACAAGTTCTTCAGATCCATGGCTGTCTAACTGGTGGGAGTGAAAGAAGAGACAAATCATGGTGGAGAACTCCAAAGCATCTTCACTATGGTAGAAAACAAATCAAGTACACACCATGCCTTTAGCCCTGGTACTTGGAACTCTAGTGGGATTACATGCTCAAGTCCCGTTTGAGTTTTTCACATCATGGGCTTCAGAAGAACTCTTCACATCACTAGTGGCCTGGATAAGTTCAACAATAGCCAACTCTCACTGAGTGCTTTCCAGGTGTGAGGTACTCGCATCGATTATCTCTTTTATCAACACATCAACTCTGTGAGTTGAGTACTATTGTCATTATCATCCTCATATTACAGATAAGGTCAAGGTCATTCATATACTTATTAGTAGAACAGGAATTAGAACCTATGGCCCCTGACATCAAAATACTATAATTGTTTATATGATATCTGGTAATTCTTTAGGTTGGTGTTCTCAAGTGTCTTGAAACTGTGATGTACTATAATTCTCAAACATCCTAAGTAATTTGTAATTAAACTATATAAAATACTGAAATTTGCAATGGTTTACTTTTTTTTGTAATCTAGAAAACATTCAAGGATTTCTCTTAAATACCATCATCCTCTACTGTTCACATATTTTGTTTGGTATGAGAGAAATGTTTGTAATAGCAGCCAATATGCAGGAAACTGAACACAACCCTGTCTGTTACCCATTGTGTTACTTTATCTATTTCCTATCTTGGATCTTCAAAAGCCACCTAAAGGGCCTGACACAAGCTTGTCTTTACATGTAGCAAATGCAGTAAGTTCTTGCTAAAACCATGGGAGTGAGGAACAGAGTGGTTAAAAGCACAGATTGCAGGGTTGAAGCCAGCCTTCCAGCACTTACCAGCTCTGTAATTTCAGGCAGCTTATTTACACTCCCCAAGCCTTGATTTCCTCATTAAAGAAATGGGGGTAATAACAGTATGTAACTCATAGGGTTGCTGTGAGGATTAAATAAGATAATCTAAGTAGAAGTGTTTAGCACAGTGCCTGGCTTAGAGTAAGTGCTCAATAATGTTAGCTCATAGTATCTGCTATTCGAAAGGTTTCTTTTTTTCCCCTGACTCGGTAAAGTCTAATTAGATAGTAATAACACAAAATAATGATTTTGTGGTAGTAACACAAAATATCTTTTATTAAAATATTTTGTGTTAGTAACACAAAAGTAATAACAAGGGTAATAACACAATACATCTTTATTTTGGGGTGAGCTAAGGAATTCTGGGACATAGTACTATAAATGGACATATAATATTTGATTTATGTTATTTGTAATGCCATGTATTATGAGGGGAGGTGGGAAAAGATAGTCAATAAATAACTCAACTCTGAGAGGGTTAATAAAATATTTACTCTTTTCCATCTAATCTTGTAAATTAGTAAGCACCATTTTTAAGTCTTGTTAATAGCAACATTGCATCCAAGATGATGAAGAATTTATATTTGGGGGGCTTTAATCATTTCTCGCTAGATATTAACTTTTAAAAAGCTAATCATTAATGTAATGGAAATTAGTGCATTTTGAATTCTTCTGGAATTCATTTTTTCCCCTTATGACTTGAAAATAGCGTATACTATCTGCACAGAGAGTTAAGAAGAAAAATCCACGTAGACTGACTTGGTGTTAATAGCCAGTAGAAGGAACTGAGCAGGCTGCACACCTGCGCAGTAGGAAACACCAGGACTAGGGCAAGGTCCTGATTCAGAGGGGACATTCTCCAAAGTTATTGTGAAACATCACCTGCTGTGATATGGCAGTCGGCACTATTGCTCTCACTCACTTTCTCGATAGGTTGTTCTGTAGTATGATAAAACATTGCTAACATATCTAGGTGAGCTCTATTTTCAACAACTGCCACACAGGTTTCCCATCTTCAATAACATTCTACAAGCATTTTTTGACTCAGGGTCACATACTTTATACATGCTACAGGAGAGCAGCAAAGACTTTCGGCTTTAGAAATGAAAGTAGAGTTTCATATTCTGCTCTAAATGTTTTCTATATGCAGTCTTGTCCTCCCCATCTCTTTTGTACCTACATCTCTGCCACCTGAGCATCTAGCACAAGCTTCCTTCTCTGTCTGAATACCTTCTTATTGCCTGTAGTTAGATATTCTTTCCAGCAGGAGGAGTATGGTGATTAAGCTGTCTTCCTTTGACTTATTAAACCCAAAAAGGACTTTAGCAACAATAAAAAGATGTCAGAAGTTATAAATGATGAAAAAAATTGGAGAAAGCGATTTTGTTTTTATTGATATTAATCTTATTAACAAATGGAGTGAATAGGACAGCCTCTTACACAAATTCCATCTCTGATGAGGAAGGTAGTTTGATGAAATAAAACAAACACAAAACAAAAATTGAATTTAGAGAAATAAGAGTTCTGGCCCTAATCTTGCCAACCACCAGCTAGATAATTTTGGGTCAGTTATTGAACTTTTCTAGAACACAATTTCCTTATGAGTAAAATTAGAAGATTAGAACAAATATTCTGAAAGGCCTCTTATGACTCTATTATTTGGTTTTCTAAGATAAACAAAAGCCAGCATCCTCAGTGAACAATTTTACAGGAGCTGATCATGAACCTATCACTGTAAATCAATGCTGTAGTGTCAAAAAAAGGGTCTAATTCTACCCAGAGCATTTTAAGATAAATAGAAGTGAAATAGGTAGAGACATTTTAGACCAGAGAAAGGCAACAGTGGAATCTAAGTGATTATAAAAATCTAGGTAATTAACCAAAGTAACTTAGCAAGAAAAGCAAGCAAACAAAACAAAAATCCAAATTTCAAATCCCAAAGAATTATTGACAAAATTTCCTTGAATCCTTCCTGGAGATTTTATTTATGTTACTTTTTAACACTGGCAGTTTCCTTTATAAAAGGTAATATAGATTTCCATTTCTGGACCTGGTCGAGTAACTGGTACCAGACTTTCCTTCCCATTGTAAATAGCAGAAAAACTCAACAAAATATGCAAAACAGTGTTTGTTAGACATTGGACAATAGGCATGGCAAGAATGTGATCCCTAAGAGAAAGGAAACAAACAAGCTGAGCCCTACAATCACCCTAAGTTTTACTTGGAAGTATTTTTTAGATCATGATGTGGGGAGGGAGAACCAAAGCAGAACATGGTGGTCTCACTGAATTGAGGGGATAGAGTTTGGAGCTTGGAGGAAGCTGAAGTGGCTGGAACTTGTGGCACAGAATAGTGGAGAAAAGAGTGTTATCTAACAAAAAACTCCTACAAATATGAATAGAATCCCCATGAATTAGTTGCTGAATACTACATTATGCATTTCTGAAATACTCATGAGTCCAAATAAGAACATTAAGGGAACTGTAGATTAAACAATTTTCAGAGATAACATTGGGTGGAGACTTTTGAATTCCCATCATCCAGAATGGAGAGACTCTGTTGAATTCCTGGGATATTCATATAGAATCCAGAGGATCATGTATTAGTATCAATAGTATGGCTAAACTAGCCCTAAAATAAGGATTACTCTAGACCTATCTTTAAAAAGTTTAAAGACAAGCCTTAAAAGGATCAGGCAACTTAACTTCAAGCAACTTAACTTGCAGTAACTTAAGTAACTTAATGAAATGTTGCAACAAATTTTAACACTAGATAGAAAATCTTGATAGTTAACAATATAATATTCAGTGTCCAAAGTCAAATAAAAATTATTACATATACAAAAAAGCAGTAAAATGAGACCCATAACCAGAATAAAAATCATTCAAGAGTAATAGAACAAGAAATGATAGAGATAAGGGACTTCCTGGACAAAAGCTTTAACACAGGCATTATCAGTATACTCAAGGATTTAAAGGAAAATGTGAACATAATGAGGAAGAAACTATATACATATGAAGGTTGGAAGTCTGGAGCTGCAAAACGTAATCTCTAAAATAAAAAAAAAATTTACTTGATGAGATTAGCAGCAGATAAGAAAGTAGGCAAAAGAAGATCAGGAAAAAATGAAGTCTGAGGAGTAGAAACTACTCAAAATACAGTACAGAGAATAAAAGATGCAAAAAATTAACAAAGCCTCATTTACCTGCCAAAAAAAAAGTCTAACATACACTTGATTTCAGTCTCAGAAGTAGGAGGGGATAGAAAAATGATTTCAAGAAATAATTTACAAAAATTTCCCAAATTTGACGTAAACTAGAAATCCATGTATCCAGTAAATACACAGAGCCCCCAAAAGCGTGAAAAATAGCACCAAGGGATATAATGATCAAATTGCTGAACATAACAAATAAGATAAAATCTTAAAAGCATCCAGAGCAAAAAAATATGCATTACATACAGAAGGAAAAGATAAGATATCCATATAGAAGTCTCACCGAGACAGTGCAAGACAAGAATTTTCAAAAACTGCTAAATGGGGCTTCCCTGGTGGCGCGGTGGTTGAGAGTCCGCCTGCCGATGCAGGGGATACGGGTTCGTGCCCCGGTCTGGGAGGAGGCCCGCGTACCGCAAAAAAAAAAAAAAACAAAAAAAACTGCTAAATGACATCAATCTTCAGATTCAAGAAACCCAAATGGGAGAAATATATATAAAGAAAAGTCACATCATAGTCAAACTGCTAGAAACCAATGTAAAGGGAAAATCTTACACGCAAATCAGAAAGGGAAACATTACATTCAGAGAAATATCAGTAAGAATCACATCAAACTTCCCATCAAGAACAATGGAAACTGGATGACAGGTAAATGGTATCTTTAAAGTGCTTAAAAAAAAAAACCAAAAATAAAACCCTGCCAACCTACAGTTCTGTACCCAGTGAATTATTCTTTAGAAAAATTAAGGCAAAATAGATATTTCCAAACAAACAGAACTGAAGATTTAGCAGCAGAACAGCACTACAGTAAATTCTAAAGGAAAATCTTTAGTCTGAGGGGAAATGATTGTAGATGGAAACTCAGATATACAGGAGGAATGAAGAGCACTAGGCAAGACAGAAGTATGGGTAAATATGTACTTAAAAGCTATTTTTAGGGCTTCCCTGGTGGCGCAGTGGTTGAGAGTCCACCTGCCAATGCAGGGGACGCGGGTTCGTGCCCCGGTCCGGGAAGATCCCACATGCCAGGAAGATCCCACATGCCGCGGAGCAGCTGGGCCCGTGAGCCATGGCTGCTGAGCCTGCAAGTCCGGAGCCTGTGCTCCACAACGGGAGAGGCCACAACAGTGAGAGGCCCGCGTACTGCAACAAAACCCAAAACAAACAAAAAAACAAAAGCTATTTTTAAAAGCATCTTTAAAAGACTTTTAACTATACAAAGAGAGTATAAAGAAAATTAGATTTTAAAACAAGGAATATGACTAGAGATAAAGGGGGCATTTTATAATGATAAAAGGATCAATTCCTTAGGAAATAATAAGAATCCTAAATATATATGCAGCTAGCTTCTAAATGCAGGAAGCAAAAACTATCAGAACTAAAAGGAGAAATAGACAAACCAACCATCTTATTTAATCTACAGTAATATTTGGTGATTTTAACACCTCACTCTTAGTAATTGATAGGATGTGACCAAACAAATTCAGTAAGGATATGGAATATTTGCACAACACCATTAACCAATTTGACCTTATTAACATGTATAAAATATTTTACCCAATAACTGTGGAATATACACTTTTTCAAAGTGTGTATAGAATATTCACCAACATAAACAATGTGTTGAGCCATGAAACAAGCTTCAATAAATTTCAGAGGACTGAAATTATACAATGTATGTTTGCTGACCACAATATAATTAGATTAAAAATGAATAACAAAAGATAATCTAGAATACTACCAAATGTTGCTAAATTGAATGACACATTTCTAAATAATCCATGGGCCAAAGAAGAAATCACATTAGAAAGAGAAAATATTAGGAGCTCCCTCCCTGGTGGCACAGTGGTTAAGAATCCACCTGCCCATGCAGGGGACACGGGTTTGATCCCTGGTCTGGGAAGATCCCACATTCCTTGGAGCACCTAAGCCCGTGTGCCACAACAGAGCCTGCGCTCTAAAGCCCGTGAGCCACAACTACTGAGCCCATGTGCTACAACTACTGAAGCCCACGTTCCTAGAGCCCATGCTCCACAACAATAGAAGCCACCACAAGGAAAAGCCCATGCACCTCAATGAAGAGTAGCCCCTGCTCGCCGCAAGTAGAGAAAGCCCACGCGCAGCAATGAAGACCCAACAACTGAATCACTTTGCTGTACACCTGAAATTAACACAACATTGTTAATCACCTATATTCCAATATAAAATAAAAAGTTAAAAAATAAAATAAAATAGCATAAAATGTAATACTTAGGTATAAATCTAACAAAGTATATGCAGTTTCTGTATGCTGAAAACTACAAATGTCTAAAAAAAAAGAAATCAACGACCTAAATAAATGGAGAGTTTATATCATGTTTATATCACTCAATAAAGTGGAGATACAAATATCTCTAAACTGATCTGGATTCAATGCATTTCCAATCAAATCCCAGAAGACATTTTCTTTTGAAATTAATAAGCTGATTCTAAATTCCTATGAAGACACAAAGGAACTAGAAAGCCAAAATAATTTTGAAAGAGAAGAACAAATTTAGAAGACTCATACTACTTGATTTCAAGACTTGTGATATTAGTGAAAGGACAGACATAAAGATTAATAAAATACAATAAATATCAAGATCTGGACAAGTAGTCCATGAAAAATATCAGTGCTAGGAAATTTGTTATCTCTAGCGTGTATTAAGAAAACACAGAAGACTGCCAACACTTAAACATGTTTGCTATTATTATGAGATAATCTGCTGTTTCGAAATGATAGGCCTTATAACAGAATACACTGGAGCTCACCAGAAGGCTGAATACATGATGCTGACTTTGCACATTTATGCAAAAGTAGCATTTACCAAATAACCATCATGTTGATGCATGTCATTTATTAGTGATTGCTTGTCTGGGTTTTATACATCTGCTTTGATAATTTCAACACATTTTTTTTTGTTATTTTGTTCATTTTGGCCTTTAACAAATAAATTTATTTAATTTCTTTAGTTTGTTATATTTAGGTTCTGTTTTAGAGGGTTTTTTTTAATGCTTCTAGTAGCAATTATTCTGAGATTATGTTTTTGCTCTTTATTTTAACCTGAGTGTTCACAGTGCTGTACATGTTCCATCAACATACTACACTTGTAAAGAATGTTCTGTGATCAAAGAAATTTAGGAATTCTAAAGTAGATAGATACTATAATTCATCCCACTTCTAAAAAAATGATCTTTCATTGATTGGAACTAAGATGCTATATGGAGATGCTCCTTTTCAATTTGCTTGCAATAACTTTTTCTGAAATCTCTGAAAAGCTGAATATGCATGGTATGCATATGTAAAATTGCTTTTAACTTTGCTTATTTCTTTTTTATAATATCTTTATTTTGTCCAAATGAGACTCACTTGGTATCACTCTGTTATAAAGATGGCAGTTCATTGTATATGGAAAGGAAGTGATATCCAGAGAAACTCTGGTCATTGCTGACTTTAAAACAGTGGGAGAGTTGGGGATGGAATAGGGAACTTGATTGCAAATCAAAATTCTCCTATATTCTGTTCCATTCTCTCAAAAATTTAGCCACTGTCCAATGTAAAATATTTACTCTTTCAAAGTTTTGGGTTGAATTCTGCTTTCTTTAAAAAGGAAAATACCAGATAACAAAGCATTACATTAATAACCAGATGATCTTCACTGCTGATTTTGTGTGATCTCCCTCATTCTGCTGCTTCTCCTCATATCTATACCTAGAATCTCAGAATCAAATCTCTTATTCCTATTTTGGTAGAGTTTATGAAACAGGTGGTGGACAAAGTTTAAGTTCCTGGGTCAAAATGAAAAGATTTATAAAATTCAGAATGTTTTGTCTCCCCTTGCCCTTAGTGCTATATTGTAGTGCATACATTTCTTATCAAGATTTGTAAGCTCTCTTTGACTGTCTTAATTAATTAACCAGGACTGTGTATGCTAACGTGCATTTGTTGGTATAAGGAAATCACTGTTCTCTTTAACTATTTTGAAACACAGGTTATCTTTTAAGAGTTTATCAAAAACAAACAAACAAAAAAAGCATAGGCAGAGACCTCTTTAAAGTTTTGTTTCTGTAAATAAAGAAAATTTGTATTGCTGGTTAAGGAAAAGGTTTCTTAAATATTCATTCAAAACATATTTTTGTATGCATGCAATGGGCATTACTAGAATCACCATGCCTAGTTCCATCATTACATTTTTATCTGTTTGAAATATTGGCTAATTCTCTCCATCCTGCCACTCTTGGTTTCTGTGCTCTGTGAATTGCTTCTGACAGAATCTTGTTTTTTACTTATCCACTGACCAGCCTGGTCAGGGCAAGTCACTCATCCCTCATCGTATCAAGCTCCTCATCTGCAAAATAGGAACAAAGCTTGGTATTATGTTTGTAAGGTGACCTTCTGAAGAGGAACTGCTTATCCTGTATCATTTAGTGTTTTGCTGCTAAGCAGCAGGGTGCTGACTGTGAACAGTCTGTGAGAAGGGACATTGATGTGAGAGGTTTAGTTGTAAGTGCACTACCATGAGGAAAGAGTAAACTGTTGAGGTTTTTGTTAAGGTAACCTCGATCAGATTGCCACCAAAACAACTAAGGAATAATTCAGTTCATCCTCATTTGGTCTATAAATTCTCTTCTCTTCCATTCTGCTAATGTGTTTCACGGTTTTAAAATAGCTTCTAGTTATTTCACTATTAGAGGATTCTATATTGTCATTGTGAGCTATGTTTTAAGTCCAGTGAATGGTACCATTTCTACATGTTGCATTTCGATGTATAAGCTCTTCACAGCACATATTGTGCTGTGTAATAAAGCACATGATCCTGTGCATGCAGTGGGACAACATGAATCTTGGTGGCATTGATATACTTCATGGTGGGAGCATGGCTGCTTTCATGAACAAGAAGTTTTCTTCTGCATTATTTATATTTTTGCTGATTTGTATGACCCCAAAACTAAGTCCTTCAGTGCAGAAAATGTCTTGGCTCATATTTCTTTATTTAAAACAATATTTTTAGTCAGAGGTTAAATTTTTAAAAATAAATTTCAAAAGATATGCTTCTAGTCAGACTATACTCATAAAATTTTTGTACTGGTTTGTACTGGTTCATAAACTCTTTCTGAGATAGTCTTAGGTGAAGTAGATGTATAAGGATAAGCCAATTATTTGAGAATTGATTCTCTAAGCTTGCCTTATCTATCTATGTATCTATGTATCTTCTATTCCCAGGCATAAACCTATAAGTTCTTGTTATAACATTAGCTAAAATCACTATCAAAGAAGATCAAGGAAGAAGAATTAAAACTTCATGGATTCCTTTTTTATTTATACTTCTGTTTTCAAGGGTCATTATACATTTATACAACTTAAAAATAGCTTTTTTAGTTGAGGCCCCATTTTTTTTAAACTACATGAGTTTTTGTTTTGAATTTCACATCAAATATTCTGGAATACCACACATTTTAGGTGCCCATATCTTTATTAATAAATATATTCTATATCTTTTTTTCTCTACTTGATCTAAGAGAGGTATGTTGAAGTCATCCATTATGATGTTGTTTGTGTTAATTACTCTTTTTACTGTCCACTTTTTTGCTTTATACATTTTGATGTTATATTGTTTGAACCACAAAGTTGGGTGGATACAACATCTTGGTGGTTTGTAACTTTTTGTCAACATAAAATATTCCTTTTGTTTAGTTAACACTTATCCCTTTGAATGCTATGTTGTATGTATATTTATTACCACTCAGTATCTTTTTCTTGTTAGAATTCTCCTGATGTATCTATTTCTTTATTTTTAAACTTTTGGTGTCATTTTGTACCAGATGTGTCTCTTATGAATAGGATATAGGTAAGTTCCATCTCTTATCCATTCATATTTATTATGATGACTAACATTTTCATTTTTTTCTTACCATCATCTCTTAGGCTTTTGATTTATCATGTTTTTTGTTTGTTTGTTTGTTTATCACATTCCCTAGTATTTGCTGATTTGATGTTTTTGTTGTTTCTTTATTTTGCCTTTACTGACTTGGAAAGTGTCATTTGTTGTGGCTTGGGTACTTAGAAATTTTGGCTTCCTGGTTCCTCTTCTTTTGGTTCTTTAGGAAACTTCTTCCCTCACTACATGTGGGGCTCTCAGTCACCATGGTGGAGGTGTGGACATAGAGACTGAACCCCACATGACTCAGGCTGCCTAGGCAGAGCAACTCACTTGTCTGGCTATAAAAACTGAATCAAGAATGACCACATCGCTGATCAGAACCTTCCCTGGAATCAAAATAACTATAACCTCCTTCACAATAAGACATAACCTTTAACATATTTCCATGCCCCCTGCCCTCCACTAATATCACCTATTTTATTGAAATCAATTTTAATTATATTTTTGAAGCTTTTGTATTACAGTTATTTAATTTTCATGATATTTAAATAACTTGTCACAGCCATGAAAGGAGAAATTGACAGTAACACAATAATAGTAGGTGACTTTAACACCCCACTTACACCAATGGACAGATCATCCAAACAGAAAATAAATAAGGAAACACAAGCTTTAAATGACACATTAGAACAGATGGACTTAATTGATATTTATAGGACATTCCATTCAAAAACAACAGAATACACTTTCCTCTCAAATGCAAATGGAACATTCTCATGGATAGGTAACATCTTAGGTCACAAATGAAGCCTCAGTAAATTTAAGAAAATTGAAATTGTATCAAGCATCTTTTCCAACCACAACGCTATGAGACTACATATCAATTACAGGAAAAAAAGCTGTAAAAAATACAAACACATGAAGGCTAAACAATACACTAGTAAACAACCAAGAGATCACTGAAAAAGTCAAGGAGGAAATCCAAAAATACCTAGAAAAAAATGATAATGAAAACACGACGACCCCAAACCTATGGGATGCAGCAAAAGCAGTTCTAAGAGGGAAGATTATAGCAATACAATACTACCTCAAGAAACAAGAAAAATCTCAAATAAACAACCTAACCTTACACCTAAAGCAATTAGAGAAGGAAGAACAAAAAAGCCCCCAAAGTTAGCAGAAGGTAAGAAATCATAAAGATCAGATCAGAAATAAATGAAAAAGAAATGAAGGAAACAATAGCAGAGATCAATAAAACTAAAAGCTGGTTCTTTGAGAAGATAAACAAAATTGATAAACCATTATCCAGACTCATCAAGAAAAAACGGGAGAAGACTCAAATCAACAGAATTAGAAATGAAAAATAACAACTGACACTGCAGAAATACAAAGGATCATGAGAGACTACTACAAGCAACTATATGCCAAGAAAATGGACAACCTGGAAGAAATGGACAAATTCTTAGAAATGTACAACCTTCCAAGATTGAATGAAGAAGAAATAGAAAACTTGAACAGACCAACCACAAGCAATGACATTGAAACTGATTAAAAATCTTCCAACAAACAAAAGCCCAGGACTAGGTGGCTTCACAGGTGAATTCTATCAAACATTTAAAGAAGGGCTAACACCCATCCTTCTCAAACTCTTCCAAAATATAGCAGAGGGAGGAACACTCCCAAACTCATTCTACGAGGCCACCATCACCCTGACACCAAAACCTGACAAAGATGTCACAAAAAAAGAAAACTACAGGCCAATATCACTGATGAACATAGATGCAAAAATCCTCAACAAAATACTAGCAAACAGAATCCAACAGCACATTAAAAGGATCATACACCATGATCAAGTGGGGTTTATCCCAGGAATGCAAGGATTCTTCAGTATACACAAATCAATCAATGTGATACACCATATTAACAAATTGAAGAATAAAAACCAGATGATAATCTCAATAGATGCAGAAAAAGCTTTTGACAAAATTCAACACCCATTTATGATAAAAACTCTCCAGAAAGTGGGTAATAGATGGAACCTACCTCAAGATAATAAAACCCATATATGACAAACCCACAGCCAACATCATTCTCAATGGTGAAAAACTGAAACCATTTCCTCTAAGATCAGGAACAAGACAAGGTTGTCCCCTCTCACCACTATTATTCAACATAGTTTTGGAAGTTTTAGCCACAGCAATCAGAGAAGAAAAAGAAATAAAAGGAATCCAAATTGGAAAAGAATAAAACTGTCCCTGTTTGCAGATGACATGACACTATATATAGAAAATCCTAAAGATACCCCCCCCAGAAAACTACTAGAGCTAACCAATGAATTTGGAAAAGTAGCAGGATCCAAAATTAATGCACAGAAATCTCTTGCATTCCTATACACTAATGATGAAAAATCTGAAAGAGAAATTAAGGAAACCCTCCCATTTACCACTGCAACAAAATGAATAAAATACCTAGGAATAAACCCACTTAAGGAGGCAAAAGATCTGTATGCAGAAAACTGTAAGACTGATGAAAGAAATTAAAGATGATAGAAACAGATGGAGTGATATACCATGTTTTTGGATTGGAAGAATCAACATTGTGAAAATGACTCTACTACCCAAAGCAATCTACAGATTCAATGCAATCCCTATCAAACTACCACTGACATTTGTCACAGAACTAGACCAAAAAATTTCACAATTTGTATGGAAACACAAAAGACCCCAAATAGCCAAAGCAATCTTGAGAATGAAAAATGGAGCTGGAGGAATCAGGCTCCCTGACTTCAGACTATACTACAAAGCTACAGTAATCAAGACAGTATGGTAGTGGCACAAAAACAGAAATATAAATCAATGGAACAGGATAGAAAGCCCAGAGAAAAACCCATGCACATATGGTCACCTTATCTTTGACAAAGGAGCCAAGAATATATAAGGGAGAAAAGACAGCCTCTTCAATAAGTGGTGCTGGGAAACTGGACAGCTACATGTAAAAGAATGAAATTAGAACACTCCCTAACACCATACAGAAAAATAAACTCAAAATGGATTAAAGACCTAAATGAAAGGCCAGATACTATGAAACTCTTAGAGAAAAACATAGGTGGGATACTTATGACATAAAGCACAGCAAGATCTTTTTTGACTCACCTCCTAGAGTAATGAAAATAAAACAAAAAGTAAATCAATGGGACCTAAGGAAACTTAAAAGCTTTTGCACAGCAAAGGAAAACATAAACAAGATGAAAATTCAACCCTCAGAATGGGAGAAAATATTTGTAAATGAAGCAACTGACAAAGGATTAATCTCCAAAATATGCAAGCAGCTCATGCAGCTCAATATCAAAAAAACAAACAACCCAATCCAAAAATGGGTGGAAGACCTAAATAGGCTTTTCTCCAAAGTAGACATACAGATTGCCAACAAACACATGAAAAGATGCTCAACATCACTAATCACTAGAGAAATTCAAATCAAAACCACAATGAGGTATCACCTCACACTGGTCAGAAAGGCCATCATCAAAAAATCTACAAACAATAAATGCTGGAGAGGGTACGGAGAAAAGGGAACCCTCCTGCACTGTTGGTGGGAATGTACATTGATACAGCCACTATGGAGAACGGTATGGAGGTTCCTTACAAAACAAAAATAGAACTACCATATGACCCAGCAATCCTACTACTGGGTATATACCCTGAGAAAACCATAATTCAAAAAGATATATGTACCACAATGTTCCTTGCAGCATTATTTCCAATAGCCAGGACATGGAAACAACCTAAATGTCCATCGACAGGTGAGTGGGTAAAGATGTGGCACATCTATACAATGGAATATAAAGTGTGACATAAAAAGGAACGGAATGGAGTTATCTGTAGTGAGATGGATGGACCTAGAGTCTGTCATACAGAGTGAAGTAAGTTAGAAAGAGAAAAACAAGTACCGTATGGTAATGTACATATATGGAATCTAAAAAAACAGTACTTATGAACCTAGTGGCAGGGCAGGAATAAAGATGCAGATGTAGAGAACAGACTTGAGGACACAGTGGGGGAAGGGTAAGCTGGGACAAAGTGAGAGAGTAGCATTGACATATATACACTACCAAATGTAAAATGGATGGCTAGTGGGAAGCTGCTGCATAGCACAGGGAGATCAGCTTGATGCTTTGTGATGACCTAGAGGGGTGAGGTAGGGAGGGTGGTAGGGAGGCTCAAGTGGGAGGGTATATGGGGATATATGTATACATAGAGTTGATTCACTTTGTTATACAACAGAAACTAACACAACATTGTAAAGCAATTATATTCCAATAAAGATATTTAAAAAATAAGTTTCTATTAATCTTTAGGTCAATATTAACATTTCTTTATACTTATAAGTTTACTAGTTTCCTTGTTTAATACTATTTCTTGTATATCATGTCTTCCTACTTTTTATTTGTAGCAATATGTCTTGGAGTTTTTTAGAAAGCTTGAGTGAGCCATAAAGTTTCTGAATACTTAGTTGAATAAAAATTTCTCATTTGTTTTCACATTTCAATGATGATTTATTTGCCTTTGTATAAAATTTTATTTAAAACTTTAGATTCAAAATCCTTTTCCTTTAGAACTCTATGGAAATTATTAACAGTCTTTGCATCCCATGAAGAAGATGAAAAGTGTAAATCCATCTGAATCTTGATCTTTTAGGACTATTTTTTTAAAATAATTTTATTTCTGGAGCTGAGAAATCTTACCTGAATGATTTTAAGTGTTTCCTTTTTCATTATTAATGCTTGGGACTAAAACTAAAGATTCTGCTGTTTGTTGGCTCAAATAAATTTTTTATTTTTATTATTATTTTTTATTGTTATTTAAGAAACTGTTTAAAAATAATTTTTAAATCATTCAAGTTATACATGAATACGTACTTACTGTGCTCAGTTGTAGTAATACACGGAATAAAAGCTTAGAGTTCCCCCATAGTCCCTTTAATTTCCCCATGGTCATATGGAGCTATAAATCTAGCCAGCATATACCTGTAGGAGCTGCTACTCTGAGACTATATCTTAGGGTGCTTGATCAAGGGGCAGAGACATAAAGTTGAATAGTGGAGAGTTTATTGATTTGAGAGCATGCACCTGAGATATAGGATTTAATGCTCTGGCAAAGTCCCCAGCAGATGGTATGGGCTTGCTATTGGGATGGCTTCTAGAAGCATAGAAAAAGTGATGGTTCATAAATTATATGAACTTGAAATGCCAGAATTTCTGTGTAAGACAATGGAGGAAGGGATCGAAAGGCTCAAGAAATGGGCATGCTGAAGTGGGTATACTACGTGAAGCCAGAATACCCACAAGAGCATCATGTTCCAGAGGTGCACCTAGAGGACATACCACCCACCAAGGCCATAGAGAAGGTGCTGGTGTGAGGGTACTACAAGCATCACTGAAAATGATCAGCTTGTCCTTTGTATTTCAGAACTAATGGGCGAGGAGACTACTATAGAACTAGGCTAAGAACCCAAAACAATAGAGGCCAGCTGGCAGCACTTAACTGCTCGAAACCAGGTGGATGCAATTATTGTAATGAGCCACAGGGGTGGAATGATGGCCAAGGGGATCTGACCTGAAGATGGATAATGGAACAAGTGACCCTGGGGGCAAAATAGATGAAAGTCAAAATATGTACTACTCAGTGAGTACCATCATAACAAATCAAGGATAAATGATCAGAAGACTGAGAGCAATTGCCTCAATAAAAAGCCATGATACTTCTCTGGAATCCAGATCTGAACCAGTTTTTAGACCTGGAGCACATTGAGTGAAGGGGAGGCTGGATGCACAGGAAGAAAGCCCCTGCAACACGTTGGCAATTATCATAGTAATAGTTCTCCCAGCCCTTCTCCAAAGGGATGTTGCCATTTACTCAAGTAACTGCACTCTTGGAAAACAAGAGTTGTTGTGAGAATAGTAATAGTCCCTGCAAAGATGTCCAGGTTCTAATCCCTAGAACCCATGACTGTTATGCTATATGTCAGGGAGAATTAAAGTTGCAGATGGAATTAAGGTTGCTAATCAGTTTACTTTAAATATGGAAGAGAGAGAAGAGAGAGCGTGTCAGAATTATGCAACATGAGAAAGACTTGACCAGCTATTGCTGGCTTTAAAGATGAACGGGGGGCTTCCCTGGTGACTCAGTGGTTAAGAATCTGCTTGCCAAGGCAGGGGACACAGGTTGGAGCCTTGGTCTGGGAAGATCCCACTTGCCGTGGAGCAACTAAGCCCATGCACCACAACTACTGAGCCTGTGGTCTAGAGCCCACGTGCCACAACTACTGAAGCCCACGCGCCTAGAGCCCGTGCTCCGCAACAAGAGAAGCCACCGCAATGAGAAGCCCGTGCACCGCAACGAAGGGTAGCCCCCCGCTCACCACAACTAGAGAAAGCCTGAGCGCAGGAACAAAGACCCAACGCAGCCAAAACTAAAATAAATAAATAAATGAGTTTATTTTTTTAAAAAAAGGTGAACGGGGACCACAAACCAGCGGAATATGGGCAGACTTTAGAAGCTGGAAAAGGCAAGTCAATGGATTCCAGAAGGAACACTAACCTTGATTTAGCCCAGTGAGACCCATTTTAGACTTTGACCTCCAGAACTATAAGATAGTAAATTTTTGTTATTTAAGTGTGTGGAATTTGCTACAGAAGCAATAGGAAATGTACAAGCAATAGAGTACATACACTAATACTCATCCATTTAATTTACAAGTCTGACTGCTAAAGGAGCCAGTGAGTCTTAGAGGATCCCAATTAGGCTATGCAAACTCCCCCAAGTAGTAGCCCCATTTGCAGCTGCTGTGTAAAATGTAAATTTGGTAGCAGATTAACATGGCCTCAGGTACATGGAATGCGGCCCCTGGGTTGGCAAATGCATTCTTTTCTATTTTAATCAGAAAAAAAACACTCAACATGGAACAGGCAACAATATATATTTATAGTTTTGCCCAGGGCTATTTAAAACCTACTACCTTCTGTCATAAGATAGTCTATCATAATATAATCTGAAGAGGTCTGGACCATGTGGATATCCCCCAAAATAACGCACGGATCCACTACGTCGAACATTATTCCAATAGTGTCAGGGGACCAAAAGTGGCTAGCATTCTGGAAGCCTTGGCAAGACACCTATGAACCTAATGGTGGAAGATAAACCCTACAAAGATTCAAAGGTTTATCACACTGGAAAATTTTTCAGCGGCTCAGTAGTCATGAGTGTGCCAGGATTTCCTTTCAAAGTGAGAGACAAATGATCCATCTTGCCACTTCTATCATGAAAAAGGGAATACAATGCCTGGTAGGCCTTTCTGGATTTAGAAGGCAGCATATTCTGCATCTGGGAATACCGCTCCAACCCATATACTGAGCAACACAGTAGGCTGCCATCACTGAGTGGGGTGCAGAGCAAGAAAGGTGTTCTGCAGCAGGTCCCTGCTGCAATGTGCCTGCTGCTTGGCTCAAATGACCCAGAAGATTCTATTATATTAGATGTATGAATGAATGATGCTGTGTGGACAAACTACTGCAGTAGAATCAGGCTTCTGTAGCTAGATTATACCCTCATGACAGATAATTACATGCTTTTTGAAAAACAACTCCTGCTGTGCTACTGGGCTCTGGTAGAGATGGAGCATCTGACCCAGAGATAACAAGTGACTATGCACTTGGAACTGGGTTCTATCAGATCCACTAAACTGTAAACCAGGGAGGTGCAGCAGCAATCCATTTTAAGAGGAAAGTTAAAATGGGATGAAGCATGAACAGGGCTAAGGACATAAGCAAGCTGCATGAGCAGGAAGCCCAGATCCTCTGGCCATCTACTGCTGTTGCATCCCTCAGCTCATCCCTGTGGACATTGGGGAGATCGCTTATAACCAGACAGCGGAGATTTACAGACGGGGCAGCTCAGTATATGGGTACAAACTGAAAACAGGCTTCAGCTACACTGCAGCTTCACTCAGGAGAGGCTTTGAAAGACAGTGAGGACAGAATTTCAGGCAGTGCCTGATTATTCAGTTTGTGTGAGAGGAGTAGCTCAAGGTTAAAACGTATATAAATTCATGGGCAGTGGCAACAAAAGGATGTGGATAGATGCATGGGAGTGTCACAAAAATGTGAAGATCTTTGTGTCACATGTAAACACACATCAGAGAACATCCCTCATGGAAGAGGCATTGGAAAACCACATAGTCAAAGTTACCTGGCCATTTGATATTAGCTAGTCTTGGTCATTAGCCACTCTGGTGCTTGCACATGGCCACATGAATGGAGTAGTCATGGTGGGAGAGATGAAAGCTATGCATGGTTCCAGTAGCTTCCATTTACCAAGAATGAGTTGGCTACTGCTGCCACTCAATGTCCAAACTGCCAGCCAGAGGGACCAACACTGAGCCCCCAAAATGGCACTATTCTTCAAGGAGACCAGCCAGCCATTTGGTGGCAGGTTGACTACATTGAGCTCTTTCTATTCTGGAATTGCCAGAGATTTGTTCTAACAGGAAAAGCCAAGTGATCTGGGCTTGGGATTGCCTTTCCTGCTCATAAGCTTCAACCAGCACGACTAGATGAGGGCTCGTGAAGCATTTGATTCATCAGGATAGGGTCCCAATAGGATAGCATTACATCAGACCAGGGGACCCACTTGTCAGAAAAGAAGGTTTGGAAGTAGGTCCCAGTCCATGAGATTTATTGATTGCATCAGAGATAGCACCATGCACAAACTCCAGCCCAGTAGTGTTGGCGTGGGATACTGAAGGTGCAGTTTAAGCATCAGCTTGGAGGTGGTACTCTATGAGGATGGGGCACCATCCTCTGTGACCCCAATCAAAAGAAATCATGGGTCTAAAAATAAAAAAGTGGAATCAGGAGTGATCTCATTTACCATCATTCTCTGACCTGCTGGGGGACCAAAAATCCCAGCCATTTCAGCCCAGCATGGGACACCTCTGAACAACTGTATATGCTCCAGAGCTTTCCATGGGGTTGGGTGAAACTAGGCTGACACTGCACTGCAGTTCAACTTTGCATGGTCCTGCTTCTTCCCCCTCTCTTATACAAGTAGAAACCCTTAATAAATACGCTACTTGCCAAATCTGTATCAGATTCTGCTTCCAGAGAACCCAGTCTTTGATAGCCCCCAATCCTACTTCCATCTCCAGCCTCAGGTACTAAGAAAATATAGTGAATATTTTCTTAGGTCTTTCTATATATGTAAACACATCGACATTTACAATTTTTAAATTTTTCTTCACAGAAATGGGGTCATAATGTACATGTGGCTTTCTATGACTAGATATCTTTTAAGCAGTTTTATTGAGGTATGATTTACATTTAGTAAAGTTCACACTTTTAAAGTATATCTCAATGAGTTTTGACAGATGATTAAGATATAGGATAGTTACATCACCCAAACAAATTCCTTCATGCTCCTTTGCAATCAGTCCCTTTATTCCAGTTCTAGTTCCCAGTCTGATGTCTGTCCCTATAGATTTGCTTTTCCATAGTATCATTTAAATGGAATCATACAGTATGTAGCATTTTATGTCTGGACTCTTTCTTTTAACACAGTGATTTTGAGATTTACTCACATGTTGGATGTATCAATAATTTATTCTTTTTTGTTGTTGAGTAGTATTCCGTTTATGAGTGTACTACATTTGTGTACAGGTTTTGTGTAGACATGTTTTTATTCTCTTGGGAAACTAGGGAGTGGGATTGGTGGATTATTCATTAAGAGTATATTTAATTTTAAAAGAAACTGACACACTTCCAAAGGGGCAGAAACATTTTACATTCCCACAAGCAATACGTGTGAGGGCTCCAGTGAGCCTACATTCTCTTAAGCATTTGGTATTTTCAGGCTTTAATTTTAGTTGTTCTAGTAAGTGTGTAGTGGTATTTCATTGTGGTTTGTTTTGTATTTCCCTAATGAAAAATAATGTTGAGCATATTTTAATGTACTTATTTGACATCCTTATATCATTTTCAGTGAAGTGGTTATTCAAATCTTTTGCCCACATTTTTACTGGAATGTCTATTTTTTACTATTGAGTTGTAAGATTTCTTTATATATTATGGATATCAGTTATTAATCAGGTATGTGTTTGCAAGCATTTTCTCCCAGTATGCCTTTTTATTTTCTTAAACAGTCTTTCCTAAAGCAGCAGTTTAAATTTGATGGTGTCAAATTTATCAATTAAAAAATGGTTTGTGTTTTTTGTGATCTATCTAAAAAAATCCTTATCTAACCCAATGACACAAAAATTTCTCCCTGTGGCTTCTCCTAGAAATTTCATAATAGTAACTTTTAAGTTTATGTCTATAATTCATTTCAAGTTAATTTCTGCATAAAGTGTGAGATAGGATCTAGGTTCATTCTTTTTGCCTCTGGATGTCTAATTATTCTAGCCTCATTTGCTAGAAGGACTATTCCTTCTCCTTCTTTGTAAAAAGCCCCCGCAATTGACCATATATGTAAAAGGTCTATTTCTGAACTCTTTATACTGTCCCAGTGATTTATACATCTATCCTGATATAAATACTGTATTAGAGTTCTCCAGAGAAAAATAATCAACAAGATCTCTCTCTGTCTCTCTCTCTCTCTTGTCTCTCTGTCTCTCTCTCTATATATGATTTCCATATATATATATATATATATGAAAAGAGAGATATATAGATACAGATTTATTATAGGAATTGGCTCACGCAGTTATGGGAGCCTACCCTGCCATCTGTAAGCTGGAGAACCAGGAAATCTGGTGATGTAATTCAGTCTTAGTCCAAAGGCCTGAGAACCAGGGGAGCCATTGGTATAAGTCCAAGTCCAAGTCCAAAGACCTGAGAACCAGAGCCAATGTCTGAGGGCTAGACAGGATGAAAGTCCTAGATCAAGCAAAGACAGCAAATTTGCTCTCCCTCTGCCTTTTTGTTCTATTCAGGACCTCAAGGGATTAGATGATGCCAACCTACGTTAGTTAGGATTGACTCAGTCTACCAATTCATATGCCAATCTCTTCTGGAAACACTCTCATAGAAACACCCAGAAATAATATTTTACCAGCTTTCTGGGCATCCCTTAGCCCAGTCAAGTTGACATATAAAACTAACCACCACAAATACCATATTATCTTGATTACTGTAGCTTTATTATATTGAGATTTATTCACATTGTTGGATATATCAATAGTTCATTCTTTTTAAAATTGAAACCAAGTGGTAGTGTGATTCCTTAAAATACGTTCTTTTCCAAAGGAGTTTTTTCTCTTCTAGCTCCTTTATATTTTCACATAAATTTTAAGAACTTCTGCTTTTGGTATAGATGGACTAACAAGGACCTGAATTGCCCTCATGCCTGAAATAACTAGAAAACTGAATAAACTATATGAAACAACAGTTTTCAGACATTGGACATCAGGCAGTGCAGGATAGTGATAATTGAGATGAGAAGCAAAGGAGATGAGCTCCGTGATTGTCCATTTTTACTGCCTAGAGAATGTTTCCAGGCCACAGCACAAGGAGGAGGGGACCCAGCAGAGCCTAACAGTCTTCCTGAGTTGAGGAGAAAAAGCTGAGAATCTTAGGAGGACAAGTAGCTAGAGTTCCTAGGGCAGAGTACAAAGGGGGAGAGAACTGGCAGGAGAGTTCTGGAGATCTTCTGATCTGTTCAGTCCTTCCTCTGCTGGGTACTGTTAATCTCATGTATATGAGGAAAGTACCTGAGGCTGGGGATAGAATTCTATCCCTCAGAAGCAGAGGGAACAATCCCTGGAGCTCACACAAGGCCAGAAATACATCATCTTCTCACTAGCCAGAGTGAAAGACCTTGCAATTCACAGGGCATTGGGCAGAGAATTCAGAAAGTTATTGGAACTAAATTAGACATTGGCTAAAGATTGTTTTGATCTCACCTCACAAAGTTTAAAAGCAAGCGTTGAAAGAATCAAATTGTTTCCAGGTAACTAAATTGTATTCAAACACAGGAATATCTAGCAACAAGGTAATATTCACAATGTGTAGCATCAAATAAAAAAAGAAAGTACCAGATGTGCTAAGCTGAATAATGGCCCCCAAAGATATCTACAGCCTAATCCTGGGAACCTGTGAATATATGGCAGCAGGGCCTTTGCAGATGTGATTAAGTTGAGGATTTAGAGACAGGGTGATTATTTTGGATTATCCAGGTGGGCTTTAAATGTAATCCCAAATTTCCTTAAAGGAGAGAAGGCAGAGGGAGATTTGATTACAGAGACAGAAGGCAATGCCATGGCTGAGGCAAGATGCTACACAGCTGGCTTTGAAGATGGCTGAGGAGCCATGAGCCAAGGAATGCAAGGAATACAGCTCTAGATGCCAAAAAAGAAATGGAAACAGAGTCACCCTTTGAGCATCCAGAGTGAGTGTGGCCCTGCAGACCTGATTTTGGCCCAGTGAAGTGGATTTCAGACTTCTGACCTCCAGAACTATAGGAGAAAAAGTATGTATTACTGTAAGCCACCAGGAAGTGGTAATTTGTTACAGCAGCCATAGGAAACCAATACAGATTTTGGTCCCAGGAATGGAGTACTGCTGTAACAGATACCTGGAAATGTGGAAGTTGCCTTGGAGTTTAATGGATAGAGGCTGGAGGAATTTAGATAAGCATGATAGAAAAAGCATAGATTACTTTGAACAAACTATTGGTAGAAATATGGATGTTAAAGACTGCCGTTGAGGGTTCAGATGGAAGTGATGAGCATGGTAGAGAAAGCCTATACTGTCTTAAAGAATACCCACATTTTCATAAACCAACTATTGGTAAAAACATTAAATATTAAAGGTTCTGTTAGTGAAGGCTTAGAAGGGAATGAGGAACACGCTTTTGGGAACTGGTGGAAAGAGGATCTTTGTTTTATAGTGGCAGAAGTTTGGCTGAATTGTGTCCCACAGTTGTGTGGAAAACAATACGTGTAAGTAATGAACTTGGATATTAACTAAAAAGATTTCCAAGCAAAGCGTTGAAGGTGGAGCCTGGTTTCTTCTTGTTGATTATACTAAAATGAGAGAACAAAGAGATAAATTAAAGGAAGAATTATTAAGCAGAAAGAAACCAGGACCTGATGATTTAGAAAATTCTTAGCCTAACCAGATTGCAAAAAAAAAAAATGCTAAAATTTGGAGATTCACTGCCAGAAAAGTATGCTCTAAAGAGAAAGCCAAGGGTGTGTCTGGACAGCTTTTGCTGGTGCTTTGGAAGAATCAAATGATCAGTACATTCATTCATGAAGAGTGAATTTGAAGAGATTAAGCATATGACTCATTTATCTCGGAAATATCTGTGGAGGAGCCTTTTGTTTAATGGCCTACATTCTCATGACATACATAGGAGACTGCCAAGGCTTTGAGAAGGTTGTACCTGCAGAAAAACTGACAGCTTAGATGGACAAGAGACAGGATGAAATGAAAGAAGGCTGTTGGTCCCTGAGAACTCTACAGGCAAGAAACATGATAAAACTATGCATCCGCAAATACGTCCTACCCTTCAAGAAAAAAGAAGGATAACTTTACGGGTAAGGCCTTGGGTCCAGAGGTCAGAGCCATGAGCTACAGAGGATTATTCCCAAGCTTTTAAACCTAATGAAGTTTGACTAGTTGGACTTTGAAATTGCTTGGGACCAGTGACTCTTTTTCTCCTTCCGTTTTCTCCCTTTTACAATGAGAATGTCTATAACTGTTATCCTATGCGTTTCCCACATCATATTGTGTAGCATATATCTTAGTCCATTAGGGTTGCTATAGTAAAATTCCATAGATTGGGTGGCTTATAAACAACAGAAATTTATCACTCATAGTCCTGGAGGCTGGGAATTTCAAGATCAAGATGCCAGCAGATTTCATGTCAGGTGAGAGCCTGCTTGCTGGTTAATACACAGCAATTTCTGGCTGTGTTCCCACATGGTAGAAGGGAAGAAGGGAGCTTTCTTGGGCTTCTTTTATAAGGTTAATAATCTCACTCACGAGGGCTCTACCCTCATGACCTAACTACCTCCCCAAAGCCCCATCTCCTAATACCTTCATCTTGGGGGTTAGGATTAACATATGAATTTTGGAGGACAAAAACATTCAAACCATAGCAGCATATAAGTAGTCTTCTAGTTTCATAGGTTCACAGATGGAGGGGAATTTTGCCCTAGGATGGAATATATCCAGAATCCTACCCATATTTGACTTAGATGATGAGATTTGGGGCTTTCGAGCTGATGGTATATAGATAAGATTTTGCACCTGCAATGGGTTGAGACTTTTGGAGATGTTGGACTGTAATGGAGCAGCATTTCCCTTTACTAAAGTAGTTAATTTTCCTTTGCCTAAGAATCTGGAATGGCCACCTATGAGTTGGTTAGTTTGCAGCAGAATGCTAATCTCCTTTACGACTACCCCTACTACCACTCATTGCTGCTAGACCTATAGCCAGACTCAGAACTCTTCACATCCCAGAGGGTGAGATATAGTGACTCATGAGGAGCTACCATAAGCCCCCAAATAATTGCAATATACACCAGAGAAATATTTATGGAAATGGATCCTAAGGGTGCTAGATTACGATGCCCAGAAATCCTCAGATTCTGATTATTTTCCTTCCCCTATGCACAGTCTCCCTGCTAAATGACACCAAGTTTATTTGGAAGTCTAGAAGGAAGATTTACCATATACAATTTTGGAAGGTTAGCAAAGTCCTTCCTCAGGAGAACACCAGCCTTTCCTTCATTCAGGGGACTTTGAACCTGGGAATTGGTTGAGGATCCACAATTCTCTGTTGTAGTGGTTTAAGTCAGACTTTTTAGACATTAAATCTAGAGCTCTTTCACCTACATAAATCAAGAAAGACTTCAGTTCACTGTCTATCTATTTCAGTCCTAAGGGCACTGTGATCAATTAGCCAACACGAAGGTTCTAAGCAGGTCTAAATATCCTTGTGACTACTCTGGCTCTGCTTTCATTACAGGAACCATAGCTGTGTCACTTGCTCCCTGCCATCCTAGCATCCCATCTTCCTCAATGAATTCATAGAGTCCAGTTAGATGACAGCTTTTCTCATACTGGCTTGCAAAGAATAATCACCACAGAGCTCTTCAAGGATACCAGGGCTCACCTGATCAATGAACTTCTCTCTTTTTCTCTAAGTTGCAAGACTTGGACATTTTATTAATTTTTCCAAAAAACTATATGCTTTTGGTTTTATTGATGTGTACTTAGTCTTTGTTTTGCATTTAATTAATTTATATTTTTGTGTTTATTAATACATTTCTTGAATTTCTCTGGACTTAATTCATCATTTTTTCTTGATTCTAAGAGTTAAAATGTTAGCTTTTATTGTTTTCAATCTTTCTTAGCTTTAATAAATTATTTTAAGCTGTAACTCTTGTTTATTTCTTGTGTTGGATACCATATACCATATTAAACTGGATCATATAAGCTTTGATAAGTAATTTTCTTTGCAATTAATAGTCTATAGTTTATAACTTTGGGTTTTTTAAAAAAATTTATTTACTTATTTTTGTCTGCGTTGGGTCTTCATTGCTGCTCATGGGCTTTTTCTAGTTGCGGTGAGTGGGGGCTACTCTTTGTTGCAGTGTGCGGGTTTCTTGTTGTGGTGGCTTCTCTTGTTGTGGAGCACAGGCTCTAGGTGAGCGGGCTTCAGTAGTTGTGGCGCACGGGCTCAGTTGCTCCGCAGCATGTGGGATTTTCCTGGGCCAGGGCTCGAACCTATGTCCCCTGCATTGGCAGGCGGATTCTTAACCACTGCGCCACGAGGGAAGTCCTGTATAACTTTGGTTTTGATATCCTCTTTAAACCAAGAGCTACTTAAAGGAGTGCTTCTAAATCTTTAAGTGTACATATTTAAAATAAAAGTTATTCTTTTCTTGTCAATGCCAGCTTTTATCATGGTTGTTAGAGAATATATTTAGTTTTTTTTCTTGAATTTATTAAGGTTTTATTTATGGCCTAACTGTTCTCTGTGTTTGAAAAGCAAATACATCCTCTGGTTTTTGGGGCAAGAAGAAGACCTGATTCTGTTCTCCTCTCCCTACATCTACCGTCTTATCCCTCCTGCCTCTTGCTCCCAACAATAATTTCAAAATTCTGCTCTGGATCTCTATTTTAACACTCCAAAATTAAAACAGATCAGTCTTCATCATTGTATTTCCCTACTTTCTTTTCCCATCTTCTAATAAACTTTTATTTCAAGACATCTCTTTCTTTAACCCTAATTTCTAGGTATTATTGGCATTTTAGTTCTAAACTATTGTTTACTTTTCCTTGAATTATGCCTTTTCACGTTTTATGATCCTTATTCAACATATATTTTATACTTCAAAAATTGCATTATCATCATTAAATTTTAATACTTTTTTTTACAGTTTTTAAAAACTAGGATTTTTTTTTGCTCACCATTTTTTCTTGTACACTCCATCTTTTACTAACTTGAGATTATTTGTCCTGAATTAACTTTCTCTTTGCTTCTCTGTTGCGTAAGAAGTATATAAAGGTAGTATATTTTGAGATCATATAAAATTTATTCTCTTGCCCTTCCATGGGGGTGATGTCTAGGCTGGTAAAGAATTCTTGATCTTCTTTTCTCTGGAAAGCCTAGAAATATTTTTCTGTATATTCCAGAGTTGCAGGTGAGAAATCCATTGTGATGTTCTTCCCTAAATTAATCTGTGTGTGTATGTGTATTAATGTCTGGAATTATGAGATTTTCTTTTTATCTTTGCAATTCATAGTTTTATCAGTTTTTTTCAAAATGCATATCATTTGAAAATTAATTTTGCTTGGCACATTTAATCTGAAAGGCAGAATCTTCTGTTCTCTTTTCAGACTTCTCTTGTGTATGTTCTCTTTTTACCTCTTGGAATGTGCATTGTTTTGGATCTGTCTTGCATGTCTTTTTACTCAGGACTTCCAGCCTTTATATTTTGGGGCTTTGTTGTGATATAGTTCCTCTATTTGACCTTTCATACTTTTAACTTTGTTTCCAGAAGTATCCACTTTATTTTGGTGTTCCTCGAATGAATTTTATAATTCAAGTACTATGATTTAAAAAAAACCTTCCTTTAAATAAAAATTTTTGGTTTTCTGATTCTTCATTTACCAATCTTTTTGCATGCCACTGACTTATGTAATATTTTTTTCTTAAATTGTATTTTCTCTCTATATTAGTCTGCCTCATGGGGGATATTATCTGTCTTAGTTTTTTGTTGTTTGTTTGGTTGGGTGTTTTGGCCGTGTTCTTCCTCCTTTAAGCTGCTGAGCCCCTTAAATAATCTGAGATCCTTCTTTGGTTTCCCATAACAGTAAATGTGTAAGTCAGCCTTTTGTGATGGAGGGCAGGAGATGAGAGTTAAGAAAGAAACTTTTCTAGTGAGGCAGCAGTGAGTGGGAACTTACCATATTGTTAGCATTCTTTCGCTTAAGTTTGTGTGTATAGGTGGTGCTGGTGGCCTTTCTTCAGCCACGAAAAAGGGGGCAGTTCAGCCCAGTGCTCCAAGTCCTCCTACGAATGGCTTGCAATGGTAGAACTAGAGGGTTTCCTTGATGTAGGTTCAAACCACTGGACTTAAAATCAATAAACGATTTCAGTTTCCACTAGAGTGATAGGCCTTCTCCTCGGATGCCTGGTCTTTGATCCTTCCAGCTTTGTAAATGATGCCCTACAGAAGCTGCCCTAACCAAGCCAAACGAACTGTCTCTGAAGAACACTAAATGCTAAGCAAGCCACACTTTCTTCATTTCTCTCTCCAGTCCCAAGGCCCTGTCCACATTAACCATTTATGTCACTAATCCATTGGGAGAGAGAGGTTCTGTGCTCAGGCTCTGATTTTCCCAGTATGAGTAACTATTTTTTCTTTGCTTCTTTCCTTATGTTTTCTCTGTTTCCTCCGTTGAGAACACTTATTAGACAGATACTTGGTCTCCTGGAGCTATATCATATTTTATTGCTCTAAATTTTGAAAATGTCCTCAGTTTCATCTTCTAGGCTACTGATTAAAGTCTTCAGCTTTGTATCTTTTATTATTCAGAACTTCTATTAAGTTTTTCTTATTTTGGAAATTATATGTTTATTTTCTAAAAACTCTTTTTTGTTCTTAATTGCTCTTTTTTTTTTATAGACACCAGAGCTTGTTTCATAAAAATTCTGTCTTTTTAAATAACTCTGAGGGACTTCCCTGGTGGTCCAGTGGTTAAGAACCCGCCTTCCATTGCAGGGGACACAGGTTTCAGCCCTGGTTAGGGAACGAAGATCCCACATGCCACAGGGCAACTAAGCCCGCGTGCCACAACTACTGAGCTTGCACGCTCTGGAGCTGGCGAGCCACAACTAGCAAGAAGCCTGCTCGCTGCAACAAAGATCCCACATGCTGCAACTAAGACCCAACACAGCCAAAAATAAATAAATATTTATAAATAAATAAATAAATAACTCAGGATATAAATTTCATCTTTTCAAGAAATTTTTTGTGCTTCTTGCATGATGCTTTTTACTCTGGGATCAGTTATTTTGCTTGTTCATCTTTACATTTCTGTTTCAAGCTGTGGGTCTTTTCTCAGAGACCCAGAACTAAAGAATTCTATCGATAAATGAGCATAAGTAGGATTCTTTCCGATTACATGGGCACTGGGCAGGCAGGCTAGCTGGGGTCCTCTGTAACTGCTCAAGTTAGAAGGGCATTACTCTGGGTGTAGTGCTATATGCCATGAATAACACTAATTAATGTGACTATTCATGAGAGTGTTATTTTATTTTTAACTGATATAGGTAGCCACTGATGGAATCCCCACATTTATATTGAAAATGAAAAAAACTGAGGTTACTCTTGGTGGTGTATGTAAAGTGGCATCATATAAACAACTTTCCAGTTCAATTCAAAGCTTTCAGTCTTTTAATATATTCGGACTATAAGAGGATTTATAAGTATAGTTAGTGGATTAAGTATATTTATACATATAGTGAATGAAACAATTACCCTCTTTCCTTTCAAATAAATTTTAGAAAATCAGAGTAGAAAACTTCTTTTGGTATTTTTTCTATGAGGGGGGGAACACATTTTCTATGGTATTTTTTCTATGCTAGATCATATAGGTACGTATATGCATAAACTTTGTTTTGTCCTTGCATATCTATGAAATTAACTGCATTTTTACAGCAGTTCTTTCCCTTTACTTATTTGAGTGGGCTTTCTTCCTTGTAACAAGTCTCTCTGACTACATCATATGTAAATTGACAGTTGCATATCTTTGCATTATATTAAAAGCCTTGGCTTTGCTTCAATGTAAGTTAAATTTTCTATACCAATGCCATGTTTGATGCATCATTGGTTCAGATTCATGCCTATATGTTTTGGTGGGAAGAAGCATAATGGTGGATGCTAAAGAAGGATGCTAAGGTTCATAAGAGAGAGCCAACTCAAGGAGATACCAACATTTCTCCCATCTGGGAAGCACTTTCAAATTCTGCACACTTTTTGGTTCTAAACAAGATATGAAGGGACACAGGGTCATGGCTCTTCACTGTCTTGCTTTTTTCCACCTTCTTTTTGTCTTGTGCCCACAGGGGAAATATTTCTCAACTCTATAACCTCCTAAAAATGACAGCAGGTTCATGACTGCCTGTCTGCCAGGGCACTCCCCTGAGAACCCATGGCCAGTTTCTCCCAGTCTTTTTGAAATCCGCAATCATTTTAAGATTGAATCATTCCAGGGGCACTGAAGCCAGACTCGTTGCAGTTCAGCGGTTACTAGGTGCTTATAGAATAAGAGATAAAAGCAACAAAATTAAATGCTAATGGATTAGTATGAGCAAACATATCAGAACCACAGTGACAGTAAAAGTTGCAGCTCCGATTATATCATCACTGGAAAACTTTAAAACATAAAGACACTAAATGGTACTTAGTTTTCCGTGGATCAAGTTATGAGATCATTAACTTTGCTTCCTGCTTCTCGTTCACTATTAGAGAAATATCATCATTATCATGATCATCATCAGTTTTGATTTATCTGAATAGCCTACTGCAATGGACCTCTAGGAACATTTACATATCCAATTACAAGATGATTATTCATAGCCTTTAAACTGACTCCCACATAAAAACGCCGGACCTAGCTGAAAGTTCTTAATAATAATACTTTACACTTGTATAATGCTCTTAAAGTTTCAAAAGATTTTCATATCCATTTTCTTAATTTGAGCCTCCATACAACCAGTTTGATACGTAGATCCCAGGTATTATTATCTCCCATTTACAGATGAGGATTTAGAAGTTCTATTAATGACTTATCTGAAGTCAGTCAACCAGTTGGTCTTAGAACTTAGACTGCATCCTAGGTATTATTCCCTGGGCTCAGTGAGATAACACAGTCTCTCTTTCCTGGGTTTGTGGAGGCCAGTATCTTTGGATTGCAGTGAAAATAATCTCAAAGTTATGACTTTACTTCTGAAAATGTGGAATATGTTGTTCTTTGTCATTTATGCTTTGAGGTCATTAAAAAGCCTTGGTGGTGGGGGGTGGGGATGAGGGAGTTCCAGACACATCAGGAGGCTCGAATTTACTAACGTTGATTCCTAGTAGTGTTACCTCGGAAAGAATACCTTGAAAATAAGCCGGCTTCAGGAGCAAGCTTGGCACTCTGCTGAGTTTTCCCTCATAGAGAATACATTTGGTCATTACTACGTTGTGGACCCTTTATTTTCTTTGTATGTGCTATTGACTGACGGTTTGTGTTCCATCCCTACCTCTGCCCCAATTCATGTGTTGAAACCTACTCCCCATTGTAATGATATTTGGAGGTGGGGTCTTTGGGACGAGATTAGGTCATGAGAGTGGAACCACCACAAATGGGATTAGTGCCCTTATAAAGAGGCTCCAGAGAGCTTCCTTCTCTTTCTGCCATGTGAGGTTACAGCCAGAAGACAACCGTCCATGAACCAGGAAGCCCTCACCAGATACCAAATCTGCCTGCACCTTCATCTTGGACTTCCCAGCCTCCAGAACTGTGAACAATAAATTTCTGTTGTTTATAAGCTCCCCAGTCTATGGCATTTTATTATAGCAACCTGAATGGACTAAGACAGTAGGTATGTGATTAAAAATATTTTTTAGAATAGTCATTGTGGTTATCTCCCCAGTATCCATTCCACTTACTCTTACCAACAACTTTTCATTCAGGTAGCCAAATCTTCTTAGCATGAAGCCATGTACTTTGGGAGCTCTGGTTTGTGTCTGTTATTCTAGAATAATTATGAATATATTTTTAGCACTCTCTAAAGTATCTTGGTTTGGGCAACAAATTAGTCATCCTAATTTGGGGAGATGTTAACTCAACTCCTGACTGTAGAGGTGGGGCATGTCTTATGACTCAGGTCTCAGCTAGTTCATGAAATCCTATACTCTGTTAAACATGTTGATTCAGGGATGAGCATGGGAGTGAATGTGAACCAATGAAACACAAGGAAATGTCTGCTGGGGAAAGAAAGTATATTCCTTGCTTCTTTAGATAGTTCTGGATCAAATATCTGTAGATTAAACTAAAAAGCATGTAGCTTGGAGAATTGTGGGTAGTTATTTTGTACCTAAAAGCAGGATCCAAGTGGGAGGTGAAGTTGATACAATGGAAGGCAGCATTCATCAGGACAGGCTAGGTTATGCTGCAGTAACAAACAACCCCCAAATCTTCATTGCTGAACAAAATAAAGTTTATTTCTCACACTAGGCGTCCAGTGAGTGTTGGCAGGGCCTTTGTTCCAAAGAGTCATTCAGAGACTTGGGCTTACAGAGGCTCCACCATCGAATGATGCTGCCATCATAGGTTTCAGACTTCACTAAGGCAGGGAAGGGAGCATTGCTATAATTGCTTTGGCCTGAAAATGACAGAGCCCACTGTCTAAAACAGTGCTGTCCAATAGAAACATAATATGAGCCACATGTATAATTATTTTGACTAAGTTTATTGTTATTGTTGTTGTTATTACCAAATTTGAAAGTAATGTTTGTTTGCTAAGATTTATTTGCTTGCTGTCTGTTTTGTTTTAAATTAGCATATAATATACATACAGCAAATTTACCCTTTCAGTGTATAGTTCTGTAAGTTTTGATGAACACATACAGTCATGTACTTACCATTGCAAGCAAGTTTTAGAACATCTTCATCTCTCCCCAGAATTACTCTATGCCCTTTGTAGTCAAACTCTCCTTCTACCCTCAGCTCCTGGCAACCATTGCTCTGTTTTCTGACAGTATGGTTTTGCTTCTCCAGGATGTCCTGTAAATGCCATCAGAGTATATGAGCTTTTCGAGTCTGGATTCTTTCACTTAGCATAATGCAGTTGAGATTCCTCTATGCTGTGGTCTGTATCAGTAGTTTGTCCCTTTTTGTTGTTGAATAGTATTCTGTTGTATGGATGTACCTCAGTTTGTTTATCCACTTCTCAGTGGAGGGACATTTGGATTGTTTCCAATTTTTGGTGGCTAATAAAGCCAAAAAAATATTCACGTACAGGTTTTTGTGTGAACACAGGTTTTCACTTCCCTTGGGTAAATACTTAGAGGAGTAGGACGGCTATAGGTCATATGGTAACTTCATGTTTAACTGTATAAGAAACTTCCAAACTGTTTTCCAAAGTGTCTGCATAACTTTGCATTTAACACCAGAAATACGTGTTAGAGTGCCAGTTCTTCTACCTCCTTGCCAGTGCTTGATATTATGTGTTTTTTTTTTTTTCTCAACCATCCTCGTAGATTAGATCTCATTCTCATATCTCATCTTATAGATTAGCGGACATATGTAAACCTGACCTTCTAGAAGCTACATTTTAAAAAGTAAAAAGAAACAGGAAAAGTTAGTTTTAATAATATATTTTATTTAAAAGAATATATTCAAGCTATTATCATTTTAACATATAGTTAATATAAAAAATTAATAAGATATTTTACATTCTTTTTTGTGTGTACTAAGACTTTGTCATCTGATATATGCTTTATACTTTCAGCACATCTCAATTTGGACTAGCCACCTTTCAAGAGATCGATAACCACATGTGGATGGTGGCTGCTGTATTGGACAGTGCAGGTCTAGACCTAGTTCATGGCCCTGCCTAACTGTGTGTGGGCTGGGAAAATGTGATATTCCATGTATCTAGGAAATGATGGTGAACACTAGTAATGTCTATCACAAATTCAGGTCCTTTATGACATCATTAAAGTACTAAATTGGATCCAATCTGAAGGTCTTCTAAGGACAGTCTTAGTTTCTAGTTATGACAGACAGTAAATGCCATACATGTAGTTTAAGCCAGTTTGAATTAGCTAATTCTGTTATTTGAAAATTTCTCCAATATAATTTTGCATCGTGCACTTAAACATGTGTTCCATATAAAAGAATGAGAAAATACAGGTTAGCTAAAAAGAGAAATTAAAACTCACTTGAATTCTCAGAGATAGTATTTTGGTGTATATTCTTTGAGATACGTGTGTATGAATATGTGTGTATAAATGCATAAATGTACATGTGTACAAGCAAAACCATTGGAACATTAAATTATTTTCTTATGAGCTACATTTTTCACCCAATAATATTTTAAAAACATCTTTCCATGTCAATAAATATACATTTAGGATATTTTTAATCTCTGTATAATATTGAAGTTTATGGAGGAATCATAATTCACTCAACACATTCTGTATTATAGGTTGTTCCGAGTATTCCACTGTTTAAATTGAGGCAGGGGCAGAAGTGGTGTATTTTAGAATACCTCCTTATCTGACGCAAAAAGCAAAGCGTCTTTGGAAATCCTGTTTCCTTTTTATCTCACCTCTTCTTTTTATACCTGGCCTCCTCTCAGGGACTTACTCTTTTGCTCAGTCCATTCTTTCAACAGATGTTTAATGAGCACCTACTATGTGCTTCAGCTCCAAAGGTGACAATCTCTGTCCCTGAGACCGCCACAGCCCAGGAGAGACTTGCACAACCCCTGGGTCTTGTGAATACTTAAAGATCAGCGCTAGGTTGTCAGACGTTTCCTTTTGCTTGGGCTAATTGTAATAGTTACAGGATCTGCCGGTTATAAATTTATCGAGTTATTCTGAAAAGTGAATCGTTCCAACTCGTGCTAGTGCGGAGCAGAACGTCCGCTGGATTATGGTGATGGGACTGGAAATAAATTGGGCCCCTGCTGTTTCACAGCTCGGTGTTCAATGCTTGGACAAACTCCCCTTTGACAGGCTAGCCCATCTGAGGTCAACTGAGAGACCCAGGACGTCTCTTCTCTGGGCCACTCATAATCCAGGCAGCATCTTTCTGATGCAACTATTCTCAGAAAATAATTAACCCTAGACCAGCTATTTTTATTTGGTCCTATAAAAATATAGCTGCCGGCACTCAGTCCTGACCAGGAATCAAGACCTCCACTCTTCAAGGGCATGCCCCAGTGTGCCCTGCCCTGACATTTACTTCCCAGTCTTTGGCATTTGGGGCCGCAGCTGGAGCCACCGCGCAGAGGCTGCGTAGTGTTCCACTGACAGCCTCTCTCAGGAAGAGGGAAAGGTGCATTCGCGGTGGGAGGCCTCGCCTAGGACACACACACCGAGATCCTCCCAGGCTGCTGGTAAACCCACGATGCGACGACCTGATGGTCTCAGAGCAAGGAAGATGGATGAGATCTGCCTCACTCTCTTAGTGCAGCCGGAGTGGCGGGGTGTGTGTGTGGGGAGTAGCGCTGGGGTCCTTGAATGTGGAAATACCCCCTCCCAAGTGAGGGCTGTGGATCCGGTTCGCGGGTCCCTAGGCTGTGCAGGAGCCAGGACCACGCCATCTTCCCCTCCAGCCCTCCCTGGTGTGACCACTTTTGATGCCGCCCCAGACAAAGGCAATCCGAACTCCAGCAGAAAGAATAAGGGGATCAGGTTGCTCTCTCGGCCTCCCCTCACTCCCCCCTCCTTGCTTCTCCCCTTTCCACGTGACTCTCTGGAATCTTTTGCAAAAGCTCCGAGTCTCTGGGTCCATTTTCACCCGGAGCAAAGGAGAGAGGAAGGGTGGGGGTGGGGGGAGGCGGAGGAAGGCGGAGCGTGTGTCCTTTAAACGCGGGGTTCCAGAGGGGGGCCTTATTTTGTGCGTTTCCGGGCTCTCCGGTCGAGTGGCTCTAGTTCGGAAGTCCTTTCCAGGCTCTCTTGCATTTTCCTCGCTGCATTTAAAACCATGGCTCCTCCTCCGCTCCCGTAATCATACCTCGACCCAGCAGACCGGCTCGGGGTGCACGGGGCGGAGGTGGCTGCTGGCGCCGAGCGAGCCGCGCCCCTCAGCGCTCCTCGCCCGGGCCAGCGGTGGGGGCGGGAAAGTAGCGGCGAGGTCCCCGGCGCTGCCGCCCCCGACTTTCCTCCGAAGCTTTCGCGGAGTCTGCGGCAGGGAGCGCAGCCCGCGGCGGCGGCGTGCGGCTGCAGCGCCGGCGAGTCCCACGAGCCGCCCGCAGCGCAGCACGAAGTTTCCCGCGAGCAGCCCCGGGTGGCTGAGGTCCGCCGAGCCGGGTGGCCCAGGCCAGAAGGAGGAGTGGGTGGGTCTTTTGGGGCTCCTGGCGACCCCCTCGGCTGACGCTGCGAGTGTCAAAAGAACTTTAGAAAGCTGCTGCCGAAGAACCTGCGCCGGGATCTCCACGGTTGGGAACCCGGGAGCGGGCGGTTCCGGCCTGAGGGAAACGTGGGGAGATCCAATCGGCTGGTGACGGGCAACTTTCCGGCGAGCCTTAGCCGCGGGCCAGTGCGCCCTGCCTCCTCTTTTATTCTCCCGAGCTCAGCCAACGTTGGCTCCCTGCTCTGCTGGAGAGCTAGGCGCGCTCTCCGCCCGGCAGTGAGTGAATTGAATCCCTCCTCCTCCCCCCCCGCCACGAGAGTGTCGCTCTCGCCCGTCCATCGCCTCATTTCCCCGGAGGTGACCGCCCGCCGCCCGCCGCCCGTCGCACCCCGCTCTCGGGGCGCCCAGCCCGGGGCGCCGAAGCCTGCGTTTTGGCCGAGAACTGGTTCTTGGATGCTGAAGGCTGGGCTTGTCCAGCGTGGGTGCAGAGGCGGCAATGAGTGTCTTCGAAGTGTGGCTCGGGGTGGCCCTGGCATTGGCGGAATTTGCAGTGTTGCCTCATCATTCTGAAGGTGAGAGAGCGGTGCCGTGTGTGTGTGTGTGTGTGTGTGTGTGTGTGTGTGTGATCGTGCTTTTTAAAAAGCTCAGCGGGTGTATGGCGAAGTTTTTTGGGGATGGGTGGGTGGGTGGCCGTGGAACTAGAGGGGGCTTTTTGTGAGATTCCAACTCCTGATTGTTTTGTATGCAGATCACAAGCCCCACTCCCTCCTCCCTCTCTGCCCTGAGTGCATTTGGGTGGGTGGGTGGGTGGCCGACCGAGGTGCCATCTCTGAAACTGGATTCTCTTTCTTCCCACTTCCCCGGTGCCCCCGAATGGAAAGCATCTACATGGAGCGTAGGTGAGGAGTGAACAATTGCAATTACCTGTGTAAAAATACTTATGCTCCTATGAAAAATAAAATCCGGCACCTTAAAACCCCCTTCTCGCCCTCCCTCCTTCCCCCAATGAGCCTACCCGTAAAGTCCAATTAAGATTTTATAAGGTGGTTAGAGCGTGTTCTGGAAGTAGACAATTCAATCGCACTGCAAGAAAACTCCCCAGTACAGAGAGGCACGAGCCTGCCTCTTCCCCAGATAAGAAGTGGTTAATAAGAGTTTAGCTCCGTTCTCTGACTTCGCCCCCTGCCTCGCAGTTTTCCTCCGAGGCTCCAACCTACGTTAAAACCCTGGAGCTGGGGGTGAGAAAGAAGGAGACTGTGGGAGTTGTCGCCATGATAGCAAGAGCAATGTGAGCTCAGGCAAATAAATGAATCGATAAGGAAATCAAGAGTTTGGGGGTCCTAGGATGGCGGGCCCGGGGACGCGCGGCGGCGTGAGCTCCCACCTGCCTAGAGTCTCGAGGAAAGTCGCCTAGCGGGTGCTTAGGGAGGGGGAAGGGAGCCGGCGGGCTGAGGAAGACGGCTTAATCTACCGCGCAGGGCTCTCGGCTTCCCCTCCCGGCTCCGTTCATTATTCATCCAGCTGCGGGAAGAAGAGTTCACCTGCCCCGCGGCAAATCAGAGCCGCAGCTGCGGCCGTCGCGGGCGCTGGGCGGGGCGCCTTCTCCGCTCGGGTGCGGACCCGGGCGTGGGACTGGGGGCAGCGGCAGGCCCCGAGGAGGACACAGACCTGCTCGGATCCACCCGCAGCCACCTGAGCAGCGGCCTTTTCTTAGCTAGCTTCCCGGGAGAAAGTGGCGGTGGCTTTGGAAACGCGCGGCAGTGGGGACTTTCCCGTGGGTGGAGAGACCGCCAGCCCGCACCCTCCCGGGAATTATGTCAAGTGTGTATCATCCCCGGGAAGTGCAGGTCTGGGGCCTGTGCAGCCTTTTTCAACCAGGGCATAACCTGTAGAACCGTGTCTTTTGTATGTATGTGTGCGTGTGTATGCAAACTTAAAAGACAATAAAACGTATAGGGCTTAATTGTAGTAAAGCACATGGGAGAGTCAACCTAGGCCACCCAAATGTGAATTTGAGACAGAAAAATTACGTTTGCACTTGGTGGTGGCAGTTTCCTATTTAGGATCATGTTCCAGCAACGCGGAAAACGTGGTGTCCGTCCCCGATAGCTCACCAGGGGGCAGTTGGAATGATGTAAGAGATTTGCTTCTGAAAAGCAAATCTCTTGAAATTACAAAAGCCATTATTACTAAGGGCCTGCAGGGTTCGCTCTTTGGAAGAGTGGTTGACAAAAAGGGCAAAGTTTAAAAACGTCCAAAGTCTTCTGGTGGGGGAGGAGTGTAGGGCGCGAGGGGCGCCATTCCTCCAAAGATTCTTTGGAAACTTTGCTTCTTACTCTTTCATCCCACCTTCAGAACATTCTAGAATCATCCCACAACTTGGATTCTTAGCTATCTGAGAGTTTCCGTACAAGTCATAATGATGCTTACCTAATAATGAATGAATGAATATGGACATTTACTGAGCACTGTACTATTTGCCTGGCACTATGCTAAGCACTTTACATAGTTTATCTCATTAAATTAATTAAATGATAACAGTCCCAAGCCAAAAAATCAGCTGTCATCTGATGAGTCCTTTGATTTGGTTCCGTCAGGGTTTTCTTTTTCTCTTAAAAATAAGAGCATTGAGGTCAAGAATGGAGAGCTTAAGGATATTAGAGATTTCCTCAAGTTTTTATTATTAGCCTTGGCAATGATTTTTAAAAATGGAAAAGAAGCATTCACACGTGTGGGTCTCTTGATGCGACCTACTCTGTGATGCTGTTGCTGTCCGGGCCATGGCAGAATTTGTTGTTTTCTTCTCAGTGCTCAGAGAGCATGTCATATATGTTTCTGGTACACCAGTTAATAATTCTATAATTTTAGTTGATAAAGATACAATCTTCCTCACCTCACTGTGTGCTTGCAGAGGGCTTAGGATGGCTCCTGGTTGTTATACTTCCAACTCAGGTCCTGGTACACAATAGGTGCTAAAAAATTTTGGTCAGGTGAATGAGTATTGCCAAATCACATTTCAAATTAAGCTTAGACTGTTGCTGTGTGACCTTGAATGAACCACCTAACTTCTTTGGGCTGTGGTCTGTTATTCACCAAATGCAGAAGTTGGCTAGGTGATAGCTCTAAAATACTTCTGCTAATCATCCAGCATAGAAAAAAAAAACAAAACGATCAGTATTTGCTGCCTTATTTTTGGTCAGTTGCATCTTTCTAGTTCTGAATTTTATTTTAATTATTAAAAGAAAAATGAAGGTTTACAAGCAGGTTATTGGCAGTGTTATTTTACATTTTCTTATATCGCCAAGCTGACAAACTACTGTGATTTGAGAACTTAATAAAATCAACAAGTCACAGAGAAACTTCTAGCAAATGTGGCTGCTTTCTGAATCAGATGTGTTTCTGGAGAAGTACATCTTGAGTTGTGTCGACCCGTGGAAATCCTGTGAAGTTACACTAGATAGAACATGTTGGCTGTGGATAAAGAGTCTTGAACTGGTTAAGAGAACTGAGTTCCAGTCTATGTCCATCACTCCCCATGTGACTTTAGCCAAGCTTACAATCTTCCAGTCTTTTTCCTTTAAATGCCATTAGCAGAATATACTGAAAAGGATCATTTGATAGACAGAGTGTTTTATTTATGGGTGGATCAGCATATTTGGTTCCACTCTTGGTAGAAGAGTTCCTTCTGTGTAGGATTCAGTGCTTAAAACTCAATGTTAAGGAAGGAAAGACATTGGATGGGAAAAAATAGCCTATCTCTTCATTCTTTCATTCCACAAATCTTGATTGATAGCTTATATATCAGGTTATTAGGTTATGTCTGGTAGGGACATACAGACATCAAAAAAAAAAAATAATACCTACCCTCAGGGAGTTTGCATACCTGGAAATCATTAATATAGGTAAGGTAGCAGTAGGGACATGTAAACGTTGGTCCTTGGTGGGTTTCCCAATATTGAATAATTGCAACTCTGCATCTTTTGGCTTTTGCAACTACAAGCTAGTGGAAATAAAGGGTGTTGTATTGTCATAGGCTCTTATTTCCATCATATTGCATTTCTGTTCTCCTCTGGGGATTGGATTCTGGGTGTTACCCTCTGCAAATAAATCCTTTAGTGAGAGCATGGTCAGCTGTATTCGCTGTTGTGGACTTGAGTGGTAATATTACTCAGTTTTACTCAGATATGAGTAGTCATAAAATACTGTCCAGCACTTGCCTCAGGAGAGGAGAGGGGACTACCAACATGGCATAGTTGGGGTCGTGTGCCAAATCTTACACTAGTTCAAAAACAGTTGGCCCTTTTTTGTTTTAACTACTCTATTAATTGATCTGACTCCTGATTGACAATAATCAGGACAGGAGCTGTCCTGTCAGTCCAGAAAAGGATTCTATTTTAACTGTTCCACAGTGTACAAGCCATATGCTGAATTATAGCACAAAATAAAGCTTGAACATTTAAATGCCAACTTGTGGCTGCTTGTTCCTAATGAGTCATGTTTTTGTGATACCATGCTTTCCAAACTTCTTTATATGTTATGGTCACATGTGCCACTATTTCTTTGAACAAATGAGTCTGACATTTTGTGACTTATAGATTTAACCTAATTTCCTCATGTTATCAGGTAGGGTTTCCATAGTGAATAGTTTCCAAGATGTGAGTACTGGTGCAAATTATATCTCACATTTCCTCTGAAAACTTCAGATTTTATACACGTGTCTCATAATAGAGTACATTCTAATGTGCCAAAGGGCCTAAAAATGAATATGAAATGACATTTATTTAAATGAATATGGAGTGACATTTTGCCTATGTGACCTGCAAGAAAGGCGCCAACCACAGGAGGAAGGTCTCAAGATCTCAGCTTCCTTCTTGGCACTATGTGATCCCTTCACCCTGCACAGCTTTATGCACTTTCTCACAGGTGTCAGAACTTAAATTACCTGCCTTCTCAGCTGTATTCCATGCCCTGAAACTGGCAAAGTCTCTTATTTTTCCTGTTTTCCCTTGAAGAAGGCCTGTTTCTCCTTCTAGATGTTCATCATCAGTTAGAATTCTCCTTAAGCTGGAGTTTCAAGTTCAAATAAAGCCCAAATCGAAACTTCAGGTAGAGTTGCAGTCATTCCAGTGCTCCTTAAGAAAAAAAGCGATGAGTGGAGAGAGTAACTTTGTTTTCCAAAGTATATGAGTTGATCCATTAGTGAAAAGGCAGAACCAGAAGCTGCACCTAGCACCCAATGCCAACAAACCACCCGACTTAGTCTGCTGGTGGGTGTGAAGCTTGTGCCAGTGTGGGAGAAATACGCTTGCTTTGGAGGATTGCATCTGGCATTGGGTAGTGATGAATGTTTGATGGGACTGGGCATCACAGTAGAATGCTTTCTTTTTTCCTACAGGGAAGCAATGAGGTTTTGGAAGCTGTGTTAATGGAGACTCATTTCTGCAGCTGCCTTTCGGGTAGAGATGTTGTGTTTTAGGAAAGCCCTCAGACGCCAAGGCTTATTTCTTTTAGAATTGTACATCCTAGAGCAACCCAAATTGAGTTATTTCCCTTTTCTAATGATAGAATTTATCAGCAGTTGCACATAGTTTTGACTTGAGTTTCTAACAGATGTTTGGCTTAACCAAGTGTGTTTGTGATGCCACACTCAATGCTGCTTTATTTTTTCATGTTACTGTGATTTTATAACATCTGTCTAAATTTCCAGAAATGGGTTTTGATATGACTACTTGGATACATCTTAAGATACCTGATTCCTTTTGGAGCTTTGAAAGTTTACTGGCCTTTGGAGGGTAGTGCTATGGAGGAGGGTAATAAAATTACTTGAGGATGGTTTTATCTAAAGGTTAAATTTAGTTTGTTTATTCTAAAGGTTAAATTTTGTTAAATTGTACCTAAGTGATGATCTTTATGTTTAACTTTTAAATGTGAGAAGTAATTAAATAAGTCCATTTACATAATTTAGGAATTGCATTGAGTTGATATATATTTATATACCTATATACGATTATTTTTTTATTATTTATTTTTTTGTGGTACGCGGGCCTCGCATTGTTGTGGCCTCTCCCGTTGCGGAGCACAGGCTCCGGACGCGCAGGCTCAGCGGCCGTGGCTCACGGGCCCAGCCGCTCCGCAGCATGTGGGATCTTCCCAGACCGGGGCACGAACCTGTGTCCCCTGCATCAGCAGGTGGAATCTCAACCACTGCACCACCAGGGAAGGCCACGATTATTTTATATATATCCATATCCACATGTCATATGATTATTTTATATATATCTATATCCATATATGTTTATATCTATATCTATATCTACATCTATATCTATATATATCTGTATCTCCTTTCTTATGATATACCATAGACTGAAATACTGTCTTTGGAACAGAATTTCTTAAAAATAAGTCAGGAAGAATTTTCCCCCACGATTTTTTTTTTT
>NW_006782834.1:728985-729132 GCF_000442215.2 Lipotes vexillifer | reverse complement strand
CACAGGCTTCGGACGCGCAGGCTCAGCGGCCACGGCTCACGGGCCCAGCCGCTCCGCGGCATGCGGGATCCTACCAGACCGGGGCACGAACCCGCGTCCCCTGCATCGGCAGGCGGACTCCCAACCACTGCGCCACCAGGGAAGCCC
>NW_006782834.1:701919-728975 GCF_000442215.2 Lipotes vexillifer | reverse complement strand
GCGGGCCTCTCACTGTTGTGGCCTCTCCCGTTGCAGAGCACAGGCTCCGGACCCACCGGCTCAGCGGCCATGGCTCACGGGCCCAGCCGCTCCGCGGCATGTGGGATCCTCCCAGACCGGGGCACGAATCCGTGTCCCCTGCATCGGCAGGCGGACTCTCAACCACTGCGCCACCAGGGAAGCCCTCCCCCAAGATTTTTATCTCAAGTGATTCTTATTTGAATTTCAAGGGCACAAAAAGTCATTTCAATAAATTTGCCCATGGAGATCTTTGATTCACACCCCAAGTGTAAATAACCATCTCCTTTTCTTTGAATATTGTTCTTAATTCCATTATTAGTAGATAAGGTAGACCAGTCCTTTCCTGAGAAGTTAATAGTACTGAGACTTCACGAATGATCTGTTGGCGTCCAAGCACTGTAGTAAAATGTGTCCTTCCCTCTTTGGAGGGAAGTCCAAATGTGGAGTCCACATTGTCAAGGTGTGCTCTGTCTTGGTGTGTGTATGCTATTTCAATCTGCTTTGCAGCCTGTTTCAGAGCTAGTATCTGTTAGCACACTGCCTACATGTTTATAGGTTAAATCAACACCTGCTGTGCTGTTCAAAAATTGGTTTAGAAAAAGCATGATTTTGTGGTCTGGAAAGCTCCATGAAGGAGATGGGATCAAGTTCAAGGAAATTGATTAGACCAAATGCATCTCCTGCAGGAAACAAAAATGAGTAAAGGCATTGGCATATGAAAGCATTACCATGGGATCCTAAGTTGGCCTCTTGGGTTGGACTGGAGAATTTGTGTAAGCAAAGAGTGGCAGAGAAGCCTGGATAAGTAAATTGGGACTGGATTAGGAAGGCTTTGCTGATTTGTCATATAGGAAAATACACCAGTGTATTTATAGCATGTCGTTATACATACATTTATTTTAAAATTCAAATAATGAGTTTTAAAAATGCTTTCCCTCATGCATGTCCAAGAAATGTTGTTTTGGTGTATGGGATTATTTCCCCAGGGGGGCAGAATCCTCAAGCTTTGGAAAAAGCACAGTTTGCTGATTATGATGCATGTAGATGCAGTTTTAGTGTACTTTGGCCAGGGCAGTGCCTATTGGTCTATTATGCATCCCTTTTAATTCTTGTTTTTTCCCCACAGGTGCTTGTGTCTATGAGGGTTCCTTGTTGGCGGTAGGTCATTCTTCATATATTTATTTTATTTATTTTGCATGTAAAATGCTTGATTGAGGTTACTGAGTGAGTGAGGTGACCCTGTCATTGTAAAATGTATTTATTTTCCTTTTCAGTTTGAGGATTATCCCTCATTCTGGCACAATCATGCTCAATTACTTAATACCTTTTCCAGAGTGAATTAGTTCCATTTGGATACTCAGGTATTGGAAGAGAAGTTCAAACACCCAATACCAATTTGCATTCCATGGCTGTCTTGTGAGTTCTTTCAATCAGAGAGAAAATTAGATCCCATTCTTTTGTCAGATATGAACTAGGGCACAATTTGTTTATCTTCCAAACAACTTGTTTGTTTCTTCCTTTGAACGCCCCCCCCTCCAAAAAAATATACAATTATTGAGTACAATATGGAAGATCCTGACTGTTGCTTTGAATTATACTTTTAAGTTTTGGTAACAAACAAATTAACATTTTATCTCTGATCCTTTGCCACATAGAGGAGAACTGATTTTGAATTTAATGTCAGGATCACTTGGGGGAAAAGCTGATGCAAGATTCCTGCATTTCTTTTCATTAATAATGTACTATGGTGCATAACAATGTGTTAAAAGCCAATTGAAAAGACTGTCTACACTCCATCAACTCTAATAAGTGGTGTGACAAGTCATTCTTCACCACTTTTTTATTTTAGTTTAATAAAGGCTGTAATAAAAACAAAACTCAGATGGTTGGAAAGGGTTTGCTCATTTATATCCCAACCCGCTATTGACATGTGTGATACCAGTATGTCATCTTGGATTGTCCTTGTGGTATTGAAATAGATGAGAAATATTTGAAATATCTGAGAGTCTAGATAATTGTAGATGTTCACAGTAATATTCTTGAATCTGAACTTTATGTAATATAGTTACTGCTCCGGAGATTGATGTGTTTTTTCCTTCCTTATATTTTTCTGTTAAAGAATCAGGTGAAAGCCATTTTCCACTCTCTTTCCCATTCCATGCCCTTAAAAGCCTGCTCTTGCTTCTGTTTATTCTTTAATACATTTTAGGAATCATTTTAAAATCAAAGTGCTATAAAATACATCATCAGTTTTGGGGAGCTGTAGTAGATATTATAGACAAGTTAGTTGTCCATTTTAATACAAAGAAAATTGCTTATTGTATAGAGTCCTTTGTAACGTTTCAATATCTTTTCACGGCTATCGATCCACCTGATACATGCAGCAGATCAGTGAAATAGGCAGGTCATGTATTATTTTATACTCTCCCCCTTTTTAATGAAGAACCAAGGATGAGAGAGAGAGAGGTTTGCTAAAGGTAATTGACCATTAAGAGGTGGACCAGAACAAAACAACCTGTCTTCTTTCTGTTGTTCTCCTGAATCTGAAGAAAGTGGCTAGACTACCTTCTATGTTTGACGGCGGCAGCATGGTATTGTACATTTGAATACGAAAGCATCAGGTACGGGAAGAGGTCAGCTTGGTTTGATCAAGTTAAAGGAGTGGGGGCACTAGCACACTCCTGACCCCTCTAGTTGCCTTCTTGGCTTACCAAGACTCTGCTGTGTTTGTTCCTACACCTCCTCTAGCCTGATGTACTTGTGATTGTGGTTATGCAACTCAGGCAGAAAGACAGTACATTTACTACAATAATAAAGATTATTATTGAACAAATATTTACTGAGTGACAACTCTGGACCTGCTATTCTAGGCACTGGGAATGCATCAGTGAACAAAGGCAAAATCCTTGCCTTCATGAAGCTCGAATTCTAATGAATAAAATATTTAGAATGTCAGATTAGTGCTAAGGAGGAAAACCGTATGGGTGTGGCTCCGGAGATAGAAAAGGCTGAATAGGGGACAAGGGTGGCGTCTTGAAATAAGGGGATAGGGAAGGTCTCCCTGAGAAAGTAAGGTGACATTTGAAGAAAGACCCGAAGAGCACTCTAAGAGCTTGCCCCTTGGATATCCAGGGAAAGAGAATTCCACAGGGAGTGTAAAGTTTGAAGTGGGAGCTTGCTTGGCCATTTGAAGAAGTACTTGGAGGTCACTGTGGCTGCAGCACGTGATCCAGGGGGAAGATGGCAGGAGATGAGGTCAGAGAGGTTGGCAGTGACAGAGCAGCGTGTCCTTCTGTGGACTTTAGCTTGTCCTTTCAGTCAGGTGGCTGAGCCGCTGGAGGAGCTAGAGCAGAAGAATGACAAAACCTGACTTACAGTTTAATTAAACTGCTGAAATGGGAATATGAAAAGAAATAGCATTTGTTTCTAGGGAAACTGTGTTGAATACTTTAAAAAAAGACTCTGTAGAGGTGAGTCACTGAAAATTTGCTGTCAAATTAAGTATGAGAGAAACAACTATAAAAGATTGGGGGAAAAGCACAAAAAGTCCAGAGAGATTCTGCATTCGGATTTATTTGCAACCTCTTGAAGTTCTCTTTCCATTTTAAGGAACTTCAAACTGGAAGTGGGGATGATGCATTGTGGCCATAGCTAATTGTATGAATAATTCATCGCTGCTCTCTTGCCACATGGCCTGGTTTTGAAGAAAAGCACTGCACCTGCATCAATGAAATTGAATGAATGTGTATTTATGTATTTTGAATTAAAATACAAAGTTTAAGAACATTTATATACTGTTCTAGGATTCTCTGATTAGACAACTCCTTGGGTGAGAGGATTTCTATGGTAAGAGGCATCACAGCCAGGGGCTGGCTTTGAGGATAGTGGCATGGTGTCCCAGCCCCAAACCCTGTAAATTCTACCCACGTGCATTTTAGAGCTGGGAGTGACTTTGGAGATCATGTGGTCCAAACTCTCCATTTTATAGGTGGGGAGAGTGAGGCAGGGATTGAAGTTCTTGTGCTTCCTTCATTACTCAGGTGAGTAACCAGAAGTGGAAAGTGGGTCTGGTTGATAATGGCAAAGCACCAGCTTCACCCAGAATTCCATGAAACATACCAAGCAAATGAGAACACAGATCTAGGCTCTGGCTGCTAGTTGATAACTCTCAACCTGTCTTGTGAGGATTCCTTCCACTGATACCTTTTCCATCTCATCACTTGTTGCTTGGGAAGCTGCCAGATAGAGTGGTTCATTCAGGGCCTCTGTAGTCTGACAGATCTTTAAAAAAAATTTTTTTAATTGAGGTATAGTTGATTTATGATGTGTTATATAGCACAACTGTATAGCTAGGTGTATAGCAAAGTGATTCCGTTATACATATATATATATATATATATATATACACACATATATATATATTCTTTTTCAGATACTTTTCCATTATAGGTTAATACAAGATATTGAATATAGTTCCCTATGCAATACAGTAGTTCCTTGTTGTTTATCTATTTTATATATAGTAGTGTGTATCTGTTAATCCCAAACTCGTAGTTTATCCCTTCCCCTTTGATAACCATAAGTTTGTTTTATATGTCTGAGTCTATTTCTGCTTTGTAAATAAGTTCATTTGCATCATTTTTTTAGATTCCACATATAAGTGATACCATATGATACTTACCTTTCTCTCTTTGACTTACTTTGCTTAGTATGATAACCTCTAGGTCCATCTATGTTGCTGCAAATGGCATTATTTCATTCTTTTTTATGGCTGAGTAGTAGTCCATTGTGTATATGTACCACATCTTCTTTATCCATTCCTCTGTCGGTGGACATTTAGGTTGAGTCCATGTCTTGGCTATTGTAAACAGTACTGCTATGAACACTGGGGTGCATGTATCTTTTCATATTAGGGTTTTTGCCGACAGACCTTGTTCTGATTCTTCCTCATCTGCTACAAACCAGCTCTGTGACCAAGTTACATAACCTTCCTGAATGTCTATCACCTCCTATGTGAAATGGGGATAAATAGAGCCTCTCCTGAAGGGTTTTTGTAGAGTAAAGGAGGTAATGTGGGGAAGACACCCAGACACAGTGCCTGGAATGTGCTTTTCTGCAATAACAAAATTCCTCTTTACCAGCCAAGAAAAAGGACAAGAGGAAGGAACTGTTATTCGGCACCTGCTATGTATTTCATACTCTCAACAATCCCAGGAAATAGGCGTTGTCTTTACAGATCAGGAACCTGAGGCTAAGAAACTCGTAAGTCACTTGTTCAAAAATCACACAGCTAGTCAGTGCTAGAGGAAGAGGGCGTTGCAACCTGGGTCTGACTTTAAAGCCATTCCACCGAGCATGCCGTTTCTCGCAGCCAAGCCAGTCTGCTTGTTGTCTCTGAACACAGCTAGCTTATTTTACCATCAGCCCTATGTTCCCACCCCCTCCCTGCTGCACCTGTCACGCAGTTGTCTCTGCCAGCCTCTGTCCCGACCTCCTGCAAAAGCCAGCTGTCCCTGGCTCACCCCTTCCCATTTAGCTGAGGCTGTCCCACACTAGTGTGTGCTAAATTCACCACACAAAGCAAGGAAGGTTTAGGGGTTATTCCACCTTAGCATATAGTACATGCTATATTATATATATGTACCCACACAAATCCCCAGCAATGTGCTGTATTTCCCAACTTCTGACACCTCTGTGGACTCGTGGAGACACTCTGGGGTCATTGGGTTCTAAGCCCCATGTAGCCGTCTCTCAGTTATGTACTGACTTTGTCTGTCTCTCTTCTTTCTTTAACACTGTCTTCCCTCCTTTCTCTTCTTTCCATTCTTCAGGTCAGAAAATACCCGGGAAGGTCCCCTACCTTTAGAAACACTGCATAGTCTATTTTGGCATGTGTTTCCTCCTCCACAATATCGCTGCACCCCTGGGCTCTCAGGACTTTCTCCAAAGTCAGCCACAGTGGGAGAGAGAGTGACTGGGTTAAATCAGGAGTCCCTCAGAGGGAAGCTACCTACTTAATATGTTTAACTGTGACAGGGGCATCAAGTGTGAGGAGGAAAACAGATTTTTTATTTCAAAGTTTTCACCTATCTCCTGTCCTTTTCTGTCAACATTGAGTAAAAAGAATTTCGCTTTCCTTTGGCCTCACCACAAGCAAACATCTCCTTTATAGGTTCTTCCTGGAGGTGGATGGTTGAACTCTTCAGTTTTTTTTTTTTTTTTTTTTTTTTTTTGCGGTACGTGGGCCTCTCACCGCTGTGGCCTGTCCCGTCGCGGAGCACAGGCTCCAGACGCGCAGGCCCAGCGGCCATGGCTCACGGGCCCAGCTGCTCCGCGGCATGTGGTATCCTCCCGGACCGGGGCACGAACCTGTGTCCCCTGCATCGGTAGACGGACTCTCAACCACTGCGCCACCAGGGGAAGCCCTCTTCAGTTTTTATATCTGTAAAATGGAGATGAATGATTTACTTCACAGCGTTGTTGTGAAGGTTAAAAGAGACCAGCAGGAAGCGCTTAGCTTGTGACCTACCATAAAGGTTAGCTGCTATTACTGTTGCTGTAAAGCAGGTATACTTAGCAAAGGTGGACACAGCCTCTCTTCTTCCCCAGATCAAAAGTGTCGAGTGTTGGCATTTTCCTACTTGGAATACTTTTCCTCACAAATGCTGACAAAGTGCATCACAAGACACTAACTTTTAGCACATTTGAAAGGAAGAAAAAGTTTTCAAGAAGAATTAAAATTGTGGAGTGTTTACTATATACAGTATAACACAGTGGAAAGATCCAGGCTCTGGAGTTTAAATCTGGTTCTGCTACATACTTGCTGTGTGGCCTCAGATATGATACTTTAAACAGCCAAGTCTCAATTTCATTGTCTATATAATAATATACCTCATAGGGTCGGTGTGAGGATTACCTGGGAGCATGCTTGTGAAAGAACCCAGAACTGTGCTTGGCAAGGAAGAGACACTCACATCACCTAGGTGGCAGTGACATGTCGGAGTGGAAATGACTGCATGGTAGAAGCCAGGGTGTCTTGGTTCGGGTTTTGGCTCTGTAATTACTAGCCGTGTAGTACTGAGTAAGTCACTTGAATGAAATGAGGTGTCAGTTTCTAAATTCGTAAAATGAGAGAGTTAGATTAGATCCTCTCCAAGATTCCTTAGCCCAGGGCCATCCAGTGGAACACTCTGTGCTGATGGAAATGTTCCAGAGCTGCATCGTCCTGTGTGGTGGCCACAAACCACATGTGGCTGTTGAGCACTTGAAGTGTGGCTAGTGACACTGAGGAACTAGATTTTAAATTTTGCTTAATGTTAATTAAAATGTATAGCCTCACGTGGGTCGAGGCTACTGTGTTGGACTGTGCAGCTTTAGAACTTTAAAATTCTTAACTTACTGTAGTACTTAAGCTTGAATTTTAGTCTCATGGATGGCTCTCACCCTGGGTAAAGGTTCACTGTTGTGTTGTTAGCAGTTTGAGGAAGGTCACAAAAGATTTGTTAGAGCACCTGAGTTTGCTGTTTGTTTATATAAAATTGTTTTATACATATATGTATATAATTATTACAACACTACTCTTCCCATATTGCTCGATATGTTTTCTTGAATAAAAGAAAAGGGGTGGAGTTACAGCTGAGCCCTCACCTGCAATCAATCCTACATATTCTACTAAATCTTTTCCCAGCTTTATTGAGGTATAATTGATAAATAAAAAGTGTATATATTTAAGACGTACAACTTGATGATTTGGTATGTGTATACATTGTGAAATAATCACCATCAAGCTAATAAAACATATCCATCAACTCAGTCACTCCTTTCTCACTTCCTTCCTCTCTCCCTCCCTTCTTTCCTTCCTCCCTCCCTCCCTTCCTTCCTTCCAGTGAGAACACTTAAGATCTACCCTCTTAGCAACTTTCAAGTATATAATATAGTATTGTTAATTATAGTTTCATTGTTATACATTAGATCTCCAGAAATTGTTCATCTTGCACAAGTGAAACCTTGTACCCCTTGACTAAACTCTTCCTGTTTTCTCTTCCCCACACCCACTGCCAGCCATTCTTCTTTCTGCTCTATGAGGGTTAACTGTTGTAGATTCCACACGTAAGTGAGATCATGCCGTATTTGTCTTTCTGCATCTGGCTTATTTCACTTAGCATAATGTCCTTCAGGTGCACTTATGTTGCTGCAAACGGCAGGATTTCATTCTTTTTTAAGGCTGAGTAATATTCCATTATCTGTATCACATTTTCTTTATCCATTCTTATGTTGATGAGTGTTTGGGTTGTTTCCACATCTTGGTTATTGGGAATAATGCTGAGAGGAACATGGGAATGCAGATATCTCTTCAAGATCCTGATTTCATTTTTTTTTTGGACTTAATGCCCAGAAGTGGGATTTCTGGGTCATAAAGTAGTTCTATTTTTAATTTTTTTAAGGCACCTCCATGCTGTTTTCCATAATGGTTACACTAATTTACATTTTCACCAACGGTGTACAAGAGTTCCCTTTCTCCACATCCTTTCCAATACTTGTTATCTTTTGTATTTTTGTAATAGCCCGCTTAACAGGTTTGAGGTAATATTTCATTGTGGTTTTAATTTACTTCTATTAAAGATTTTACAAAATATTTTTGGTGTTTTGTCAAAGTCTGATATATTCGTGGGAGTGTTATCCACTGTATGTTGTGGTGGGAGAAATTGAGAACTTCTGGTCTAATCTGTAAGCCTTGTTGATTAGGGTTAAGGAGGATTAAAGAAGGCAAGTAGAGCTCTTCAGTGCTAGCGTCCTTTTAAAAAATTGATGTGCTATAGCATTCTTTTATTTGAAACTGTAACATAAAAGAGGTAGCCCGTAGAAATGAAAATGTCTCAGACTTGTGTTCATGCTCAAGAAATTTTATGGAGAAGAGAAATGAAGAGAATTTGGAGGCTTTCCCTATTAAGTGCTCAAAGCCCCCCCAGACACTTAGTAAATCTTGGTCAGCGACTGCTATTAAACACCCTGAACTTCTCAGCAGTGGGGGGAATGCTTGGCATCTTGTGGATATACTCAGAAGGGAAACAATAACGTCAGCCATTCCTTAATTTCCCTTAAGAGTACTATTGGGTATTGTAGGATATCACTGTTCTTCATTATAGTTTAACAAGAATTCATCATTTTTTCAGCCTCTTCATTTATTTTTAAACACTGAGTAATATGCCTTTAAGTGGGAGAGACTACTCTTTATTAAAATATAATTATTCTGGGGTAAAAACATTTTTTTTACCGAAAATCAGCACATCATCACTCTGCTAGGTGCTGGAATAAAGTTTGAGAAGTAATGAACTTCCTTTAACTAGAGATATTCAAGTGGAGACTGGAAAGTCTGTATCATAAATGAGATAGTGGTGGCTTGGTCTAGATGACTTACAAAGCCTTTCTAACTTGGGTTCTGACTTGCGTGAATTGAAGGTTAGAGCTGTGTGTTTCTGCCTTATGGAAGCCCTTGTGGCAGGGGTGGAGTGGTGGTGAGAAAATCTCCTGACCCCAGAGGTGTACGATGAAGGGTTTCTCCCCTGCGTTCCTTCAAATGGACTGATTTTGTACCCTTGGGTACCAGGCAGTGAGAATTGGGCTCTTGGTGCCTCAGATGATTCTTTTTTTCTTTACTGGGTTTTTATAAATTGTCCATCATAATCAGATGTGGTAGTTTCCTCTTTGGAAATTCATATCTTCTGAGCATAGTTGTGTGAGAGGAATAGTACAAGAGATTTTGTGCTTCTATTGATGAATAATCCATATGCATTTTCATTCTTGTTCATATTCTTGTGGTAGGAACAGATGTTTTAAGTTAACAAACACATTTCTTATGCTTTGTTTTGAATTTAGAAGATGCAGCTGAGCTTGGCAGCCATTATTACTTTGTTCAAAAGATGGTAGCATGATCATATATTTCAATTTTCTGGTCAGACCATATATTCCCCACACCTTTTTTTTTGTTTTTTTTAAAGTTTGTGTCATTTTTGCTCCAATTGCCTTACAACCTAGTACCTCATTTTGTTTTTTTGTCTTCATTTGTCTGTTTATAACTACAAAAATGTACATATACATGTTTATTTTATACATTGTACATTTATATATGCGTATATATATATATCTCCTAGAAAAGAACTGTCACTCATTTATAACACCTTATGGTGTTATCTCATTTTAGTTACTTTTTAAAGCCCTCTGCTTACTAAGGGAAAAGATGATACATAAATACCAAATGACAATTGTGTGTTAAGCAAGCTTATGTTTTCTTGGAGTTTGAGTGGCAAATGTCTAAAGAAAATTTGGCTTTGAAAATCTCATATGGATGGCATTCTGCTTGTGTGACAAAAAGGGACACAGATATAAAATCTGCACAAAATAATTTTTAAAAATCTGAGCAGTTTTATGTAAAATAAGTACGTATCCTCTGGTATGCCAGCTAAATTCTTTTTAGCAATGATTTCGTAGCTTCCCTGAGTTTATAAACTAAATGGAAGGAAGAAGGAAAGGGAAAAGCTTTCACAGTAAGAAACAGTTTATCGTTAGTGCCCAGGAGATGTTTGAGTTTGGGCCATGACCTGTGAGTTCTTTCCTGACAGCTCCCAAGATGGGTTATTTATTAAATTTATGTAATTCCTTTCTTCCAAAGGCAAATTGAATGGGTGTGGGATGGGCCAAAAAAAAAAAAAAAAAAAAGAACACCTCTTTCTCTCCAGTTCTGAAACAAAGAATAGATATAGAAGTAAAAATCACCTTTTAAGTTTTTTAATCCGTGAAGCTAACGTGGAGGATATAGCTTTAATTCTCTTAGCCAGATAGGCTTACTGATTCTGAACCCACACCATCCAGCCGACTAGGCATCACAGACAGAGATTTACAGAGGCAGCTTTCCCATGCAGAAGGGCTGCTCAGGTGAGAATTATTGCTTCAAGAGCAAAGCAAAACTTATGCTCTTGGTTGAAAGGCTTGCTTCCTAGAAGAGGAAGGAAGACAAAACTGAGTTAAGCAGGCCCAGTTACCCTTAAATTTGCTAGTTAGAGAAATTGTGCCACCTTCCCAGGGAAAAGAAAGCCCTGGAGGTATATGTTGATATCCCTTCACAAGAAGGAAACCTCAGGAGAAAGAGAATTCTTTATTAATGAGAGATTTTATTTTATAATTATTATTTTAAATTTCTTTTTTTGGAGGGGGTTTGGGTTTTTAAATTTTATTGATTGATTGATTGATTAAAATATAGTTGATTTACCATATATTAGTTTCAAGTGTACAGCATAGTGATTTAATATTTTTATAGCTTATACTCCATTTAAAGTAATTACAAAATAATGGCTATATTTCCTTGTGCTGTACAATATATCCTTGTTGCTTATCTGTTTTATACATAGTAGTTTATATCTCTTCATCTCATATCCCTATCTTGCCCCTACCCCTTCCTCCCCAATGGTATCCACCAGTTTGTTTTCTATATCTATGAGACTGTTTTGGTTTTGTTATATGCATTCGTTTGTTATATTTTTTAAGATTCCACATATAAGTGATAACATACAGTATTTGTCTTTCTCTGTCTGACATTTCACTAAGCATAATACTCTCTAGGACCATCCATGTTGTTGCAAATGGCAGAATTCCGTTCTTTTTATGGCTGAGTAATATTCCATTGCATACACATTTACCACACCTTTATCCATTCATCTGTTGATGAACATTTGGGTTGCTTCCATATCTTGGCTGTTGTAAAAATAATACTGCTGTGAACATTGGGGTGCATGTATCTTTTTGAATTAGTGTTTTCTTTTTTTTTTTTAAATGTATACCCAGGAGTGGAATTGCTGGATCATATGGTAGTTCTAGTTTTAGTTTTTTTGAAGAGCCTTCATACTGTTTTCCACAGTGGCTACACCAATTTATTGTACATCCCCACCAACAGTGTACAAGGGTTCCCTTTTCTCCACATCCATGCCAACATTTATTTGTTGACTTTTTGATGATAGCCATCTGACAGGTGTGAGGTGATAGCTCATTGTGGTTTTGATTTGTATTTCTCTAACAATTAGTGATGTTGAGCATCTTTTCATGTGCCTGTTAGCCATCTACGTATCTTCTTTGGAAAAATGTCTTTTCAGGTCTTCTGCCCATTTTTAAATCCAGGTTTTTTTTGATGTTGTGTTGTGTGAGCTGTGTATATGTTTTGGATATTAGCCCGTTTTGGATGGGTCATATCATTTGCAAATATTTTCTCCCATATTAAAAAAGTGAATGAGTTATACATATACATATATCCAGTCCTCCTTAGATTCTTTTCCCATATAGGTCATTACAGAGTATTGAGTAGGGTTCCCTGTGCTATACAGTAGGTTCGTGTTAGTTATCTGTTTTATACATAGCAGTGTGTATATGTCAATCCCAATCTCCCAGTTTATCCTACCCCCCCTCCCCCTTGGTAACCATAAGTTTGTTTTCTACATCTGTGATAATAGTTGTGCATGTATTACAGGACTGTTGTAAAGATAAATGAGATGACACCTGAAAGTACGTGGGGTTTCATGTGTAAGTACGCACTAGTAGGTAATAAGTACGTTCTAGCTGTTGAGAATACTGTTATTCATGGAGGAAGTCACTTCTGATCTTGGCCTTAAAATATGGGTCAGTTTAGAATAGGAAGAGATGAGGGAAGGGCTCTTTAGATAGAGGATCAGTGTGAGTAAAAGCATAAGTGGCAAAGGCAGTGCAGTTTGATTAAAGTGTGAGAAGTGATGGGATAAAACACTGAGAAGGGATTTTTAAACTCCAGATCACATAGGGCCTGGAATAGGCATGTGAATTACATTCTGTAGACCATGGGGACCCTTTGAAATGGAAATCATTTGCTCTTGAATTCTAACTCTGTCACTACAAATTGATTAGCGTATTGTTGGAAGTGAGAAATCATGGCACCTTCCTCTGCCATGTTCCTCCCTTTCCTCATTCTTCATCCGAGTCCAGATGTAGTCGCTCTGTAGAGCTTTGGAGAGGGTGGCTCCATGTAACCGATCATCACTGCTGGAAAAAAAAATCAGTGTGAAGACATAATCCAACAGTGAGTTATTAGTTCAGCAAAAACAGGTTCATCTTGGATTATGTCACGTGAAACTCCCTATTAATAGGCATTAATCCACTCCTTTAATATTGATGTTCATAATGATTCCCCCTGAGGTTGTGATGGAATCTTTCTCCTTCCTCTTTAGTTGGCACTTCTTTTTTCTACTTTACAACTTGCAAAGATTAAATTATGTTCTCGGTAGCATTAAGATAAATAAAGTACATTTTAGTGTATTAAATTTTTTTGAATGGAAACTTTATTTTATTTATCCTACCCCGGATTTTGAAGAGTATAGTTTTTCTCCTGTGCTGGACAACAGAAATTACTGTCTTTTGTTTGCTTTTAGAATTTTATCAGAGTTATCATTCCTACATTTAAAATACGTTTTTTAAAAGAAAGATCAACTGTGATAAGATACTTTAAGGAATAGTAGGACCTTTGGAAAACTATGAACCGCTAGAAAAGATTCTTAAGAGTTTGACTTAGGAGGAAAAGAGGGAGATTTTATGGGAATAAGATAACTCAAGTGCTTATGAAAAGGAGAGAAACTCATATTTCTTTAGTAGAATGAATTAAGCTGTTGAAGAAGAAACATCTTTTCACATTTCTCACTCTGTTTCACTGATGACTTGGAGGAAAAATCGCAATGATAACAGGCAGGAGATAAATATAAAGCATAATAAAAGAAATTCTGCGAGTGTCAAGGCGTATGTCTTTCTGCGAGTGTCAAGGCGTATGTCTTCCTGCGAGGTGTTTTTATGCAAACTTATTAAGGTCAAGGATACTTAGTAAGCAACATTGTATCTTGAAAACTAAGAATTCTGTTTTTTGTACTATAAATAAATTATTGAGTTAAGAAGCAAACAATTAAAGAGGATAAATATTAACGTGTTTTTAAAACCAAACCACAAAACCCAGAATATTATACCAACTTTTGAGAATGATACCTTCCTTTTTTGGTTTTTCTAACTGAGAATGGTCATATTCTTTTATTTATTATATTAAAAGTAATATGTTTGTTCTAAAAGAACAAACATATAATATAAAAAGAAGGGAAAAGTATTAATTTCAGTAATTCTGTGAACAAAAATAATGAGAGCTAAATATTAGGTGAATTTATTGCAGAACTCTTTTTTTTTATAAGTGTTTGTGTGTTGTATGTGTGTGTGTGCTTAACAGAAACAGGCGTCATAATATGCATATTTTTGGTCACTTTTTAAAATTTAATACTGTGTCATGAATATCTTTTTATGTCAATATACATTAATCTATTTCATAAATCCATCGTGTATACAGTGTAAATTATTGTAGCCATCCCTACTGATTGATATTCATATTCCAGTATATTAGTATTGTAAGCAACACTGTGATGAACATTCTTGTACACTTTTCAGTTATTTCCTGAGGGTAAATTCCTTAGAAATACAATTTTTGAGCCACATGATGTACATGTTTGTGTACGTATATAATGCATATTACCAAATTGCCCTTCAGGGAAGTCATACAGTTTCACTTCTATTGGCTGGTATTAGTAGAGAATTCTGATGTAAGGATGAAACCAACACTTGATTTTTGAATGATTGATCTTTTTAACTAAAGCATAGTTGATTACAATATTGTGTTAGTTTCAGGTATACAGCAAAGTGATTCAGTTATATATGTATATATTTATATTGATATATATATTTCAGATTATTTTCCATTATAGGTTATTACAAGAAATTTAAATTGTTCCCTATGTTACGTAGTAAATCCTTGTTGCTTATCTATTTTATATATAGTAGTGTGTATTTGTTAATCCTATACTCCTAATTTATCCCTTTTTCCCCTCCCTTTTCACTTTGGTAACCATAAGTTTGTTTTCTATGTCTGTGAGTCTGTTTCTGTTTTGTAAATACGTTTATTTGTATCTTTTTTTAGATTCTACATATATATTATACATATTTGTCTTTCTCTGACTTACTTCACTTAGTATGATAATCTCTAGGTCCATCCATGTTGCTGCAAATAGCAATATTTCATTCTTTATTATGTCTGAGTTATATTCCACTTTATATATAGAGAGATATATAGATGTATATATCTATATCTATATCTATACACATCTTTAGCCACTCATCTTTCGATGGACGCTTGGGTTGCTTCCATGTCCTGGCTATTGTAAATAGAGCTGCAATGAACAATTGTAGTACATGACTCTTTTTGAATTATGGTTTTCTCAGGGTATATGCCCAGTAGTGGGATTGCTGGATCACATGGCAGCTCTATTATTAGTTTCTTAAGGAACCTCCATACTGTTTTCCATAGTGGCTGCACCAATTTACATTCCCACCAACACTGTAGGAGGGTTCCCTTTTCTCCACACCCTCTCCAGCATTTATTATTTGTAGAGCTTTTGATTTGTAGAGCATTTATTATTTGTAGAGCCTTTAAAAATGATTGATTTTTAAAGGCTGATGGAAGACAATATTGACAAATTTGATGAAATTCAAAAAATATCTAATAATGTAAAACTAAAAAAACCCCAAATAGAGTACAGATTTTCAAAGAATTAGTGCTTTAAAGAATTCCTTAGTACTTATAAGGAATTCATACAAATATTTAAGAATATCATCAAACTTTAGGAATTAAACTGGCTAAGAATAAGAATAGAGAGTTCACATAAGAGAAAATACAAGTAGCAAACAAATATATTAGGAAGAATCATTGTTAATAACCAGGTTAAAAACTAAACCAATAATGGGATATCACCTTACTCCTATTAGATAAAAGTTTCTAATAGGTGTAAGGTGATATGATCAAATCCAGTTTTGATGAGACTTCTGGGAATTTACCCTAAGGAATTAATTTAGAAGAAAGAAAAATTATACATAAAGAAGTGTTCTTTCCAGCTTTATTTATATTATAAACTAAGAAGTTATCTAAATGTCTGTATTAGAGGCATGGTTAAGTAAATCATCATAGATTAAGTTGACATGGGATATTACATAGCCATTAAAATAATAGATGAAGAGCATTTAGCCACGTGGACAGATTTATGAGGTAATGTTCAGCAAAACGCGGAGTGCTCAATTCAAACCCTGTGATTAAAACTATTTTTAAAAATGTGCCTTTCTGTAATTGGAGTCTGATAAAGGGGGGGAACTCATTTTATGTCAAAAGTTGAGGGAGAAAGCTTATAGAGTAGAGGGTATGGAATCAGAGGAGGGAGAGGATAGGAGTTATGAGAATGAAGAGACAATGCATGGAGACACTCAAGACAGGATAGATGGATGGACTGGGGTCAGACCTTAAGTGGCAGGGTCCACCTAGACAAGGTTCTTTTTCAAAGACAGAAGCAAAGGAGGAGGAGGTATGTGAAAATTACGTTATTTAGGACTCAGTGTAAGCGATGGAAACTCAATTCAAACTGGCATAAGCAAAGCCTGTAATTTATTGCTCCCTTAACCCAAGAGTTTAGTTTCAGGTGCATCTGTGTTCCTGTGCTCATGTGACACCTCTCTTGCCTCTGCATTGCTCTTTGTTAGCGCCATCTCAGGCAGTCTCTTTGTGGTGGCAGCATTGGTTTACATAGTTCAAATAGCTCATATTCACAGAGAGCCCCTTTTTGGAGTGACATCACCAGTCAAAATTCTAGGAAAATCTCTGCTTGGCCCAGCTTGAGTCAAGGATTATACCCCCAGGTATAATCATATTCTCACTGGGGAAGAAGAAGCCTTATGATTTACCAACATTACCACGTAGAGGAAGGCAGTTTTAACAATGAAACATGCTGGCCAAAGGACAGAAACAGGTGTTCTCTACAAGGATAAACAGACATTTAGAGGCTGTGTGGCTTGTTTACTAAGTCTTAAGTGAGAGCTATCATCTGCTTGATTGGCCTAGTGAACAAGGCTAGAGAAAGTATCACTGGAACCAGGTCTCGTATCTTTTGACTCCCCCTGTTATGGTCAGCCCTAGACTAACATCCGTGTTCACTTGCCTTTATCTGAAGTTGGGAAAGAAAGTTGGTTGGACCCATTTTACTCTATAACACACCTTTAGTTGTTTGAGAAGAATACTTAGCAAACACATGGGCATAGTTGATGAATTAGGGCCATGTTGATGCCCTTTTTCGTAATTTGGAGGGATCTGAAGTAAATGAGTGGTAAGTTAGTTGTGAATGCATTTCGAAATGGAACGTTTTATTGTTTTCTTGAAATGCTTGTTTGGAAAACTTTCTTGGGTACTTAGTTCTTTTTTCGTTTATTTTTCTTTGGTAAATGACTAGTACAAAGAGAAAACCATCTGTAAAGGAGATTGAAAATGTACTGACTAGAAAGTTGGGGCTCAGTGCCTATGGGGCCAAACATTTTTCCAGTCCTCTGGAATGAGTCAATGATTTGATGTACAGCCACCACGGCAAATTCATTGTCCTACCGTGAGGAATGAGCAGAGTGAGGTAAACCATGGCACTTCAGGTGTTAAGAGCTTTAGACTGTTATCTGAAAGGGTTATCATTTCTAAGGTTTTTGGAGTTGTAATGCCCACAAGGAAAAAATTCCCTTCTTCGACTCCTAAAAGTGTGGAAGAAAGATAGCAGTTTTGTTTTGTGATATTAGAAGTTTGATCATTTCCCTATCCTTTATTCAGCGGCTGTAAATTAAGCTTTCTTTTCCCAGTGTAAGGAAGCTTTATTTGGGATATTTAACTTACTTGCTTCTATTCATGAAGACCCTCAAAGACTGCTTTTAGGGAAAGGAATAAAAACTCAGCCATTTGTATTTAGTCAAAGATAGAAGGTTAGTGACTCAATGTTCATATGTGAGGCAAGTTGCATTTCATGCTGATGCTGGTATGTCTCAGCATGAGTTTTGTATAGTTGAGGAAAGTCCTTAAGGCTCAAGGATTCTGGATGCCACTGATTCAAAGCAAAGAGAAATTGGCTGAGTTTTGGTAGTTTAGGCAAAGGAGCATATGTGGGGATTCGGCAGGAAAGCATAGGGTCTTGAGGTTGTCCCAGGTGGGAGGCCCATGTACTTTTCCATTAGTGTGAGTTGAAAATATTTATATTTATGTAAGAGGACTGTATGGAAACATTGGAGGGTACGTTGGAGAGAAAGAACAAAGAAACAGTTAAAAGCATCTTTCTGAAAAGAACTTTGGGGGCCACTGGCATTGTGTGTTTTTTAAATAGCTTGAACCGTCCTTAGAAATCATGGCTTAATGCGTTGTTTCATTTCTTATTGTTGCTGTTCTATCTCCTTGTAAGGATTTTGTGTATAGATGTCAGAAGCAGCTTGAGCGTTAGTGTAGAGGTTGTTTTATGTCTCTGCTTTTGGGCATGGTCTCTAAATTCTGTATTTCTTCTTCTTTTTGGTATATGCCCCAGTTTTTCTCATCTACATCCCTCTGTTCTAACCTCTCCATTTTTACCCCAAACTGATGATGCAATAAAACATAGAAATGAATTAGGAGCCAGACCTAAGAGCTTTCATTTTCAATATTTACAATCATCTCCTTATTGTATCTGATGATTTTTTTTTTTTTTTTGGTGTGTAACCATTAAAACTATTCTGCCATTAGTCCTGTCTTGAAAACTGCCATCTTCTGGATCCCTGATTGGGCCACAATCCCTGATTGTGCTGCTGTGTACAACTTAACCACACAAATGGAATGATGTCTCACCAAAGGTTCACATGTTTGAAACAGAGCTAAGAAAAAGGAACTAACAACAAAGGTCAGTGAAGAGCCAAATAGATACCACGATGTGTATGCCTAGAAGCACTTGATTGACTTATTTCCCCAGGGCTGCAGAGAGCATTCCTATCCATACTACTGCTGCGAGTTAGAGGAGGAGGCATAATTGCAGTGTTCAGCCACGTTGTGTAGAGAAGAGGCTGATGCGCTCAGGCATCTAAGAGAAAGAGTAGAATGCATAGGTAAGCACTTTGGGCAAAGATTTTGATATTTCTGTATGTATACATATTATACATACATATTTAAATCATTTTTTTCTATCATAGACAAGTTGTTAATAAAAAAATCAAATCTCTTCTAAGTGGAATAGGTTTTATCTTAATAAGATACATTCTATTGTCCAAAGTTTGTACGTGTGAATAGCTGGTGAGGTATCTGCTTTGGGAAACACAGTGTGAAATAATATTTTCTATGCTCAGTTCTGTTTTTGCCATAAATACATGTGTAAACCGTACAAATCTGCTTTACAAGAAGATATATGTAAGCATTCCATGAGATGCATCTGGGGATGCGTTCATTTTGGGCTCACTTTACCACCTGAAATTCTTTTATGGTTATGGGATATTTATTTTCAGTTCACTTCTAATCTTCCATTTGTGTGGCAAGACTGTGCTTTTTTTCCTATTAAATTCTTCATAACTACATTACCTTTTATTTATTTTTAAAATTAAAAAAATTTTGTTTTGTTTTCTTTTCTAAATTAATTTTTATTGCAGTATAAATGCTTTACAATGTTGTATTAGTTTCTACTGTACAGTAAAGTGAATCAGCTATATGCATACATATATCCCCTCTATTTTGGACTTCCTTCCCATTTAGGTTCACTGCAGAGCATTGAGTACAGTTCTCTGAGCTATATAGTAGGTTCTCATTAGTTATCTATTTTATACATGCTATGTATAGTATATATATATATATATATATATATATATATATATATATATGTCAAATAAATAAATAAATAAATAAATATATTAAAAATATATATATATATATATATATATATATATATATATATATATATGTCAATCCCAATCTCCCAGTTCATCCCCGCCTCCTGTAGAGAAACATTTTTATTTTATATTGGAGTATAGTTGATTAACAATATTGTGTTAGTTTCAAGTGTTAGTTATATTACCTTGTAAATCTGTCCTCGGATGTCTTGCCGGATGGATCTTAACTAGGATGTGCAGGCAGGTGGTGTTGGGATATTTCCTCCTAAAATCTGCCCTCCTTCCCTGTACTGGAAAAACAAAACCTCCTTACCTGATGCTGAAAGCTTGTATATATTAAACTGGTGTTTAGCTACATTCCCTGATTTGTCTGGGGCCTGATATCCCCGTGAGAAAGAGCTTCAACCCCGAAAACAATTGGAATTCAGACATCAGGTGTCATGTCTTAAACACTATGAGGCTGGGATAGTGTGGTGCCAAGGATAAGGAAGGCTGTAAAGAGGAACAGCAGGTTCCCTGAGAGGAGAGTCCCCCTGCATGAGGATGGCGTTTGCCATGGTGGAACCTTCCAGTAGAACTTTCTGCAGCAGTGAAAATGTTCTGTATTTGTACTGGTGGCTACTTGCTGCATTGGGCTGTTGAGCGTTTGCAAGGTGGCTAGTGTGAAAGAGGACGTGGATTATGAATCTTCTTTATTTTTAATTAAATTTAAATAGCCACACGTGGCTAGTAGCAACCATATTGGACAGCACTCGTATAGTCTTTGTAGCAAAACTGATGACCAAAAAAGCAATGATTCTAGGTATAGTTTTGGGCAACACACAAACTCAGCCCACCCAGCCTGTCTGAGCAGTTTTGCACCTGGAAATGAGATTCTGGGGGGTAAAACTGAAAGACTCATAATACTTGAGATTCAGACCCTCTTAGAAACCCAGGAGATAAATTGGCAAGAACCTTATCCCAGCCCCGCTGTCATGGGATCCCCACCTACCTGCTCATGTCAGCTGGAGATATATGGGCGCTGCAGAGTCTGGTGGTAGATGGCAAGGAACTCGAGGCCTCGGCAGCTGCCTCAGGGCATTGTAGGTCAAGGATAGGTGGACAGAAACTCTACTTATGTAAGAAGACTTTGTTCCTCTTTCCCATTCCCTCCTTCCTCAGAGAACCCTGTTATTTTCAGGCATTTTCCTTTCTCATGGCCATATCCTTTAGCAGAGGTGGAGCCCCTCCTCAGGCTTAGTGATGAATTTTCTTTGGCCTAAGTCAGTGCTCTTCTTCTTTTTCTTCATTTCTACTCATATCTCCTCAAAATAGTTTTGAAAACCATGTACCTCTTTACACATTTACAGTTTTATATCTAAGTTTTTAAATCATAAGATGCGTGAGTCACAATGGATGTAATTTTTTGCATATGGAAAACATTGACATTTTAGGACTGTTGCAGTTCTATCCTAAAATGTCAGTATACCCAACAGAATCAAATGTAGCAATTTGATTCCAACCATCACCCATAAAAAGTACAGAAACTCCTCTTTGTAAGGAAATGTACTTTGTTTCCTTCTCAGGCTTTCATTTCTGATCCAATTTGCCCCCAGAATTTATCCTTATGTAATTTATTTTTATGCTTGAAAGTCTTTTATTGATTGTCCTATTATATTTCTCTGCAACAAAATGTGTATATAAATTTAAATTTAAAACATTTGTAATGTTTCCTGTGAACATAAGGCTTTTAAGTGTTAAATAGTTTCCTTTGGATTGAGTTATCACAGTTGAGCAAAACAACATAAATGCATTACAAGTTTTGATAAATACTTGCTAAATGTTAGGACGTACAGTTTTATTGGGAATGCATCTCTTAATGAGATGGATGGGGCTTTTTTCCCCTTCAGTTAGTTCATGCAGAATGCATATAATTTTTTGCTATATGAGACACACAGTTCAGCATCAATTCTATTCCCATTTTTCACTTGTCTGGATGTAAACTCTGTGAAATCCTGTTCACATAATAAGTAGATAGGAAAGGAAGGAATTTGTTATAGCTTCTTTGAACTCCTAACCTTCTAAGTTATAGGCCAGAAATCAGTTGTGATCTATCATTAAGAATTATTTTTAATGATTGGCTGACAACTTGATTAGGTCCCTCTTCAATTTTATTAAAAGTGAAGGATTGCTGACTGTCTGATTTGCAGAAGGATTAGTTGCAAGTTATCAGAGTAATTTACTTTCTTAACACCTACATTGGTATTTCAAAATGCCCCAGTGTTTGGTGACCCTGATATTTTAACATATCCTAGCATTTTACTGTATAAAAATTCAGGATGGATGAGAAGTATTCCTCTCTTTTATAGTGTGAAAAGATAGTGAAAGGCTTAGCCTATTCTTAGAAAAGAAAGCATATGGATATGGGGATTTGGACGTTGCTTTAAATTATCTGTTCTTACTCTTCCCTTGAGGAGACTTCAGGTAGCCACAGCGTTACGGTACTCTAATACACTCAGTTTGAAGGCTGATAATCTAGGCATTTCCATGGTTCCCTTTCCCTGACTTTCGATCAGTCAAGGCATGGCGTAAGATGCACTTCCGGACTCTGAGAGTTAAGGGGAAGTGTGTTGCAAGATTCTGGAAAATGTTTCCTTGTTCTCAAAAAGAGATCCAGGAAAGAGTCAGTCTCTTGTTCCTCTGGACGTGGTTGTCTCTGGTACTGTGGAACAGCTGCAAAAATACTTTGGTCATCAGGGGACTAAGCGTAAGGACAGAGTGCCACCTTAGCAGGTCAGAACAGAGACAAAGAACAGAATTGGTGTCCTTAATGTTGCTGTTGACCCACTGAACTAACCAAGCCTAGAAACACCCTACCTTTGAACTTCTTAGTTAAGAAAAAATGATTCCTTATTGTTTAAGCCACTTGGTTTTGGCCACCACTGTATTATTATTATTATTATTTTGACATTTATTATGATAGAATTCACATACCATATGATTAACTCATTTAAAGTATACAATTCAGTGGTTTTTGGTATACCCACAGAGTAGAGTAACCATCACCACAATCAATTTTACAACATTTTTATCACTCCAGAAAAGAGAGCCCATACCCTTTAGCAGTCACCATCTCCCTCCCAATATTTTTCCTCACTCCCCACCCCACCTCAACCCTAGCCAACTGCTGTTCTGCTTTCTGTCTGTACAGATTTGCCTATTCTGGACATTGCATATAAATGAAATAATTCACTATGTGGTCTTTTATGACTGGCTGCTTTCACTTAGCATAATCTTTTCAAAGTTCATCCAGATTGTAGCATGAATCAATACTTCATTCCTTTTTATTGTTAAATAATATTCTGTTGTATGGATATACTGCTTTTTATTTATCCATTCATCAGTTGATGCCATTAGAGCTGCTTCCACTTTGGCTATTACGAATAATGCTGCTATAAACATTTGTGTACAAGTTTGTGTGTGAGCCTATGTTTTCAGTTCTCTTGTGTATATACCTAGCAGTGTATTGCTGGTCAGATGGTTATTCTATGTTTAATCATTTGAGGAACTGCCAAACTGTTTACCAAAGTGACTGCACCATTTTACAGTCCTACTTGCAGTGTATGAGGGTTCCAATTTTTCCACATTCTTGACAACACTGGATATTTTCTAAGTTTCTGACTGTAGCCACCCTAAATGGGTATAATTTGGAATCTCACTGTGGTTTTGATTTGCATTTTCCTTATAGCTAATGATATTGAGCGTTGTTTCATGTGTTTAACTGGCCATATGTATATCTTATTTGGATATTGTCTTATCTAAATCTTTTTTTTTTTACTTAAAGAAAGACTAGTATAATAAACCCTCGTGTTCCCGTCACTTATTATTAATAATTATCAGTTCATGACCGTCAGCTATCCTGTCAGCGTTCAAATTTCCCTGATTTTCTAGTGGGTTATAGTTTATATTTGGACTGTTTAAACATGATACAAATATAGTCTGCACATCTCTTTTAATCTTTAAGCACATCCACCTTTTTTTCCTTGCAATTTATTTGTTGAAGATACTTGTTTCATTTGTCCTGTAGGATTTCCTATGTTACAAATTTTTCTGAATGCATTTCTGTGGTGTCATTTAACATGTTTTTTCTGTCCTTGGTGTTTTCTGTAAATTTGTAGTTAGACCCTTTACTCATTCAGGTTCTTTTATGAAAAAATTTAACATAGATCACAAAACTACTTTGATCAAGAGGTACATGGTTATCTCTCTTTTTGTGTGATGTTAAGAGTGATAAGTAGGTTCAGGTGTTATCAGTCTGACCCTACATTATAAAGTTATCCATCAGCTTTTCACCTGATAGTGTTAGCGGCTATCAATGACCATAACTGGAATCTCTAATTTTATTAGATTTTAGCAAAATGCTGATATTCCAGTTCTCTCATTCCTTCCTTATTTTATGAGCTTGAATCCATCTAAAAGGTAAAACTTCCCTATGTCATGTATCTGGTTAACCTAAGGCACAGTTCAGAGAGGAAAAGTACGGTAAATTCTTGGTTGTTTTTTTTTTTTCTTTTCTCTTTCATTTACTAGTTTTAAGAATAATGATTTCGTTCTTTGGCATTCACCAAAGGGGACCAGTGAGGTTTTCCCCTTTTTACTTTTTAAAACCGTATTATTGTGGATTCATGGATATTTAACATGTTTAAGGTGTAGCAATTCATTGCTGTTAATATTCTTTCTGCTGCCCAGTCTGTCTCATCTTTGGGTAGTGAGTCCTTTACTTTTGCTGTTGAGTCCTTTAGACAAGACCCCAGTACACTGTGACAAATTCCTTGATTCTAGGATAAAAGATGTTCCTCATACATTTCCTGCCCCACTCTAGAGTCAGCCAGTTTTCTAATGATCTCATGTTCCTTTTAGTGGGAAGTGGTATTCAAGGGCCAAAATCTAGATGCTGAAAGCTACTTATTATTCCTGGATTGATCATTGTTTCCTGGTCCTTTCAGTGGATAGAGCTACGAAATACATATTTCCTTTTAAAGAGAAGATAAAGCATGAGCTTATATTTAATTCTATTTCAAATTTAGGAATACTTTTGTTTTTACTGTCTTTTGTTTTGAAAAGTTTATTTCACAATGACATTAATATAGTTACAGATACTACATATCTGTAATAATTTCATATGAGCAAAACTGATGTTGAATTGATCAATATGATTACTGAAAATAGTTTAAGATAATTTTTTTTTTGGTCTTTAGAATGTACTCCACTAAGGATAGTCAAACTTCTGTGTTTTAAGGTCACTTGAAATGATTCTTCTCTGTATGATTAAGTGTGCTGTCAAACTGTTGGATTGGATAGGTAAGAAATGGTTACTCAGCATAGTTTTAATCACATTTCTGTGTTCATATACTTAAAGACCATTTACATTTCTTTCTTTCTTTTTCTTTTTCTTTTTTTTTTTTTTGGCGGTACGCGGGCCTCTCACTGTTGTGGCCTCTCCCGTTGCGGAGCACAGGCTCCGGACGCGCAGAGCTCTGGACGCGCAGGCTCAGCGGCTATGGCTCACGGGCCCAGCCGCCCTGCGGCACGTGGGATCTTCCCAGACCGGGGCACGAACCCACGTCCCCTGCATCGGCAGGCGTACGCTCAATCACTGCGCCACCAGGGAAGCCCCATTTACATTTCTTTTATGCACTGTGTTCACCCCTCCTGCCCATCAGTGTTGGTGTTTTAATTCTCTATTTTTAGAGAAGTTTCAACCACTTGTACTTGGTCTTTTTGTGACTTACATCTGAAGACATCCTGAGAAATAAGTCAAAACCTCTAACTCACAGACCTAAGGAACTAACAGTAGCATTAAAAGTCAGATGGCAGCAGCCAGGCATTGATGACTGAGCTGGAGGCTCAACTTTGACTATCTGGGAGACCTTTCCCCTTGATTCCCAGCCCAGCTTCTCCTTCTAGGAACTCTTAGATATGAGAAGGGGGAAGGAGACGCACCTGGCCTGAGTCAGGTGAGAATTGTTGATCCAATAGGGCTTAGTATGTTAAAACAAATCACAAATTGGTGGGGCCCACCCAAGAGGCCTTGCCTTTGAATCATGCTTCGATTACACGTGGATCCTTTATTTTGACTTCTAATTGCTCTCTTTTTGTGAATTCCAAGTTTTTAATTTGTTTCTTACTCTGAGATACAAACTCCAGGTCATTTGACTTCTCATTCTGTCTGCCTGGAGAACACATATTATGACATTAGCCAGGTGTCTGGGCCCCTTATAGAAATGGGTAGGAGGAAATATAAATTGTATCTAGCTCTTCAGACTTCACTTTTTCAAAATCTGTTTGAAATCAGCCACGTAGACAATGTGTAACAAGTGTCATTGAAGACCGTGGCATTGCAGACTTGTGACTCAGAACCAACCGACCCTAAAGCTGTGCTTCCTCACCCTTCACGTAATTGTGGGTGCACATATGGTGGGCAGAGTTTATGTTGTACAAGAACATAATACTCTAGCTAAACACAAGCAGTGCATTTATTACCATGCAGAACTCAAGAGCCTTAAGGTCCAAATTGGAAGGAAGCTAACTCAATTGGTGTGGAGAATATTTTAAAAGTACTGAACAGTTTCTTATACTGAACTACATGCTAATGTAGAAAGTTCTGAACACCTCTGGAATTTGAGAGCCAGTTGATTGTTCAAGACTACAGGAAGGTAAAAAGGTCTCAAAATTATACTAAGTTTGAAGCTATTTTTTCTATTGAAAAAAATGTCCCCTTATTTTCAGAACTTGACTTACAAACTACCATGGTAGGTAGAGTGCAAAATTGGGCTCTGAGGGCCAAAGAGGCCTTCCTGAACGCTGTCACTTTCTTACTTCATCTTTGAGGGCAGCTAATGCTGTTCCCGTGGCCCTCAAACCATTAACTCTGGACTCAGGATCATTGAAGTTATAAATCCACTATTCCTAAAGTGCAGCTGTGTGTTGCAAAAAATGGTTTTTCCATTGTCATTAAGAGAACAAATGCCATGGGAGATTCTTTTCTAGAAGTTGACAACTGAAGAAAGGCATTTTCCTCTAGTTGATATAAAGGCTGTCATTGCATAGAATGGCTTCTCTTATCCTTCTGCACAGTAACTGAGTGTAATTTTCAAATGTAAAACTTCCAAAAGGAGCATTATTCTGGAAATGGCAAGATTATAATTATGTGAAGCATAAAGGATAAATTTGTAGTTTATAAATCATGGATATTAAATATTCAG
>NW_006782834.1:675684-701707 GCF_000442215.2 Lipotes vexillifer | reverse complement strand
CAAAAAAAAAAAAAAAAAATATGGATGTTAGAAGAAATTTTAGCAGTTAAAGATTTATTTTTGTGGGGAGGGTTTTTGCCCAACTGGGGTTTAAATTTGCATTTAGGTGGGGCTATTTGCATTGCTCTTCAAAACAGTGGCATGTATTTAAATTAATTTAGCCTTTTTTTCTCATTTCTACTACCTGTCCCTTACCCCTCTAATCTGTTACAAATGCTTGGTTATTTAACTTTGCATATGTTTCTGAATTTATCTTTCCTGCTTTTTATACTGCCACGATCCTGGTTCATGCTGCCATTAACTTTGAACTTGATTTCTACAGGGGCTCCCACATGTCTCCTACCCTCCAGTCTTGTGCCCCTCAAATCCATATCATGCAGCATGAAGAGGTATCTAGTTGATAGGTGAATCTCACGTCACTCTTCTGCTTAAAACTTCTTGGTGCCACACCAGTATGTATAGAGATGGAATTTACTGTGCTCTGAAGGGCCCTGGTGGAATGAATGGGTCAAAATATATTTTACTCTTGAGTAATGCTGGACTTTTCTAGTGGGCTTTGATTGTGGCTGATTTCCAAAAGGGCATTGCTTTTTCAAATAGATTTATTTTAAAAAATCATAAAGCTTCAGTTTTGGGGTCTGAAGCTTGGATGGCTCAGAGGGAAGTGCTTCCCGGGCTAGTATTTTGGGAGCTTTTGGTTCTTCTCATTCTCTCAGTGGTTAGGTGGTGAGAAGTGTAGAGTGAGAGTGGTAGAAAAAAGGGACTTCACGATGCACCTGAGTCAAATCCTGCTCTGCCTTCTTACAAAGTAATTTTACACATGTTATTTATTTAACCTGTGTGAACCTTTGGGTTCCTGTTCCGTGGGATGGATTATTGTGAGGACGAGCATGTAGTGGGTGCTTCATCAATGGCGGTGGTGCTGTTCTTTGGGGTCTTCCATGGACCTGGAGGGAGGTGGGTTTGAAGGACCTTACAGTCTTATTCCTTGCACTTTTGTCACCCTGAGATGCATTCATAGATCATGGGTTAAAAGGTATATCCGAAGATTCAGAGTAGCTCCTACAGTTCCACACAAAGCTTGCAAAGGCTCTATCTTGTGTATATGACCCAGGTGGTCTGTGTCCACAAAGTGGAAGCTGCAAAGCCCAGAAGAGTCGTTTATTTTTATTTATTTATTTTTTTGCGGTACGCAGGCCTCTCACTGTTGTGGCCTCTCCCCTCACGGAGCACAGGCTCCGCACGCGCAGGCTCAGCGGCCATGGCTCACAGGCCCAGCCGCTCTGCGGCGTGTGGGATCTTCCCGGACCAGGGCACGAACCCGTGTCCTCTGCATTGGCAGGCGGACTCTCAATCACTGCGCCACCAGGGAAGCCCCTGAAGAGTCGTTTATTGAGTGACGATTTGAGAAAGGGAAAAACTCAATCAGCTTTAACCTTTGCTTTTTGTGATCCAGGAAAGATCACAATGAGGCACGTGTAATTTTCATTCAGTCACCCCTTATTTTGACTACTACACTGGTTCCCCCCAGGAAAATTCCAAACCCAAGCCTGTGGTCATATTCCCGTCTTGATTCCCATCTTGATTCAGGAGCAGCCAAAAGGAGGAAGCCACTCTCAAAAAAAGAATAATTAGGTATGCATTGAGAAGCATTCAAGATATGATAAAGTTATTCCAAAATGGAAAAATACCACATGTACCAGCTTAAAACTCAAATGCCTGGGCAGAAGCCATGAAAAAATAAACATTGCAGTAATGGAAGGGAGTTAACAGGGTTTCTAGAGGCTAAGATAGAGAGTGCTAAATATAAATCAAAGTGAATCTTTATTTTTTCAGCTGTTATGACTGGGGCATGTTGCTTAGATTGAAAAAGAAACACAGTGTTCATACCACTATGACAACTGATTATATTTAATATCTATTCCCATAAAAACCTTATTAAGATTTCAGAAGAGAAGGAGATTAACAGGATTAAAATTATTTTTACCTGAATAAATTAAATAAAAAATAACAGGTATTTAAAATGTGAACTATCAGATCTGATATATCTGGCCAGATGCTCTCCAACTTTTTATTTTTATTTTATTTTTTAAAAAGAACCATCTACTGTAAGTAGAGCTGCCTATTAACTTTTCCAGTAGAAAAAGAAATTAGCATCTGAAGACACAAAGCTAGTGAATTGTGAAAGAACACAGTTATGAAGACAAAATTTAAAAATCCTCTGACACCCCAAGGACCAATTTAAAAGTGCTCTATTTAGAGAAATTCTGTATGCAAAGCATATATTTTCAGTTATTTCTGTTAAGGTTACTACAAGCTGCGGTCTCAGAAGTAGGTTTTAATAGATGCTGTACGATGTTGCAGGTAATGAGGGTGAGCTCTGCATCACAGCTCATCTGTTTATGGAGCCCACTCCCATGTCCTTACCCCATCCCCAGTCTTGACGGCTAGTCTGGGATGTCACAGCAGGCTACCTGGAAATCACCATGCAGTTAGAAACATAACATCAGTGCGAAGGGAATAGGTGAAAATTTATATGAATAACCAAGTGGATTTTTGTGACTGTAAAAGTGAAATTAGGAAAGCATGCAGTGCTACATCTTTATATCACCCATATATTTCCAAACAACTCTGGGACACACGACATCTCTCATCTTAGGGAAAAGACGAAAAGTGAGGTCAGTGGGTTTTGGAGAATTCTCTCAAAATGAAAACGGTGGCAAGTGCTCCAGTTTACATATTTGGGTTGTTTGAGGTAGCAGAGACTTTTTCTGTGGCAAACTGAGTTAAGGCCACATGAAACATTCTGTTCTCCCCCTATTTGCATTCAATATATGTTTGAGTCTTTAGGTTAAAAAGTTTTAAAATTGGAATTTTTCTGACTTTTATCTGTAATAGAATCTTAATAATAATGTGGAGTGTTCTCATATGAACTATGTGATAGGAACGCTCCTCTTTCGGTGGAAATTTTGCTGAGTTGAGATCTGACCTTGCATTAAGGAAAAATGTGTAATTATTGCATAGTCATTGCTTAACCTACTAAAGCAGATTGTTTTCAAGCCCATTAACAGAATCTATTTATATACTGTCAGTTGAGTACTCGATTCATATAAAGTACCACTTAGGAGAGTAAACTCTGGAGACAGATCATCTAAGTTCATATTCTGGTTCTTTTATTTAGCAGCTGTTGGTCCTTGCGCCAGTTACAGAATCCCTGTGCTTTGATTTCCTCATCAGTAAAATGGGATAATAATAGTACTTAATGCCCGGGGCAGTTGTGGGGAATCCAACAGGTTAATATATTTAATAAAGTGTTTGATATAGAATAAGCGCTCAACAAATTATTATTTTGTAGGCTCCTTGGAGTTAATATGGACCCAAAAGAAACAAAACTGAATTGAAAATATTCTGTAATCCAGAATATTCACCAGTTCTTTTTGAAGATATTTATTATTTAAATAAACGTTAATATATGTTTCTTATTCACCAATTAACATTAAATTAAAGGCTTAAGATGAAGCACTAAAAGATAGATATTATTCTTAATTTTCTTCATATTTTCAGATTAAAAACTTTGTGACCAAATATTGCTTCCTGAAATCATCCTGAGATGTTTTTGGAAGAATGCATCGAACAGCGCCTTTATGTAACATTTACCTTTATTTGAACAATTTGTTTTCCATTTGAAATTGGCAATAATTAATTTTCATAGTGAAAACACAGTTGCTAGTTTCTGCAACGACTGTACGTATCAAAGAGGTACCTGTATTGATTATTAGTAAATAGTGCTTATAATCTATATTTGATACAAGCCATGAATAATTTACTTACATGTCTGTCAGTTAGCTTTTGGAAGCAAACATGGATGTGAATTGCTAGTGAAAATGAGGGGGGAGGGACAAAGGCGTAAGTGCCAATTTATCTAAAAACATTTCATCAACACTTGGCAATTTATCTTGGTTTAGTGTAAATTCCAGGGTCCGGAGTTAGAGAATGTTCCTTATTGGTTGTTTGGGTTTAGGCAAGTGATAGCTTCTCCAAGTCTCAGTTTTTTCATTTTGAAAGTGGACATGATAGTATGTACCTACTTCACAGGGTTTTTATAAAGCCTGTGTACTACTACTAATAATTGTAACTGCAATTTACTATATACTTACATGCTAGACATTGTATTAAGTGCTTTACACGTGTCCATCACGGTTAATCTTCTCCAAAGCCCTACAAGGTAGCTACAGTCACCATTTCCATTTTATGGAAGAACAGGCATGGGGAAGGTAAGGAACTTTTTCAAGGCTTCACTGAAAGTAGTAGAGCCAAGACTAAGACACCAAGGCCAGTCTGCTTTGCCTCTTATAAACCTTCAAGTGCCTGTGAAAATTTAGTGGCTACAATTCAGCATTTAAAACATTAGCTGCAGATAGATGCAAAACTATTATATATAGGATGGATAAACAACAAGGTCCAACTGTATAGCACAAGGAACTATATTCAATATCCTGTGATAAACCATAATGGAAAAGAATATGAAAAAGAATATATATGTATAACTGAGTCACTTGGCTGTACAGCAGAAATTAATACAACATTGTAAATCAGCTATACTTCAATTAAAAAAATTAAAAAAAGAATATATGCCTTTCCATAGAGTGATTTAGTAATCTACTTATAAGCAAGAGCATGAAGTTTTTAAAATAACAGAATTGTAAAGGAACTACAGAGAGGCTTCTTAGATAATAAACTAGAATTACCCAGTTTGATTGGATAATACTTGCTGCCCCCTTGATGCCATTGTCCCCTTGAGAGGTAAAGCGTCTGTGATGACTTGCCAGAATTTTCCAATTGTCATAAAATTTACTAAAATTAAGTTCTACAGTTAGGAATTTTGCTTGGTTTAAAGTCACACATACGCCAGCTTAACCTGTGAAGCCAGAAAGAATGAAGATAGCACGCAGCCTGTGTTCAAGCAGGAGCGATGCTCTTCCTGTGAGTGGTCCCTTCATCAGGAAACATATTTAAAAATCACCATCATAAAAGCAATGGAATACCTGTAAATAAAGAAATGCTTAAAACCTGTCTAATTGACCAGAAAGATCTTTATTTTGAATGTAAAGGTGTCAAAGCTTTTTCAAGAGGAGAAATTCTATCCTCAAGTGGTCAGATCCTGCTTGGTTAGGTTTCATTCAAACAACGAAAGCCTCATTGTAGGAGGGTAAGAAAAATGACTATTTCCAGATGGTCTACTAAATTGATACCCTAAGAGTTTATTTTTAATTTGCTTATTTGGAAATTGGAGCATATTTTTCCCGCAAAATAGTTTATAAAATCTGGTTGGATCTGTTTAAGGCTTGGTGAAGTCTCACTATAGTATTATCTTGGTTTTGATCTTAAGAGTAGAGACAGGACTGTTAGGGAACTGAGTTGTGTCCTCCTAAATTCGTATGTTGAAGTTCTAACTCCCAGTACCTCAGAACGTGACTGTATTTGGACATAGGGCCTTTAAAGAGGTAATTAAGGTAAAATAAGGTCGTTAGAGTGGACCCTAATCCAGAACGACTGGTGTCCTTATAAGAAGAGGAGATTAGGACACAGACACACACCGTAGGAAGACCGTGTGAGGATACTGGAGGAAGACAGCCATCTAAAAGCCAAGGAGAGAGAGGCCTTAGAAGAAACCAACCCTGCTGACCCTTGGTCTCTGACTTCTAACCTCCAGAAATCTATTGTTTAAGCCACACAGCCTGTGATACTCTGATGGCAGCCCTAGCAAACTAAGACAGATATCTTGTGGTATGGGAAGAGGAGACTCGGCTTTCGGCTGAAAGGGCAAAGATGAAAGAAGTCAGTCTTTAGTCCTCTTTTACCTTCGGTTCTGTTTCTCTACTTTTCCCTTTGTCTTGCCACTCTGAGTTCCACTATAATCCCCTTCTTCAGCGTGCTGGGTCAGGATGCATCTGGATTCTCTCCAAAGCGCTCTTTGCTCTATGCTCCAGATAAAGTTAGGAATCAAGATATATGTAATGCCCCGCGTACCGCAAAAAAAAAAAAAAAAAGATATATGTAATGTCAGTGGCTTTAACCACACATACTAAAATGTGAGTGCCCGATGGCCCCTTAATTCCCTAAATATGAGTTCCGTGGGGGCATGGACTTTTTAGTGGCCAGCATGTTCCCAGAGCCAAGAATAGCTTCTGACACGTGGCAATTACTTCAATTTATATTGTTGAGTGAAGGTCTTATTTTAAAAACTAGAGTTGAACTCAAATGAACTTCTTAATGTAGGAACTGTAGACTGTTAATAAGCCAGTAGAGTCAAACATTTCCAACATTCTGGGCCGTGGTTCCCTTTTTGTGGTGGTGGTTTTAGTGGGGGGACAATAACAGTGGCCCCCTAACTGAGCGCTTACTCCTGGGATCAGTCTGTTCTTTTTACATTTCCTCTCCTTCTAATTCTGTACCCATGGGTTTTAAAAAAAATCTCCTCACTGCCTTAGTTCATAAGGGCTTCCCTGGCATTGCAAGCCAGGTGCCAGCTTTCGGGACTGGGAAGAAGCATGGGGCAGTGAAGGAGGACACAGGTGACCTTGGTGCATCGGGGTCATTTGTAAGTTGAGGCTGACCTCAGCAACTTATTTTTACTTCATCACATGTTTATGCGGTACTTGAAAGGGGATGGTGTGACGCATGGAGTAAGGACGTGTAAATTTGGAATGTTCTATAACTGGCCCTTCCAGGCAGAAACAATGGCTGTGATGGGAGGTGTGTTCTTAGCGAATGACGGCAGGCTCTGAGCGCTCCTCCTGTCCTGGCCCCCTGTTCCAGCCCTCCCCTCCGCTCGAGAGATCCTTTGGACCAACCTTTTGAAAGATGGAGGTGAAGGGGCACATGAGGTAGGAAGTAAATACAATTTGTTTATTAATTTATTTAATAAACACTTAGAAAGCACTTACTATGTTCCAGACACTGTTCCAAGTGGTTTATACATATTCATGCATTTAATCTTTATAATAACCCTATGAGAAAACTGGCCAGAGGGGTTCTCCACCCAGGTCACAAGTGAGAACGTGGTAGAGGGGAGATTCAGCCCCAGGCTGTGTGGTTCCATAGTGTGAGCTCCTACATGAAAGAACCGATAGCAACCGGGTGCTTTGTGGAGTGCGATTGAAGAAAGGGAACTCCAGGTTTGGGAGAACGAGGTTGGATATAAAGGAGGCACAATTTGAGTAGAAATGAGGGACATAGCTTATTATCATATTGAATTGACCTCTAATTCATCCCCTTTGGTAGCCCTCTTCCCTCCTCTACTGTGGTCGCGTTAACGCTATAGTCACCTCAGAGGGAGGTGGGTTTCTTGAGGAGCTAGAAAGGGAGTATCCTTAAAAGGAAATAATTTCTGGAAGCTGGAGAGGAGAGAGGCAGCCCAGGGAAGAAACTCTGTACATTCTTTAACAAATGGAAGTGGTGTTATCTATCCTCCTACTTTTAAGGTTGTTGTGAGGTTACAACAATTAGAGAGCACAGAACTTAAAACTGGAAAGACTGCAAGCTCAACAAATCCAGTAGTTTTCATTTATTTTCATGTAACTCAGTTTTTCCAAATGAAGGTAAGAAAGTCAAACATGGTCACTCTGTTTCAAAAAAAGTGACCCACTTGGCTTGCCCCCTCTCCCCTGCCCTTTGTGTCTTTGAGGGCACTCCAAGGATTCTTCAGAGCATAGCTTCAAAGCATAGTTTGAAAACCGCTTCTCTGAATCAACCTCTGTTCTGAATATGAGAAAATTTGGGCCAAGGGATATTCAGTGGCTTTCCAGCAGTTGTTGAATGACGTTTCCATTCTCTGAGGGTTGTGTCCCCATTGGGAAAACCATCTCTCTGTGAAACACTCTGAAAAGTTAAAAGTTCATATCAAAGTAAGCACTTCAATTATTACCTATCATTTATTGAATACTTGCAATGCTCTTGGGCAAGGACAGCTTCACAAGTGTGTGACCCATGCAGTACCACAGGTCCCACGCTCAGAAGGGCTCTGCTCTTGGTTTTATGCTCTGCTGTTGCCATCTTGAAAATTTTAGTAGTTTTTGAACAAGGTGCCCTGTGTTTGCATATTGCACTGGGCCCCACAAATTACGTAGCTGATCCTGGCTCCTGGTGTTTATATACAGCCAGTCCCCTACATACGAACGAGTTCTGTTCCGAGAGCATGTTCATAAGTCCAATTTGTTTGTAAGTCCAACAAAGTTAGCCTAGGTACCCAGCTAACACAATCGGCTATATAGTACTTTACTGTAATAGGTTTATAATACTTTTCACACAAATAATACATAAAAAGCAAACTAAAAAAATAAAACATTTTTAATCTTACAGCGTACAGTACCTTGAGAAGTACAGTAGTACAGTACAACAGCTGGCATCCAGGGGCTGGCATGGAGTGAAGAGGCAAGAAGAGTTACCGACTGGAGGAGGGAGAGGGGGTGGGGGATGGTAGAGCTGAGGGATCTTCAGCAACAGGAGACCGAGGGCAAGCTGCAGTTTCGCTCACGCCTGATGTGGATGGCACAGGTTCTGGCTCCTTGCTGAATTCAGTTCTATCTACTCTCTTGAAAAAACCATCCAGTGATGTCTGGGTAGTAGCGTGGTCGTATCTTTGACAGTTCACAACTTGAAGGTTTGTCTGTAGGGGACTTACTCTATCTCATTTCATCTAATACTCCAGCCATCTTCAATGTGTGGGTATTAGTAGCGCTATTGTACAATTAAGGACATTGAGGCTAAGAGAATTTCCTGAACATCACATGCGTTGTGAAGCGGCAGAATGGGAAATGTAGCCAAGAATTGTCAGCTTCAAAGCCCACTGTCTTTCCACCTTAGGTTACTGCTAGTCTAAAGCAAGACTGTGCTGGAGAAGGGAAAGAAGCTGGTGGTAAATCTTTGAGGGAATGTAAGAGCTTCTGTAGTGATTAGCCTGGCTACTGGGACCATTTAATATGGATAAACATCCTTTAATTTTTAAACGTGGTTAACTTGATTTTTTTTAAAGCGTAGATTATTGTAAGACTGATTTATGTAGGACCTTTACTCCATAGAGCTAGTGGCTGACCCAACAAATGTGATTTTGTTTCTTTACAAAAGGAGAAGCCGAGAAACGTTTGTAAAAGAAAATGTTTTAGTGTAGACCGTGAACTGCAGACAAGTTTAGGATTAGAACCCCCTTGTGCTTGTTTTGCTTCGACATTCAGTTCTTGTGTTTCTTTATTTTTTCCACATACAGGCATAAGACAACATAGTGGTTTTGAATTGTTTTGATGATAAAAGTTGTAGCAGTAAAAAATACATTACTTAGTGTACTCCTGTGCTCATGTCTGTAAGAACCTAAAACTATGCTCAGTCTCCTTTTCCCCCGTAATTTCAAAGCGAGAGTACAGTTTTTAACATTTTTCATCCGAAGTGTTAGCGAATTTCTGTACAGATACCTGGCCTAGAAAGTTGGAATTTTCTATCTAGAGAAAATTTCTAACTGAGAATTTCTGGTCCTAATATTCTTGGACCGCATTATGGCTTAAGTTGTAATAATAACGTCTATTTGTATAGTGCTTTTAGTCTGTAATGTGTTTTCATGTTTGTTATAGGAAGAAAGGTAAGACAGCTGAATGGAGGACAGAAGGAATGTTGATGTGATATTCTGGCAGAACATGAAGAACTCTAAATGAGGGTTCTAGAACAAGAGCAAAGCAGGCGTGCATAGAGGTAGTGCCCGGAACAAAATTCAGGAGTGCAGTTGTTTGCTCTGCTAGAGTTCATTGGTCTGTTTCACTCGTTTAGCAAACAGTCATAGAATCTCTCAAAATACCAGATAAAACCTACTCCCCTTTAATACCCAAATGAGATCGCAGTGGCTCTGTCAAGGCCTAAAATTGCACATTTATATCAGTACCATTTTTTAAATTTGAAAGGCACACTGCCAAAATGTTCTAATCAATTGAACTCTTTAATCAAGGTTGGATATGGTGATTTTCAAAAGAAAAAAAAAACCCAAAATTAGAACAATCTTCTTCTTCTTCCAAACTGTTGAACATACTTTTTTAGATACATCCCAGAAAGGAAGCCATTTCCACAGGACCTCCAGAGCACTTTTACAGAAGAAACTGTGCACGGGATGCATCCCCCTCAGTAATCCTCGCCTAAGTCCTTGAAAACTCAGTTAGTGAAGTTCATGCCGAGAATCTGTCAGACAGGTTGTAACCAGAAAGTGTTAATGGCTCAATTCTTTAGTTATCAGAATGTCACTTCATATTAAATGAATGAACTCTAAGTACTCATATGCTAACTGGATTTATTCCGTACACGTTGGCTGTGATCATTATCACGCTGAGTATGAACTTTACTGAACGACTCTACAAATTCCCCTTAATTCTCTGAGTTAGGATGGCACTGGGTACCACCTTCACAAAGGTATTTTAACTTCTAGCTAAACAGCATAGTTAAAGTAAAAGCTGAAAATTGGAGAAGAGGCCGAAAAAGTGGGGAAAAGGTAAAAAAACCCACCTAATTTCTATTAGTAAGCGGTGTAAACCAGATAGCTGAAGTAGTGAGGACTATGACGAAGATTTTATTACTCTGAATTGAAGTTAGCACATTACTACAGATTTCTCTCAGTCAGACATATCTAAATTTATTGCCGCATAATGTGTACACTCACCCTGTTCAGGATCTGAGGGAAGGGGGCGAAAGAGTAAAATAGTTTCATCCAAAGGAAAAACAAGCACAGAAGTTGGACATTGAGAAATTCTCCTATTCTTTAAACCAAAGTGAAAGTGTATCTAGATTTGCATCCTGTTCGTAGAATAACAAAACGCTTCTGGAGATAGTGGTGTGTGCTGGGAATCGGGGGAGGGGTGGCTTTACCTTCTACATCTGGAATATGCCAGTACCCACCTCTGCTTATTCTGGAGCACAAAGAGAGTTGGGGGGGGGGGCCTCTTTCTACTTCCTGGTGAACGGCTTTTTCTGCTTCTCCCTTTAAGACATAGGAAGGCAAATAAGAGCATCTCGGGTTCAGGGACTTTGGACGTGGCTCTAGGGGAGCTCTGAGGAAAGCCTACTGAAACCAGCCTGAAAACCATGAAGGGACCAGTATTTAGACTTTTTGTATTATCTCCAGGAGCCACTAACTCTTGGATACAGAAATAGTATTGGAGAAGACATTCACTGAACAATTTAAATTGTTAAATAAAACATTTGGAATAGTCTTTTTTCCCCAATATTTTAATATACCTGGAGTCTCAAAAACTGTAAGTTTTTCAGTACTCTCTTGCCTTCTGAGAGGCCACGATTGTCAGGTGATCTTCTGGGTCTCTGTGTGTAGATTACAACCGTTTCTCGTAGATCTTTTCCTCCTAGGATATGGGGATGGAGTGCAGATGGAGGTTGGGGACAGAATAGAGAGATGGGCCTGATGAGGGATGTCCATTTATGAAGAGTGGTGTGTTACAGTTTTTCACCATAGCTTTGCAGATCAGTTATGCTGATGGGAGGAGCTAAGCTCTGTGCCCAGCAGGCCAGGTAGCAGCCCCTGCACCATCCTGACCCCAGCATTTCATGGGATCAGCTAGAGTGGAACACCCGCTGGTGGGCAGTAGCATCCTCCAGAGCTGATTTAGCTCAGTGCCCTCAGCTAGAACCTCCTGTATTGCTAGGGAACCGTGACAGTTTTTTTTTTTCAATATTTTACTCCAGTTGCGTCCAGGAGAGGTTGTGACAACTTCGACATTAAACACAAGGTGAAAATCAGATGTTGAGGAATAAATTGGAACAGAAGGTGCTTGAGAGGCTGCTGCACTGCACATGAGCCAAGCTTGCACCAGACTCACCACAGTTGTCTTGGCCACTATAATCTTAACATGTTTGCTCTGTAATGTCAAAAAATGATTTTAAGAAAATTTAGTATAAATCTGTCAAGGGCAAGAGATAGTGAGAAGTCTGGAAACAGTCTTGGCAGACATGTAGAGAACAGGGAGATCGGGTGCCACCCACCAGATTTTTCTTCCTTTGAACAATTAGGGTATGGACACAATTAGTCTTATCTGTATACAGTACAGACCACTATCTTTATTTTTTTAATTCTTTTTTTGTTGAGGTATAGTTGATTTATAATATTATGTTACTTTCAGGTGATTCAAAATTTTTATAGATTATACTCCATTTAAAGTTATTATAAAATATTGGCTATATTCCCTGTGCTGTATGATATATATTTGTGCAGACCACTGTCTTTATTCATTTAAATAAGTAGATTTGGTCTTGCTAGCAAGATTAAATTATTCACCATATGCATTTTTTTGCTTGCTTTCATGCTGCTTGTTAATTCATTTCAGAAAAAGAGAAGATGAGACATAACTTGGTTCATTTATTCAGTCAGTTCAGCAGAAATTCATTGCGTAGCTGGTATGCGTACTGTGCTAGTGCCGGTGGTACAGATATGAGAGGCCAAATGCTTGTTTTTCAGGAACTTACAGTAGGATCAGGGGTTCTTTTAACTGAAAATTTAAAAAGAAAGCAAATAATACATACTTAATAATATATTAAAGAAAATAAACCTTGTCTTGGAATCATACCTTTATCCTGTATTTCATGTCCTGCAACAATTTTCTGCTCAAGTTATAGAATGCTTCATATTGTTATGTTTTGTAATAAATTTGAACTAATCTCGAGGTTCAGACAAAGTGTTCAGCCTAACCTTGCTTCACGTTGCCTTCCTCCATTGATTGTTCTTCTGATTTGGATCTACTGGATGTATTTGTTTTCTCAGCAGCGGGTTGATTTCCTTTCCAGTCTTTCTTTACTTTAGATCCAAATTCTTTAGAAAGCCTGCTGTTCCCCAGTCTCTCCTCCTGGCATCACGTAGCTCCGTGTGGATAGGTCCTGCCAGTCTGAAAATGTATCTTGTTCTGAAGCCAAAACTCAGGCTAGGGTTGGCGTAATCTTTAGAGAGTAAACGTTTAATGGGAGTAGTTGCCTTCCACATCTGCTCTGGACTGTTGGGTTTACCCGACACAGTATGTTTTTCTAGGATTATATAACATTCACTCATAATCCTCGTTTTGGAAGAGGGGAAAGAGAGTGGGGTGGTTGACAGGCATCATTAAGTTCTAGAAATTTGGTTATTCGAAGCACCCTAGATGTGCTTTTCTGTTTCCTCTCTCAATATAACGAAAGACTCAGTGATGGGAGAGATACTGACGTCCTAAACTAGGACCTCTTATCGCTCTTCTCAGAGGGTGTGGGGAGGAAATAAGGAGGGGTAATGGGACAGGAGACTCCTTGGTGCTTACGAAGACCCATATGAATTCACTTTTTGTTTCATTTGACTGGAAATGGTTGGGGAGACGATGTATGCTCCTCACTATTGTTTTCAAACGTACTGATTTTAACATCCCAGGGAGAAAAAATGCAACTGTTGGAAATAGGCTAAAGTATGAAACATGACCGAACTTGAAATCAGTACATAAATTGTGAAATGGAAGATGAGGTTCTGTTTTGCCACAGTGCAAAAGTCATGAAGAGTTGATTAAGATAGAAACTAGACAAACTGGAAAGCTAAGAGAGTAATGTGAGGGGAAGGCAGGCCTACTGCTGCCACATTTACATGCCTGGATGGAGTGCTCTCAAGAGACGGTAAAGGATTCTGAATCAGGGAAAAAATGTATGTTTTAAAAGCACAATATTAAAAAAAATACAATAAAAAGCAATTTTGGGAATGTCTGACATACCGTTTTTCTTTAACTATATTGAGAATTTCTTTGATAATCTCCTTTACTTTAATGAGTGTATTGCCCTTCTTTCTGTTTTTTCATAATAAATCTAAATTTTAGTTGAATTAAGTATTCTTCAAAGTAAGAAGGGAACACGTCTAATTGCATGCGGTTAGGCATGTTTTTGATGCTTGATTAAAAACTGTAATAACATCACCTTATAATAATGTGTAGAAAAGCAATATAGAAAACTAACTGAACAAATGAAACGAATGAATAATCAACAAATACATAATAAGAATCTGGCTTTTACCATTGCTTTAAAGGAATCCTACCGTCATTTCATGTACATATTTATAAATTTAACTTATCCTCTGGGATCCACAAATCTGGAAATCATGAATCTATAATTTATTTTATTATATTTTATACCTCGGCCATGTGTGAGCTTTTCCATTAGCTGACTCTCCTTCCTGATAGCTATTTTTTGAGGTCTCTGGCTTGTGAATGGGCTTTGAAAATACTAACATGCTATACAGATAATTAAGATTCAAATCATTAATATTTTGGCCTCCAGAAATGGCTTGTGAAGGTACTACAAGAGTAGTGATATGTAATTGTCTTTGCCAAACAGATTCTGTACATGGCTACTTGTTTCTTAGTTAATGCAGTTATGAAATGGCCAAACCAAAACCATCAAATGGCTGTGCTGAATCATATTTCTTTCTTTTAATATTTGTATTATATTTCTAATAGTTCCTCAAAAGTTAGGTCAGCAAGTTCAGGTCAGACTTTTTAGAATAGTGGTTCCTAACCCTGACTTTAAGTTATAGTCAGTTAGGGTATTTCTTAAAAACTCGGACACCTAACTCAGTTCTGAGGATTGTGATTCAGTGGGACAAAGGTGGAGAGCCAAATCTTTACTTTTAACAAGTTTCCCAGGTGATTTGATGACTGGTCCGTGGACCAAGTTATGGGAAACTCTGATTTCAAGATCATCGCCATCAGGTAATGGAAACAAACAAAACGTCTTGACTGACGGCTGGTGTTGTAATTGGGTGGTTGAGATTATGCTCTCCAGAAGCAGCTAATATTACTACACTGAGGAGAGAGGAAGAGCCTTTCTCGTCTGTTTTCCATGATTGTCTACTGAAGCAAAACAATTGTAAAATACATCTTTTTTTTTCCTGTTTGCTCCTTGTCCTTTTGCTTTAATCAGACTGACGGGGAGCATTTTTTAAAGTTATAAATGGATGTATCTCAGACTTAGCTATTTGCTGCCTAGAACATGTTCAAACAAAGTATAAGTATATTGGAATTTCTTATGTTCTGCTCATTTTGGAGTTGACAGCATGTTTGGTTTCTTTAAAATGTCCACTCATTTCTTATGACCAATATATATGCCAAATATCTTAAATCCGAACAAATAATTTTCCTTCTAAATAGTAAAACAACAACAATAACAAACCTTGTTTATGTGACTTCAAATGACAAAATAATTCTCTCCTCTGCAACGGTGGCAGCAGGGCAAGAATCAACGTTGCCTTCATTAGCATAGGGGACTGTTCCATACATGAATTTATCTCTAGGGTTTAATTAATTAATTTATTATTTTTTTTAAAAATAGATTTATTTATTTATTTTTGCCATGTTGGGTCTTCATTGCTGCGCGTGGGCTTTCTCTAGTTGTGGCGGGCAGGGGCTACTCTTTGTGGCAGTGCATGGGCTTCTCATTGCCGTGGGTCTTTGTTGCTGCACGTGGGCTTGCGCTAGTTGTGGTGAGCAGGGGCTACTCTTTGTGGCAGTGCATGGGCTTCTCATTGCCGTGGCTTCTCTTCGTTGCAGAGTACGGTCTCTAGGCGCACGGGCTTCAGTAGCTGTGACACGCGGGCTCAGTAGTTGTGGCTCACGGGCTTAGTTGCTCCGTGGCATGTGGAATCTTCCTGCACCAGGGCTCGAACCCGTGTCCCTTGCATTGGCAGGCGGATTCTCAACCACTGCGCCACCAGGGAAGCCCTCTAAGGTTTAATTTAGAGTTATCCAAGAAGTACTACATATTCTCAATACGGCTTATTTCTGAGATTATCAAAACATCTTTCATGTTTCTCTCATTCCCCTCGGTTCTCTGGATAGGAGGCTTGGTCCCATGGCAAGATGGTGTAATGCGGAGAAGCCCCCATTAGCCCTGATTTGTTCTCTGTAGGGGTCCAGGTGGCAGGAGGAAAGGGGCGTGTGTGTAGAGCTGCAGCCTCAGCCTGTCGTGCTCTGGAGGAGGCAGTTTGGTACCATGTCTGAGCTCAGGGATTATCTCAGTGCAGGACTGAGCATACTCTTGGGGGTTGCTGACTTTTGGGGTCTATTCCAGAATGATTTATGGCCTCTCAGTCTTTGAATCTTAGGACACTTAGACCCAGTTCCTAAGCTTTCTCTGACGTGATCTCAACTGAATTAAAATCTTGCTGCAAGTGGGGTCAGAACCTAGGTTTTGAACCTAGGTCTGGAGCTGTGATACAGATAAGATGGATGGATGATGGTGGTCTGGTGTCGGCTTGATAACCTTTGCTGTAATACTTTGTGGGAAATTGAAATGTGGCTTCCTAATCCCAAGACAAATCAGGGAAGACATCCAGGAAGACAGCCAGGGAAACTTGTACAGATAGTACAGCCCCTGGATGCTTTGGTATTTTATTCTTCTGGGCCACCAGGTTTCTTTGGGAATGCAATGAAAGTTCAGAAATCTCCTATCCAGTCTTGCCACCAATGTGGCCTTCTCTGGAATATTTATGATCTAGCAGCCTGGTCTGACCTTTCTGCTTGGAACAGTAACCACGTATACAAATTTTCATATAATTACCAGGGTAGGCTAAAGTAAAACAAATTCCTTTGAACGGTTTGGTCCAGTGCCTCTGATTATAGATGGTTACTCTTTGCTGAGGTTTAAATTGCTTAAAGCAAGCCCTCCACATCTTGGGAGCACTCTGGAGCCTCTGTAATGGAGTGGGAGCCCCAGTTAAAGTGAGAGGCTTCGGTGCAGTGCTGGCCTGCATTCCTTCCTTTGGTGAGTCTGCAGGGCCCTAGTCACCAAGTAATGTAATCAAGCACACTCTGCCTTATGTGCATCCTGGCACACCATGTGAAAGCACTTAATATAGTGCAGGAGTTAGCCAGCCTGGCCTGGGAGATTTATCCCCTTGCTGGATAGTAGGCAAGGGGTGTTTTATCAGACTCTCTGCCACCCTTCAGTTTTACTGTATAAACAAAGACTTCTTTGGTTATGCTTGAGCTCTGCTTCAGACTGGACTGTGTGTGTTTTGCAGTGAAATAGCTATGATGTGTCTGTCTAAAGCAGCACAGTAGACTCGGCTGGATCTTTTTGTCTCATCACACGTGTGGCGGATTTCATTCAGAATAGCCACCTATGGCAGTTGGAATATGAATAGCTCTTAAATGAGGAGCCTCGGGTGCCAGAAGTTAAAGATGTTGATGTGACCTGGACATGTGTTGTCTATCTTAGATTCTAGAGTCTGGAATCTAGATCCCTAAAGGACAAGGACTGTATCTATTTAGAGCACCTGCCTCCGCAGCATAATAGGGAAATCCGAACTACTCATTGTGTTGAAAATTCTTGGTTTTATTTATCTGTGCAGAGCTGGACCAGTCCACCTTCCCTTTCTCAAATTTCTTTCTATCTTTTGCTTTATTTTTGAACCTAGCACATTGTACAATTCCAGTATTGATTCAGATTTTTAATCGTATCACGTGTCTAATCATAGATCATGAAACAATGAATAAGTAAGAAGGTAAAGGGGGAAGGCATCGCTGACAGAGTGTACCTTCCACCAACTTCCTGCATGTGCATGGAGTCCTCTAGAATATATTTATTTTGTGTTAGTCAAAACTTTTGTTCCAATTATAAGCAGATGAATAGAAGCTTGAAATTATTGTCTGAGGATAATTAAAAGCCACTCAGAATGAACCCCAATATTCATTAATTCATAAAATACTTATTAAGCTCCTGGTGTATGTGCAGCGTTTTACTAGGCACTAGGATATGGTGAATCAGACAGATGCAATCCTGTATTCATGGAACCAAGTCTTGATGGAGATGTGATTAAACAATTATTAAAGAGAATGGGTAAAGGATGGGCTAGTGTCGCAGGCAAGGGGAACAATATCCCTGAAAGCTGAGAGAGGGAGAGAGACAGGGAGGCAGGAAGAGAGAGAGAGAGAGAGAGAAAGAGAGATAGACAGAAAGAGAAAGAGGGGAAGAGAGGGGAGAATAGCATATTGGAGGAACTAAAAGCATTTCAAAATGGCTTGAATGTGGAGTAGGGGGAGGGAAGTGGTGAGAGATAAGGTTAAAGAGAGAACCCTGGGCTTACTCGTGAAGGGTAGGAAAACTTTTAAGGGGTTTGGACTTTATCTTAAGGCAATAGGAATTATTGTAGGGTTTTGAGCTAGAAAGAGATATGATCAGTGTTGCATTTTTTCACGAAGATGTCTGTGCTCTGGCTGTGGCCTGGAGAACAGATTGGATGGGGCAAGAGCGAATGATGGCGGTGCTGACCACAGTGGTAGCGCTGGGGTAGAGAGGAGTAGCGATTTAAGAGATATTAAGGAAGTAAGGTCAGTAAGACTTGGTAATTAAAGAGGAATCAAGGATGACTTCTAGGTTTCTGGGCTCAGGCCAACTGGGTGAATAGAGGTACCATTCACTGTGCACTGAACACAGGAGGAGGAGTGAGTTTAGAGGGAGGACAATGGAGTAAATCTTGGGCAAACTCACTTTGAGCTATCTGTGAAAAAGACAAGGGAAGACAGTGATTAGGCAATTGCCTTTTAGGGTCCAGAGTTCAGGAGAGAGGTCCTGGATGCAGATACTGAATTGAGAATATTGTGGTAAATCCATGGAAAACAAAGAACCTGAGAAAATGATCCATGGCCCCCCGTATGTGAAGTTAAATTAGGGAATTAACACTTGCATACTAAAGGGAATTCCCTGGCGGTCCAGTGCTTAGGGCTTTGCACTCTCCCTGCCGAGGGCCCGGGTTCAATTCCTGGTCTGGGAACTAAAATCACGTAAGCTGTGCAGCGCGGCCAGAAAAACCCCCCTCAAAAAACAGAAAAACCAAAAAACGAAAAAACTGGCATACACAAAATAGAAGTGACAGGACAAGACGGCTCAGTGGCAACTTGAGGGAAGCAATAAATACTCCCAGAGTCTAGAAACGGAAATCTCGGTAATCAAGGATGTCTATAAGCCAGTGTGATCTTTCTAAAATTGACCTCCTCACCTCCCCTTGCCTAAAACCTTCAGTGGTCCCTCAGTGATTTTACGATGCGGTCCACATGTTTTTCCTTGGTTGCAAAGGCTCGTCTTAATCTGGTTTCTCCCCAACCCTCAACTCTTTACCTTCCATTCTTTTTTCTCACTCATTTTCCAGTGTGACACCTACTTATTCACTCCCCCAAACGTGAAGCTGCTTCTCACTTCTGTGTCTGCCCATGGGGCTCCCTTACTGGATTCCTGGCCTGCTCTTCCATACGTTATCTGACTGGCAACTCCAATTGCCCTTTCAAACAAAACTCTGCCCAGATGTTCTCTTTATGCTGCTTTCCCTCGCCCCTAAATAGAGCATTAATCCCTCCTTGCTCTAGTTCTCTCCCTTGTACCTACTTCTATTATTGCATGTAATGCTTTTTAATTTTTTTTGGCTTGCTTTTTGTTTTTGTTTATATTTCTGTCACCCCTTCCAGACTTTTTAGCTCCTTATTGACAGTGACCAATTTTTCCAATTATATATGCCTCGTTTCTAGCATAGTGTCTGGCACATACAAGATGCTCAATAGGACTTCCCTGGTGGTGCAGTGGTTAAGAATCCGCCTGCCAAGGCAGGGGACACGGGTTCAAGCCCTGGTCCGGGAAGATCCCACATGCCGCGGAGCAACTAAGCCCGTGCGCCACAACAACTGAAGCCTGCATGCCCTAGAGACTGTGTGCCACAACTACTGAGCCTGTGTGCTACAACTACTGAAGTCCACACTCCTAGAGCCCGTGCTCCACAGCAAGAGAAGGTACTGCAATGAGAAGCCTGCGCACCGCAATGAAGAGTAGCTCCCGCTCGCTGCAACTAGAGAAAGCCCGCGCGCAGCAACGAAGACCAAATGCAGCCAAAAAAAAAAAAAAATTAAATTAAAATTTAAAAAAAAATATGAAAAAAAGATGCTCAATAAATTCTGAGCTGGAATGATTACGTTAAGCTTCAGGTATAATTAGATTACAGGGTAGGTTACAGGAATGTAGGAAGTATATATAGGAATATATCGACTAGATTTTATGCGTTTAATAGCTGTAGTAGCACTGATTACAAACTCAGTGCTGTATACTTATTGCTAGCAGTGATGGTATTAATCAAGTCCAGCCAAATCAGAATCATTTTGGTTCACATCTTAGCTTTACTTCCTATCTTCTGTCTCAAAAAGTCGAAACTGAAAGTTTCAACCAACTCCAAAAGCCTATTCAACTGAACAGTCATTCATTAACCTCCTTCATTCCTAGACAATTACTGAGTGTCCACCCTGGCTCCAGGCACGGAGGATATGGGGACAGATGCGGCTCTACCCTCGGGCAGCTCATAGCCTCCGGGGAGAGTTTGCTGCAGGCTTTAGTGTTAATAGCCATGATTTCTGCTGCCCTTAAGCTATCGTACCAAATAAGCCAAGTTGTTGGTTCTGATATTTTCTGACTTCTTTCAGGTGTTACTAACACTTGAAGTAAAAATTACATTTTTTTTCCCTTAAGATATGCAAGTTTGTGAAGATTTGCTGCATTCTTGTGTGCTTTCGTTGTGCCTTGGGTGAAAGCGTTTTTCAGAGGAGTAAATTCTTTTCAGTGTTAACATTCTGAGACTGATATATAATCACATGGGATTTGCTATAGAGGTTTAAATTTATAGAAACCTTCTCCACTAGATCTGTTTGATTGCGCCAGGCACAGCCATGGCGGACTTTTTCAGCCCAGCTTTCCGTGAGGCTCCTCTACCCCATCCAGACTATTCTTCTTTCTTCCTCCCCCACCACTCCCACCCGTACCTATAGAGTTATTATCACTATTTCTTTTTTTTTTTTTTTTTTTCACAACACTCTGTTTTTTTTGTTTGTTTTTTTTGGGGGGGGGGTACGCGGGCCTCTCACCGCTGTGGCCCCTCCCGTTGCGGGGCACAGGCTCCGGACGCGCAGGCTCAGCGGCCACGGCTCACGGGCCCAGCCGCTCGGTGGCATGTGGGATCTTCCTGGACCCGGGCACGAACCCGCGTCCCCTGCCTCGGCAGGCGGACTCTCAACCACTGCGCCACCAGGGAAGCCCTGTACTATTTCTTTTGATATCAAGTGAGGAGAGTGTTTGCATCTTTATGATTATAGAGGAATTATGTAGTCTGGAGAGAGGAATGACTATTGCGTTGAAAATGTCTCTGTGAAGTCTTCATAACAAAAGCAGCTGAGGCAGAAGCCAGGGTGCTCACCATTCCTGACCCGTCAGTTTGTACCACTTGGAGTAGAAGATGCTATGTTAGCACTAGGAAGGCGTGTTTACCTCTGAGCCGCTTTTCAGGGCTGAAATCTACTGCGGTGCAAAGAACATCGGAGCATTTGAGCATGGTGCCAGGAAACCCAGTGGTATTAAGTGACTAGTAGCATAGATTCAAGTGGGAAGAAAAAAAGTTAACTATTCATTACTTATTCAGGCCTGTATCTTACAAGAAAGGGAAAATGTGAGATTATTTTGCCAGCATTAACCAGAGTAAATCAAGGACTCTGTAAAAACTTGGGCGTGGATTTAAGTAGTTGCTGATAAGTAGGTACCTGGGACCAACCATCTCCATGGGGATAGTTTGTTTTGTTAAGTGAACTCACTAACCAGGCCTATTAAAGTACTGTACTATTTCAGCGTGGTCTCAAACTGAGCCTATAAAATTCCTTTGCTCTCTCTTACTGTGTATGGTTCAGGTCTGTAAGGCCAGTGCCCCCGCAGTGCTGGCTTGTGTTTCTTGGTGGTTTCTCATCAGGTCTCCTACCAGTAAGTGTCCTTGTGCAGACCAGAGCCCCCCTGAAGAGGGTGTAGGAAGTCAGGAGGGACAGCCAGTTGCTATTGATTTTTACTTCAGGTTTGGCTGGGAAAACAACCCTATTCTTCTTGCATTTGAGAATTAGTTCAGTGTTTATGTAAGAAGTGAGGTCTTCGTTTGGTGGTCCATTATGGGCCGCTTCTTAAAATAAGACAAAGCAAAAACAAAGCAGTATCTCTGGCAACATAAGCAGTAGCAACAGCTGCTTTCTGAATTTGGGTGTTCGGAGCTTTCAGTCCAGCCGTGCTCTTAGTGGGCCCATAGCTAATGTCTGTGGAATGAATGCACAAATGACAGTCTCAATTTAAGTACTGCAGAGCTGTAAGTACTTTTCTGGACTAAGGTAAGGAGACAGCTAGAGGAAGAGTGTCTGGAGATACGGGAGCAAGGAGCAATGATAGATTCCCTCAGGCAATTCAGGAGACAGAAAGTGATTGAGAGCAGACAAAGAGAGATTTTTGCCCGGACCGAAGGAGGAATGTTTCTTCCATTGAGAAGCTAAAGAGAAGAAGGGATGGCAGTAGATTGAAATGCATTCATCGGAGGTGGGTGTGAAGAGAGTGGCTCGATGCACTTGCAGTGGTTTCCGTGTGAGAAGGAAGGGTTTGTCAAGACGGGCTGAAGTGGGGCACAGCCATTGAGTGGAACGGAAGGGATCCTGGCTTGGTCGGCTCAGCCAGGGCAGATACTGGGGGTCTGCATGGAGTTTAGATTTGGAGCTGTTTGCTGGCCTTGTATCTCATCTTGTTCTCTCTAGCCCCTTGACTTCTGACTTCCCATCCCTAACTTCCATTTATAAGTCACCCTAAACCCATCCAGCTAGATATATATTCGGTTTCTCTGCCTCTTTAACTTTATCTCCACTTTCTGACTCTAGCCCGCGTCTTTCCATGGCTCAGCAATTTCACAAATGACTTCCTGGGTAAGAAATCCATGGCAGGACCCAGCCCTCAAAACCTTCTCTTTCCCAACTTTAAGGCAGCCTTCACTGTTCCAGCTTGTGAGTTGGACTCAGACAAAGGGAGCAGACCAAGGACAAATAAAAGGATTAGTGACCTGCTCAAGGGTCCAGCTGCCAGGTGAAGTGGAGTCTTTTGTAGGGGTATATGCGAGGTTCGTATAATCATGTGCAGCAGCCCTGAGAGATCAGATTTGGGGTTTGGTCCATAGTTAGTGGCTTGTGGGGAGTTATGTGAGAAGATACATGGATGAGGAAAGTAAGGGGTCCACAGTGGGGTTGCTGATAGACTGACAGCAGAGGAGGTGTCAGTTGACCAAGATCTTGGTGAGGCGCAAGATGGTGGGAGGGAGTGGAATTGAGATCTCACACCCATTGTGTGTTTTTGTGGACAACTCCTACATCCCATCTCAACTCTCTCACCTTTCTTAAAACCACAGGTATATATTGAGGATTCACAGTCAGGTTAGAGGGTTGGATTAGATGACCCAAAACGTTCTCTCAAGGCCCGTGAGAACATTATGTTCTAAACAGAGAGTAAAATTAAGTGACTCATTTTATCAGTGATGACAACAGAAACACAGTGTGTCTTTAGACCTTTAGCCCTATGTTGGCCTTTTTTCTTTCTTTCTCTTTCTTTCTTTCTTTCTTTCTTTCTTTCTCTTTCTTTCTTTCTTTCTTTTCTTTCCTTCCTTCCTTCCTCCCTCCCTCCCTCCCTCCCTCCCTCTCTTCCTTCCTTCCTTCCTTCCTTCCTTCCCTCCTTTCCCTTGTTCGTCTTGCATATGCATTTTCAATACTTGACCTAGAAGATTCCTGAACTGTGCCTCTGGAGGGCATGGAATTCTCTGATACTCTGATGCCAGTATTTTTCTTTCTTTCTTTTTTAATGATGTATCTTATGATTCCTTTCCTCCAAATAATTATTTTAAAGTCAAGATTCCATTATAAGTGTTCATGCAGTGAGGCCTGTTGGACAGGTTCCTATAGATCATAACAAACGAGACTGCTTTTACCATAATGGGAGGCAGGTGTTGTGAGCTCTTAAGAAATGCTGGACACGTTACGAGTGGCAGTGCTTTCTTTGGGTCTCAGAAATCTTTATTTCTCCTTACTGAGCTGCTTGCTCATGGTGGAGACTTTGGCCCTAGTGTTTTTTTCCCTTCATCTGCTACCCATTTTCTCAAGTTTATTTTCCTGTTACTTGTCCCTCCTTTTCATGACAGTGTGATAGCACTGTGGTTTCCAAGAGCTGTGCCTGTAACCACATCATTATCACTTGTAGGACTGGTTTTGGTCTCTGGGAAGTGATTGATCCATTACTTAGCAATGAGAGAAGAAAAGTGGAAGGCCTGAGAAACTCACAAGAAAATTGCTGTTCTCTCTTCTTTTTCCTGTCAGAATCACTCCTTTCATGATAGATAACTCCAAAGGGATTTCTGGGAGATGTGTTCAATGCTGTGGTTTTACCTACTGATTTGAAGCCCCCCCATGTGACCTAAATCAGTATGTGAGTTATAAATTATAGTATCATATTAATAAGTGACATTTACCCTATCCTAGATATGGTAATTGGTGCTTTTATATGCATTATTTCATTTATGTGGTAGATGCTGTTATTATCCCCATGTTACAGTGAGGAATCTGAAGTTTAAAAATTAAACCACTTACTGACAGCCATTTAGCTTAGTGGTATGGGTGGAATTTGAGCCCTCATGTCTGAGTGCAGAGTCTAAGGAGAGTGATCTTTTTTTTTTTAATCCTAATTTTGACAGCCTCAAAAGACAATTGCATGCTGGCTTTAATTGTATGAAATCGTTATGCCATGAGTGGTGTGATTGGGTTGACTGTATATTTGAGACATCCAGTAACAAACCATATTATAAAAGAAAAACAAAGCCAAAAAGCCCCGGCCCACACTCGCATATAGAAACAAATTTTGACACACGTTGCTGATGCCTTTCTCAAGTGGCACTTATTTCTAAAACTCTTGCTATTTTACTCAGTCTTTCTCTTTCATTCTGTCTCTTTCCTTCTCTTTCTTCCTGATTTGTCTCTTTGTTTTTCCTTTTTCCTGCTCTTGTGTTCCCTCTCTTTTCAAAAACTTCCAGTATATCTTCTTAGTAGGAGTTTCAGGTGTATGCATGAATTATTTACTGCTACTGCCCTGTGTTTTTGAAGTGGATTTGTGGAGAACTTTCTCATGGGGGCACCATCTGCAATTATTAATAACAGTTACAAACTGATCTGAGAAAGAAGCTTAGAAACACATGGGCTGTTTCTTGCAAAATTCAGAATGCCGATGTAAGCATAAGAGGGATGGAGGAAAGGCATTCCAGGAGACATTCAGGTTCCTAGATGGATATACCCACGTCAAGGAGCCCAGGTCATATGCAATCATTTCATCATGAGCATTGACTAATTCTGGAAGAGTTTTTTTATTTGGGGTATGTTAACGGTAGGAGTTTTCATTTCGTTTTATTTTTTCAATAATATCCATTCTAACTAGATCATATCTCAAGGGCAGTGCTGCTGCATATGGTTGGGCAGGTTGTGCACTGAATGACTCTAGGGGATGCTTTTTATATTTCTACAGAACTGTATATGGGAGTCCATTCTGAGGGTATACAGCCAATTCTCATTATTTGCAACAGTCATATTCTATAAAGTCGCCACCAACATTGTATTAGCAATGACTGAACCATCGCTTCTAGGAGAAATACAGGGTAGGGCTTCTGTGAGCCTCTGATCACAACATTTTCATCAACTGATTAATACACAAACTTGTTTTATGTGTGTTTTTGTTTAGACACACCTTATTTAATATATACTGTTGATCTATTAACAATGAACACACGATCAACAGCGCTGTAATTCATGCCTTAACAAAGCTTTTCTAACGTGTATTTTCTCCGTGAGAGTCATCACAACATTCTTGAACACCAGACAGTACGTCAGCACTACACTTGGAGGCCATTTTAAACAGCAAAATCACCAACAAAGGGCTTCCCTGGTGGCACAGTGGTTGAGAGTCTGCCTGCCGATGCAGGGGACACGGGTTCGTGCCCCGGTCCGGGAAGATCCCACATGCCGCTGAGCAGCTGGGCCCATGAGCCATGGCCGCTGAGCGTGCGCGTCCGGAGCCTGTGCTCCGCGACGGGAGAGGCCACAACAGTGAAAGGCCCGTGTACCGCAAA
>NW_006782834.1:642292-674916 GCF_000442215.2 Lipotes vexillifer | reverse complement strand
GAAAAAAAAAAAAAAAAAAAAAAATCACCAACAAAAAGTGCAAAAATGTGACAAAGGTGGCACTAGACTGCAAAAAAGGACCCTTGTTTATAGTATGGGAGCTGAAACAAGAAGGCAGAGAGCCCCCTTATCTGACTTCAGCTGGGAATGTGCATGTCAGCTGAGTCACATTTTTCAGTGCTCTGTTCATGTCCTCGAGCAGCCATGAGAGCATAGTAAATATTGATTTGGGGGTTACAAATAAATTTTAGCCAGTAGATGAATTTGCAAATATGCAATTGGTGAGTAACGAGGATCAACAACCGTACGTTCTTTTAACTAAGAGCTGGAGGAACCTGAGGGGGGAGAGGTGTTGCACTGAGACTGATCTTATGGGAAGTAGATTCTAGCATTTAGAGTTGGGAGCCACTCTAGATGGCACCCAGCCTAATCTCATTAGCTCTTGGTTGAGGAAGAGGCTCAAAGACATTATGTGACCTGTGGAAGGCCATGCAGCTAATGACTGGGGAGTAAACTCTTAAGCTGGAGTAGTTTATGGGGACAGAGACCTGATGCACCACAGTGATGCCCTGCCCCTCTGTGTGTGCCATGGTGAGATTCCCCACAGGGCTTCCTGGAGCTGTTACACTGAAAGCGACGGGCTAGGGGGATGGTGTCACTAAATAGCTCTTCCATATGTGGGCTTCTGTCAGTCTGTTCAGGCCACTCTTACAGAACACCTTAGACTGGGTGACTTATAAACAACAGGAATTTATTTCTCACAGTTCTAGAGGCTGGAAATCCAAGATCAAGGCACCAACAGATTCAGTGTCTGGTAAGACTTGCTTCCTAGTTCAGAGATGAACATCTCACTGTCCTCACGGGGTTCACGGGGCCAGAGCTGTCTCTTGGACCTCGTTTATGAGGGCACTAGTTCTGTTCTTGAGGGCTGTGTCTTCATGACCTAATTACCTCCCAAAGACCCCACTTCCAAATACCGTCACATTGGGGATTAGGTTTCAACATATGAATTTTGCGAGGACAGGAACATTCAGTCTGTTGCTGCTTCCCACCCCATTTGTTTAATTCTTTGTTCAAGAGCTGGTTTTTACATGCATACTGTGTGCCGGCACTATGCTAGGTGCTAGGGTACTGGGGGTGAATGGGACCCCATGAGGAATTAACAGTCCAGCTGAAGGCCTTCCCAGGGGTGGGCACCAGCACATACACGGCTGGAGGCCACTGGCACTGTGCCATCTGGAAGAAACATTCCTTTCCCAGCAAGAAAAACTCTCCACGAGCTAGACATAATGTCACATCTCAAAATCCTGCCCTAAGAAGCCTCTCCTGCCACCTACCTGGCAGTGGCTTTTCTGACTCTAGATAGGGCTGTACTGTACTTAAATGGCTTTTATAGTCCTTTGGTTCATTTTCTTTCCTCAGATAAAGAAAAGACGTGAAGCCTATGATAGAGTCTAATGCCGCCCCTTTGCGTGGCCACAGTAAAATGTCCAAAGGCTCTCTGTAGGCCCTACTGGTTCCAGGGAATTTGAATCAGTAATTCTTACTTGTTAAATGCTAAGTAAAATAACTTTAATTATATACGTGTATCTGTATGCATATGTATAATATGTATATAATATATATATATAATATATATTACATATATAATATATATAATATTATATATATTATATATATATAAAATATATATATATAAATATATATCTCCGAGCATAAAGAATAGAAGAGAGAATGTTTGTTTGTGATAACAGTATCCTCTCTTGGAGATGATTGGCAAGGGAACCTTGAAGTTTCCCCTGTCTGGGGAAACTGGATTGAGCCTGACTGGAAAGTGCCCTACATCTGGTATGTGTCCTTTTGGCATTGGCAGGTGTCTGCACTCAGTCTCTGAAGGAGAGGTGAGCTTCATATCTGGATTTGGGGGCATGTGTGGCAGTGTGAGTGGTGGTTAATAATAGCATGTGCTTTGGAGTTAGGTTGAACTGGGTTCTAATCCTGTCTCCATGTCATCTTGGGCACATTACTAAGGCTCTCCTTGCTTCCAGATTCTTATCTGTGAAATATGATAATAACATTATACACTATAGTTCATTATATAAAATGCTTAGTGCAGTGATGCATAGATAAGGCTGGGTAAATGGTATTTTTGTAGTATTTTTGTAATTTTGGTATTTTTGTAATTGTCCAGTAGGATCTGGTTGGTATTAGGGGCTGTGTACACGCAGTGTGCACTGGTTTAATCTAAGGCGAGACCTTCCAACCCTGGACTCGCCAACCAGGCACTTGCCTTCCTTCTGCAGGTGGTCTCAGGCTGAGGGCTGCATCTTCCTCCAGTCCCTGACCTGCCGAGAGCCTCACTTCCAGTTGCATTGGTGCCAAACTGCTCATCACTTAGCCCTCAGCTGCTGTCATTTCGAGTAGCGATCATGTGCATTGCATCTAATAAGCACCACCCTGGTCTATATTTTTTATTTTATACAAATGTGGAGCTTAGCTAAGAAAAGTAAGGATGGCCATAGAGAGCACTTTAGCTCCAGGGCCAGGAGCTAAATTGTTTTGTTTCTGGAGGGCTCCACGCCAATATCCGGTCAGGATGTGGTCAAGAGGTCGGGGAAAGTAACTCAGGGATCAGCAGTATTACAGATAAGCCCAGACATTCATCCGAGATGTGTGCAGAGGAATATATCTGCAGGGGTATGCAATTTCTTTTAACTCTTGCTCTTGCTGCCTGTGTTCATAATCAGATTGGTTTTTCAGCCTTGATAAAGAGATCACAACTATTGTATAATAATTCTCTGTCACTTACCACTGTGTATCCCTGGACAAGTGACTTAATCTCTCTGAGTCTCAGTTTCTCTTGCTAGAAAATGGGGAGATATTTTTAGTACCTATCTCCTGGGGTTGTTATGAGAATTAAATGAGATAAATATGTGCATGAGAAAATGAATGTACATGAGATAAGGTGGGATCATGAACTTAGCTCAGCAGCTACCTTATAACAGAGTAAGCATTTGATAAATATCAACTGATACTAAGTTGCTATTGAACTGTAGTTGAACTGTAGTTAATAAATTTAAAAACGTTTGATCTTCCTTAGTCTTAAATAAGTAAACACTGAATACTGAGGATCTCTGTACTTTCTGATCCCTGGGATTTATGATTTGTAAGCAACTACTGTGTGTGTGTGTGTGTGTGTTTGCACGTGCATGTGCAGGTCTTTACATCTGTGTATTTAAGTTAGAATGATCTAGCTCACTGAGAGTTCACAACCTGGGGCTCACAGACTTGCCTAGTCTGGGAAAGTCCTGCCGTGGTCTTTGGAGGTGAGTCGTCCTTCCTGCCAAAGTAACATGTTGCTTTCTGCAGGCAGTCAGTGGAGAGGGGCTAGCACAGTGCCAGCCTCATACAGGTGGGGAGGCAGGCAGGTACTGGGCCCATGGGCTGAAGAGTAGGGATGACAGCAGGGATACAGTAGAATAAAGAAAGAATGTAGGGAATAGCAGATGACTGATTGAGCAGGGCATTTTTGATGGGATGTATGATAAAATCATTTTCTGAAAAATTTCTCCTATTTTATATTTGAGCTCTGCCCCCACCCCCAAGTTATGACTCTTTAGGTATTTTAGGTATAAAAAAGCAGTTTGCTGGAGACGTGGGACAGCATTAATTGTTTTTTTTACCTTGGTACTCCTTTTTACCTTCCAACTCCTAGTTCTACCAATTTATCCTTTTTTCTCTAGTAAGTCTTACTTGGATTCTGAAATACCCCCAATATAGTCAATATTCCACAGTGGGAAGAGTATGGGTTATAAAATATTCATGATGAATCAAGCAATGAGTGCTGCGTTACCATAAATAAAATAATTTCTTTTAGATTAAAAAAATATTATGGTTGATAACCCTGTATTGTAAAATAGAAATTTACAGAGAGTAGAACTGAAATGTTCTCACCAACAAAAAGGATAAACATGTGAGGTTATTGATGTGTTAATTAACTAGATGGGAAGAATCCTTTCACAATGTATATGTATATCAAACCACCATGATATACACTTCAAATATCTTACAATTTTATTTGTCAATTACAACTGTATTAAGCAGAAACTTACAAAAACATTTTAGGAGCAATATTATTAGTATTTATGTGATGAAATATAAAAAAGGAGGTTGAATTATACTAAATAATGAATTTTTTTGCCTCTTGCTCTTTCGCTTACCTTATAGCTTACACAAGTTGTTACTTAAACCATCTGTTATCTAGAGATATTTGTTGTAACTGGTTGGAATTTTAGCCCCCTTTAATTCATTCAACTGGCACCGTTTTGATTAGAAAAAAGTAACTGAGAAGAAAATTCCACTTCCTTCTTTATTTTATTTTTACTGTTTATTATGGAAAATTCCAAACAAATTCAAAAGAATAATGTAATGAATACCTATGTATTATCACCACCCATCAATTCTTGGCCAATTTATTTAATCTGTACAGTCACCTCCTTCTTCGTATCTTGTATTATTTTAAAGTAAATCCAGTGATATCATTTCATCAATAAATATTTAATATGTGTGTATAAATGATAGTGACTCTTCTAAAAATGTAACCAAAATAACATTATCACATCTAACAAAATAATTAATTGTTCCTAATAACTTCAGATATTCAGTCATGTTCAAATTTCTAACTGTCTCTGTTTTGTTGTTGGTTTGTTTATAAGGATCCATATTAGGTCCAGACATTGTGATTGGTTATGTTCCATTTTATTTATTTCTTTAATAAAATTTTTTTTGAAGTTGTGCTTTTTTCATTTTAAATATCTAGTGCAAGATGCCCTGATTGTGAACTGGATTAGTTTCCTGGCTCTTTTAGGAACTCGTATGACCATGAGCAAATTACTTCACCTCTCTGAGCCTCAGTTTCCTAGTTTGTAAAATGTTACTGTTAAGCTAGAAGACCTTTAAAGTCATCTACAGGTCTCAAATTTTGTAATGACATAAACTACTTGCAAGAAAAAAATGATACTTGGACTTTCCTTTTTCTTTTGAAAGAGGAAATGGCTTTTAGAAAGGTGACAAGTCAGAGCCACAGATAAAACATGCAATGATGCTGAGAGATTCTTTTTGCTTTTTTTTTTTTTTTTTGCGGTGCCCGGGCCTCTCACTGCTGTGGCCTCTCTTCGGTACGCGGGCCTCTCACTGCTGTGGCCTCTTCCGTTGCGGAGCACAGGCTCTGGACGCGCAGGCCCAGCGGCCATGGCCCATGGGCCCAGCCGCTCCGTGGCATGTGGGATCCTCCTGGACCGGGGCACGAACCCGCGTCCCCTGCATCGGCAGGTGGACCTTCAACCACTGCGCCACCAGGAAAGCCCTCTTTTTGCTTTTTAAAAAAGAAATTCTGCTCTCATGGAAGCTGATAGTTGGCTTATTACCTCTAGAGTACATAAACTATCCTTTTCACCTGTATTTAACTGAGCATGGTCCATGGCTGATTTGAAGTTCGTTATGAATAAAGAAAAACAACATTTATTTGGGATTTAACTTAAAAACCTTGTTAGGTGAGTGAGTTCTCTTTTGACAATGGTGGACTGTTATTTTGAGCCAGTCTCCCACTGAAAACAACTGGAAAATATGTATAAAATATGAGAAACCTTTTGATTAAAAGCATTAGGAGAGCTATTAAGATAGTGAATTATAGGACCAAGGTACAGGTGAGGAAATGTCCAAAAAACAGTGGTTGATAGGTTTAGAAACTGAGCACAGCTTTTAATACAATCATGGGGCTGATGGAGGACCAAAATGGGATTAGGGCCTACCTGGGAGCAAGGCCAGTAAATACCTCAGACTTTCATTTGAGTACTTGAGGGATTGAATCCTAGAAGCGTGAATAAGCAGAAAATAGACCAGTCCCACAAAGACTGAAGCTGAGCTGTGAATCAGGTCAATCTCTGGCTGGATTAAGATGGTTTTAGAATTATTGGTACTCTTAGACTAGCTGCCTGCCAAAAGTGAACTTATTCCTCTCTAGAGGAAGATAGCATCATCTAGAGCCTCCAATAATCTCTAGTACTTTAAAAAATACTACTTAAAAAAAAATACACACACACACACACACACACACACACACACACACACACACACATTGTTTTCTACTCAAGCAGAAATAATAGCCAGGTACATGAGAAGAAAAGATGTAACTGAAAATTAAAAAAGAAAAAAAGATGATAGAAACAGGCCTACTAGGGTCTCAGATAATGGAATTTTCATAGTCTTTACAACAATGATTAATATGTTCAAGGAATTAAAAGATAAGAGTGAGAATTTCAGTAGATAACTGGAAGCTAAGGAAAAGAACCAAAAAAAAGTGTATAATTAACAAAATAAAACAACTGATATTAAGAACACAGTGGGGGCTTCCCTGGTGGCGCAGTGGTTGAGAGTCCGCCTGCCGATGCAGGGGAGGCGGGTTCGTGCCCCGGTCCGGGGAGATCCCACAGGCTGCAGAACAGCTGGGCCCGTGAGCCATGGCCGCTGAGCCTGCGCGTCCGGAGCCTGTGCTCCGCAACGGGAGAGGCCACAACAGTGAGAGGCCCGCGTACCACAAAAAAAAAAAAAAAAAAAAAAAAAAAGAACACAGTGAATGGCTTTAACAGATTTGACACAGTTGAAGAGTGAAGTAGTAAAGTAAAAGATAGAGCAGAAGAAAATGTTTGGTCTGAAACACAGGAAGAAGAAAGTAAAATACAGTAAACAGTGTAAGAGACCAGTAAGATCTGGTGAAAGGTACAGCATTTGAGTAATTGGTGTCCCTGAAGGAGGGGAGAGATGGAATGGGAAAGCAACATTTGAAGAGTAACTGAGAGGTATCAGACAGGCACTTTGAACCCTACACAGGATAAAGACAAAGAGAAAACTTAGTATAAATACTGAGAACCAACACAAAGAGAAAATCACAAAATTAGCCAGAGAATAAAGATACATTACTTTGAAAGGAGAAACAAGATACTAAGATGATTTTCCAGTGGAAACCATGAATGCCAGGAAACAAGGAAAAGATATTTTCAAAGTCGTGAAGAAAACCAACTGCCAATGTAGAATTCTATACCTAGCAAAAATGTCCTTCAAACTCAAAGGTGAAAAAAGGCATCTTGAGACAAACAAAAACTGACAATTTATTGTTAGTGGATCTACACTAAACAAAATACTAAAGAATGTTATTTAAGCAGTAGAAAAATTATACCAGAGGGAAGCTCAGGGATACAGGAAGGAATGAAGAACAAGAAAAATGGTAAATATAGGAGTTAATCTAAATGATTGAAAAAAACATTCTAAGGTCCTTGCATGATCTAGGAAGTAGTAAAAATGCTAATTTAAACTAGATTTTAATAGGTCAGGGATGCATGTTATAATTTCTAGAGTATCAACTAAAAACAGAGTTAAGGAATGCATAACTAACAAGCAAATTAAGGTGGGACATAGAATAATAAAAAATTCTTGATAAAATCAAACTAAGGCAAGAAGAGAAAGAGGAACAAATATAAAGCAAATAGTAAGATGGAAGATTTAAACATAAATATATATTTAATTCCATTAAATATAAAATATTAAAGCCTCTCATCAAAAGATAAAGATTATCAGACTGGAAAAACAAATAAACAAAGCCTAAGTATATGGTGCTTACAAGAAACACATCTCAAATATAAAGATTCAGAAACATTGAAAGAAAAAGTTTGGAAAATGAAATACCATGCAAACACTAAAGAAAAGATAGTCAGTATAGCTATGATATCTTAATGCAAGAAGAATTACTCAGCATTTCACAATGATAAACAGGTCAATCTACCAGGAATCTGTACTATTTTTAAATGTGTATATACCTAATAGCATGGCTTCAAAATATGTAAAGGAAAAATTGACAGTATTACAAGGAGACACAGACAAACCCACAATGACAAGGGGAGATTTTAATATGCCTTTCCCAATAATTGATAGATAAGTGGGCAACAAATCAGAGGATATATAATGTTTGAACAAATTAATCAACCTGACCTAACTGATATACAGTATATACAACAGTACACACACAACTGCAAAATATACGTTTCTTTCGAGTGAACGTTGTACATTTGCTAAAAATGAACATGTACCAGGCATAGAGCATGTCTTAATTTCAAAAAATTAAAATCTGAAAAGTACGTTTCTGAACACTGAGAAATAAAGCTAGAAATTGCTAATAAAAACTACTTAGAAAATTCCCAAATATTTTGGAAAATGTCAGTATTTCTGTAACTAATAGGTCAAAGAAATCATAAGAGAAATTAAAAAACATTTTGAACAGAATGATAAAAATACTATAGAGTACAGCTAAAGCATTGAAAAAAGAGAAATTTAAAACCTTAAAAATATATCTAAAAACTTAAAAAGAAAGGCTGAAAAATCTCAAGAAGTTGGAGAAAAGACTAATAAATGAAACCTAAAGAAAGAGGAAGAAAAGAATGAATCTAGGAATAGGTATTAATGAAATAGAAGCAAACATACAATAAAGTGAATGAACAATGTCAAAACTTGTTTTTGGAAAGATTAGAAAAATTGATAAACCTCTGATGAGACTGTATTCCTTGACTTTGGAGAATTATTATTTGGGCTAACAAATACATTCCAAATTCGACTTTTGGATTGACCATTACCTTTTTTTTCCTTTTTCTTCTTAGTTTTTAAAATTAACTTATGTATATAACATTAAAAAAGACCAGTACTTTTATAGCCCTCTGTACATTCTTTGCTTAATCAGCTGTAAAAAGAAATAACTTTTTTTTTTTTTTTTTTTTTTTTTTTTTGCGGTACACGGGCCTCTCACTGTTGTGGCCTCTCCCGTTGGCAGAGCACAGGCTCCGGACGTGCAGGCTCAGCGGCCATGGCTCACAGGCCCAGCCGCTCCGCGGCATGTGGGATCTTCCCGGACCGGGGCACGAACCCGTGTCCCCTGCATCGGCAGGCGGACTCTCAACCACTGCGCCACCAGGGAAGCCCAAGAAATAACTTTTAACCTTTTTTTCATTATAAAGTGATATATGTTCACCGAACAAAATATACGTATGCGAAAAGGAGATTTGTTCGAAAAATTTCAAAACCCAGATAACATTTGCTTTTGTTATATATTCTCTGAAACTCATTTCTTTGCTTGTAGATTCACATATATTTACAAAAATGTGATAATGTGTATTCTGTTTTATAATCTTTTTTTCCACTTAATCCTGTGTGAAGACTGTTTTTCCATGTCATGAAATATCTTTCTATTGAATTATTTTAATGACCACATGACCTAATTTACTCAGGTGTACAGTTGCCAGCGTTTGGACACAGGTTGTTTGCACTATTTTTACTGTTACAAACAGGGCTATGATAAACATTCTTGTAACTAAATTTTTTTGCAAATCACTGATTATTTCCTTTGGATAAATACCTGAAAGTGAAATTGCTGAGAGGGAAAAAAGTCATTTTTAGGGCTTCCTGTATTTATTGTTCAATTACCTTCCAGAAAGATTGTGCCAAGTTATAATCTCATCAACATCAACATCAACAGTGTATAAGAGTATCCATTACCCGTACTGCCTCCAAATTAGGCATAATCTTTTGAAATAAATTTCACGTAATTATCTTAACCTATTCTGCAAGTGCTGAGTCAGAGTTTCCAAAAGGATGACAGTTGTGGGCACTGAAGTGAGAGAACTTTGCAATGGGCCTTACTCCGGGTGGACAGCTCACGGAAGGGACAGTGGTTGGAGTTAAGGGTGTTCAGGGGCCAGGAGCCATAGACAAGACAAAAGAGGTGAAAGCATAGCTGTTTTTTATTCTCTATGTTTATTTCCATTGTTAATATTATTATTATTTTATAATTATTTTTTATTATGTTCACACAGATATCTCAAAGCCACTTGCTTGGGGGAGCCATCCTGAGGTGGGTGCAGTGGGCTGAAGGGAGGATTAGAGAACCTTACTGAGCTGTTAGAAGCCTGGAAGTCACACCGTGGCTATGTGCAGGTCTGTTTTGGAAGTCAGCAGCTTCAAGGAGATCAACAACTTCAGTTTATAAAGTACTTTAAAGTTTACAAAGATTTTTATATTTTTCTTGCTGAAAAAGCTATACAAGAACTGCATTAAAAGTTATTTTTAAAATGCACTCAGTATCCAAACATTGTAGCACAACTATTTCTAATTGCTATGTTCTTTTTTTTTAATCAAAATAATAATGTGCACAGTCTTAAAATACAAATAGTAAAACAAGACTTGTAGTGAAAAACAGCACTCCCCTACACAAGTTCTCTCACCTTCCAGAAGCAGCTGCTTTTAGTACTTTCAGCTGTTTCTTCAGGCATGTTCTTTCACATTGCAAAATATCATGGTTATACTGCCATTTCGTGATGTTTTTAAGGTATAGAGAATATCTACTGATTTCCATAGAAGATTAGAATGTAGTTCTCTTATATACAGACATATCCCATGCATCGTTCTTCTTCGTATTCTGTAACACTTCATCCTTTCCCTTCCCATGCTCCCATTATTATTTTTGAAAACCTTTTTCATTAGGGAGAATTACATTAAAAAAAAGTAGTGAGAATAGGAGAGTGAATCCCAGCGTGCCCATCATCTAGCTTCAACAGTTACTAAATTGTAGTTAATTTAATTTATCCATAGCCGCTACCCTGCTGCCCCTTCACGTTCCCCTGGAGTGAATATTTTGAAGCAATTCCTTCCCATTCTCCGCCTCCCCCTCCCCCCTTCTCACTCCCCCTCTTCCTCTTCCTCCTTCCTCCCTCTCTTCCCCGTCTCCTCCTCACCCTTCTTTCTCCCCCAACCCCTTCCCCTTCTCCCTTTCTCTCTGTCGTTTGATTTCGAATCTTTCTGCAAAAGGAGCCTGGAACTGAGCATGTCTAGGAGTGGGGGGCTGGTGGTCTCCCCACTGAGTATTTATCTCTCCCCTTTCCGTCAGATGTTTCACTCAGCTGTGTTTGGTAGTCCCTGGTTCAGAGCATTTCTGGTTCAGCCTCTTCAGAAGTTAAATCTTCATTCTCCCACCAGGGCTGCAGGGGTGGTCAGAGGTAGCTGATAGCTCTCATTTGCAGCCTTTTCAGAGTTCTGCAATGTGGGTTACCCCTTAAAGGCACTTAAAGCTGAGAAATCTGTCCGTCACAATTCGTCTGTCTGCTTTTTGTCTTTAAAAATTGTGATCTCCATCATCCGCTGTTATTGCCTCCTCTTCCCTTGGACATGGACTTGTATACCTTTATCTCTTTTCTTTCATTTTAGTGGCTCTTTAGGAAAAGGTGGAGGTGAACACTTATTCTATCCACTGCATTTCACTGGAAGTCTTAGCACAGTGATTTTTATTTCTGCAGGTCACCTTTCTAAAGTACTTGATACACAAGGGGGCAAAATAAGAAAGGAGTGGAAAGGAAGGAAGAGGGAGAAAGGACTGGGTGTGGTTACGCTGAGGGAGCACCCCTGATCCTCGTGCCATAGATTCCCACAGGGAGTAAAAACAGGACTGAGTCAGGGCTTGAGTTTTCTTCCTAGGGCCTCTGGTGATGTGTGGTCTAGGTGGACCTTCATCCAGAGAATAAGAACAGTGATATTTGCCAAGCAAGACATTGCTGATCTTTGGCTCGATACAGCAAACATTTATTACAAACCAATTCCCAAGATCATTTTTCACCTTTTAACCAGAATTAAATTTCATGATCTGCCTCTGCCTGACCGAATAGGAATTCGATTTCTTTAGAAATGAATGGAGAGGAGAATGAAAGTATTTCTTTTTCCATTTTGCTTTATTCTGTCCTTCAAATAAGTTTCAGCTAATCACCAACTAAAATTTGGGCCCCACAAAATATTTCATTCATTCCTTCACTCACTCGTTTCTTTCAATTCCCAAAGCAGGGCAACATTTTAGTAAAAGATTGTGATTTAGGGCTTAAAGTGGTGCAGGCCTGTTTTCATTGTTAGTCAAGTATTTCAGCACAGGTTAATTGGCTACTATTGTGTGGCGTTGTTTTGGGTCCTTTAGACCAAAAGATGAAGAAGGTATGATTGTTTTGGTCAGCTCGAAGAGTTTACAGCCTTGTAAAAATCTGACCTCCATTTTAAAGAAAGAAATGTATTGAGAGTTGACAAAGTAATTTTGCACATAGAGTGAATCAGCAGTCAGGGAACCGAGCTCCTGGTAGGGAGGCCATACTCCACAATGGTAAATCCCAAAGGCTTGGAATCAGTTAGACTTGGCTTTCCTTCCAGCTTTGCTCTTATTTCTAGAGGGAAGTCATGGATCCTCTTTGAACCTCAATTTCCCCATCTGTAAAATGGACAGAACAATACCACTCATTACATGTTGGCTTAAATGTGGTAACACATGTAAAAGGCCTGATTCCTGGCTCTGAGGAGGGAGTCAATTAATGGCAAGTAGACGATTGTAAGGAGAGTGGAGAATGTCAAAGATCGCGAGCTCACACTCCAGTTCTGCCTCTTCCTAGCTATGCGATATTTAATAAAATGTCATCTCTTGACTTCATTTCCCTTGTGTTTGAAATTCGGATAAGAGTTGCTCCGAGGATGGTATTAGACAGGGTAGTGTGAGCCACTCTTGGCCATATGTACGTGTTTTGGGTAAGTTTTATTATTAAGATGTTAGGGATACTGGGCACTAGATTGCATGGTGAGCCTGTGTCTGAGGAGAGCTGAGCATTGTTTGGAGAATTTGCCTGCTGTGCTGTTCGGTAACCTGATCTTCGTGGTGCTTTCCTGTGTTGGGGCTTTCTGGAAAATTTAACTTAAATCTAATTGTTCATTGTGAGAATTTCCGTGACACGTGTGGAGATGACGTTGGAATTAAAAATTAAAATCAGCTAATTCATCTGGCATGGTATGTGATGAAGTTGTCATTACCTCACTCTGAATTCCAAGACCTTCTCTTCTATAAAACATGTGAACAGCTTCTCTAGAAATGAAGAGTTATTTGTGGTTAATGGTTTGCTCATTTAGAAGAGTAGAGAAATGACTCCCCCTCGCCGCACTGGTGAGTAAGCCACTAGTGGAGACCCCTAGAATCATCGACTTGTAGAGCTGAAAAGCAGCTTAGTGATCACCTGATTAAAATTTTTAATTTTATTGGTGAAGAAATTAAGCTCAAGAGACTGTTACTTGTCTAAGACCGCACAGCTATGAACTAGTGAAGCCGAGGAAAATAGCCAGGACTTTGTTTAAATTTCAGCTAGAACAACATTGTATAATAAAATAACTCAACATAAAATTATAATTGAACGCCTTAAATACTTTCTAGTCAGTCTCAACCTAGAATACAAAAGATGGAAACGCAAAAGCTTTCTAAATAAGTCTGTTGAAATCATTTAAGAATTTTAAAAAATTAATCAATGAATTGAGTATTGGTAAGCCTTCTTGAGTTTCTAAATCAACACTCTAATTTTCATAGACTACATAGCTATTAATTATGTATTTGTGTTCTTATTTATTTATATCAAAATGTATCTAAGGCATCAAGTTCCCCTGTGTTAAGAATTCTGGTGATCAACACTGCTTATTTGGGGACCACAGTCACTGATGCTCAATAACTTGACTGATACTCAGCCTCTTTTGATTTCATCTTTAAGGAGATCCATCCTTCTTTTCCTAGTAGAGTTTATTGTTGCAAATTATACTGACTGTGAACACACAGTGTTTCTGGTAGCACCTGTAGGAATACAGGCACCAGTAAAATCCACGTGACTTGCGTTTCATCCAGTGAAAATGAGGCATTTTCGTGATTGGCAGCAGAAGGGGTCCAACCCTCCTTTGAGTACTCCTTTTTAGTTTGAAGTATGGACTGGAGAAATAGTCTTCTTTTAAACTCTCAAAGAATGTAATTCACACACTTTCTTCGGGGAGAGTCATTTCAATGTTGTTGTTCCTTTCCATGTTGAATAAAGCTCCAGATTTGGAATTCTATTGGCCTTTTGTATTTTGACTTCCCCCGAAATTCTTTGAGGAGGCAGTGTCTGGGAACAGCATGATCCTGGAAATGGTGGAGCTGGGGCAGTGCCCATGGAGTGAAAGGCCCACAATGAGTGCCCTGTTTTGGTTAATTGACCTAAGGGCCTGAGCATCCTTGGCAGCAAATAAGCAGTTGGCTTTTGAATATCAAGCTTTGGGTTTTCATTATGGCTTCCTTCTCCTTCTTAAATTCTGTTTCTGAGGAGTTAGCTTTTCTCAGTCTTCTATATTAGACGGTATATTAAGTATTAAAAAATTATTATGAGGTCAATACATACCCATAGTTAAAAATTTAAGCAGAACAAGAGGGTTATATAGTGCACTGCAGACCCCCTCAAGTCTCATTCTTTATAGAAATCACCATCTGTTGATTCTTGGGTCTCCTAGACATTTTCCATAGGAACACATCCATGTATGTAGAGATACATATTTTTCTTGAATGGGAGCGTAGTTGTATATATATGTATATTTTGTAGTATATATGTAGGTATAGTTTTAGACATCTTTTTGCATCACTATATGCGGCGACTTCTTTCTTTTAATGGCTACGTAGTTCTGCGTATTAGGGATGTTCCATTTTTTATTGGTTTTCTCATATCCTTTCCACTCTTCCTCAGACAACATACCTCAAGACCAGCACTTAGTCAATCTCATGCTTAAGGCTTGTGTCCTCTGGAGGAGGCTCAATTTTCCAACCTCGAGAAAGCAAGCTGGTGGCAGCCTGGGGAGACATTAGCTGTCACCATCTACACCTCTCTTACACCGCTTGGTGTTTGAGGTAGTGGTGTGTGTTTTTGTGTTTGCCAAAGTCAGAGCTGCACTGGTGGCTCCAAGGTTCAGTGGAACATAGAAAAGTGAGTAGGAAGTTGGGTACATCAGCAGCAAATCCTTAGATTGGACATAATGAAGCAGAAAATCAAGGTACTGTGCTGTCAGAATTTTCAAGGTCAATAATGCAGCTCACTCTCTTTTCAAGTCAAGTTAGCACAGGGGCCGATTCCAGCAGCTTCACGAGTTTTTCCCAGGCAGGAGGATAGTCTCAGAGCTTGTAAAGCCCATCTCGGGAAGAGCCTGCAGACTCCCAGAGGAACCTGAAATGTCAGTTTTAGCCTGCCTTCAAACAAGAGTGCTCAGCTTTGGACAAGATAAGTAGTTTTCAAACTTCTTTTAGAAAGGGAACCTACTTTTCAAATGAAATCCCTCTTACAAGTCCCAGTATATAAAAGAGGTAAAAGTGGAGCTGCCATGTTTTTGTTGGGTTGGGGATCTGGTTGGTCTTCCCAACCCCAAGCCCCCAACACTGCCATCAACTCCCACAGCCTGGCATCTTCCCAGGACACAGACAGAAAAACAGTGGACTGGATAGCGTCTCATTTCATCCAAGATGTTATGAGTTTATCTTTCTTTGCCTTTAAATAGTATTTAGACACCACGAAGGTGTCTACTTTTCATTTCATTTCAAAGAGGAAACATCTTCTCTTTGTCCCCAAAGAGCCTGCTGGATCTTTGCTGGATCGAAGGGCAGCCTGTTGGTTGAAGATCAGATATATCATTTCAGTTAACTTTTAGCTACTAAAGAAAAAGTTAGAAATATGCAGACTGCAGAAACTAGCTCATAAGGGCAGCAAGTCTTTACACAAATTCCAAAGCCTGTGAGATTGATTGCTTTCAGTGTTTACTGCAGCCAAATGATTAACTCGGACCCTGAAACTGAGCCCACTGGGGAAGTGATTTATGCTGGGAATGCAGAAAGGGTGTTTGCGTATAACTAACAGATTTCTTGATGAAGCCTTTTAAACACTGTTTATCTTGGGGACACCCACGGCTTAGAGCATTTTTATTTCCTTTGTGTTTTATAGTCCTATGCCAGAGGCCAAGGCCAGCCTTGTAGTATGTACTGAGTTTGATTGCTCAGGGCTTTCTATGGGTTGCCACTGAGTCCGTGGGGGAAGAGCATGCTCCAAACCACCTGGCGTGTGCAGTGCTTTGAAACTGTTCACCGCTATGAACAAGGTAGTTGGTTTTAGGATTAATCAATTTTTCTAACCAAAGAAACACAATGCTCACAAACATTGAATCATACTATAATTAGTTGGGATTTCAAAAATGAAATATATGTTGATCAAAGAGCCAACTTTTATGGAACTTTCTTCTTAACACTTTTCTCACAGCTTTAAGTTTCATTATGGATGAAAAGCTCCCATTTCCCCACTCTGAAATAGCATGCTTCATTCAAAAATGTTTGTTGAGCACCTACTATGAGCCAGTTAGATTCTAGGTCTTTGGGATACAGCAGTGAACAGAACAGACAAAATTCCTGCCCTCAGAGGACTCTCACTTTTGTTCTTGTAGCTAATGGTTTAAAAAATATCTGGTGAAAAGCCATCTGCCCTACCTTCTGCAAAAGGTGTTATTTGAGGAAGGCAATGTGCTTCAGGACAGTGAAACCTGCTATTTTGGTAGGGAATTTCATTTTCTTTGCACTCAACGTAGGGCTAATGGAAGATGAAGATCACGGGCTTGTCCTGAGTACAAAAGATAATGCACAGTTTCTCAAATTGTGTTATTACCTACCTGCATGGGAAGAGTAAGACATTTTCTTAAAAATACACATTCTTCTAGGTGTAATGCAGGCTTAAAAGAAAAAGCATTCAGCTGCAATTCTTTTCTAATAAGGAGCATCAAGAGATCTGAAGAACAGCTGATAAAGAGATGCTTTCCTTAGTTCCCTAGGACTAGGGGTTTCTAAGCAATGCAAGAGATTCTTTCACAGTGTCCTTCAAAGTATCTTTTGCCTTTTGGTTATCTTGAGAACAGAACATGCAATAATTTAATAGATTTCTCATTATTCCTTGAATCTGCTTTACATTTCATAGTTCTTCCCTTTTCATATTTTGTAAAGCAGTTTTCTTTATGACATTGATTCATGCATTTACCCAGCAATGTTCAACCAGAGTTTATGGAACCCCTGTTATTTCAATATCTTTCTTGTTTAACTAGACCAAACTCTTTACTCAAGAAATGTCTGCGAATTCTTTAGTCTTTTTGTTCAGTATAAATTCTTCTATTCTTACAAATTTGGATTGCAGATTATTCACTATGATTTGCCTTGTTCACAGCTACTTTTAATTTATGGGATTTTTTTCTTATCCCTCTTTCATGAGGCTAAGAGACTGTCTACATATGTGTGTAGCCAATATATGGCATGCCCCTTATATTGAGAGATGGGCTCACTTATCGTCGGGCTTGGTATCTTGAGTTTTGCTTCGTGGAAACACATGGACAATAACATCACCCACAATTTCTTGTGATCTCCTCATTCTCTTGGAACTAATGGTGTACACTTTAGAAGGAATTGTATTGTCTCTGTGTGAAGAAGAGGAAATTAAGGCTTAGTGGAGTTAAGTGACTTGCTCAAGATACCCCTGCTCTGTTTGCCTAAAGTATTTTTTATCATGGGATTTTATCAAAGTTCTTAAGGGGAGAAAGAACATTGTAAGGCAATCTCACGTACCCATCACTCAGCTTGGAAAACTAGCAACGTTTGCCCATTTTAAGAAATTCAGTTGCGTGGGGAAGATCAGAAAGTATTAAACTCCTTTTTAGGCCCATTTTAATTACATTTATGTAATTATTTTCATAACCATTTAAAATCATTCTCTTTGTTACTATTTACAAAAGTAAGAAAATCCATTTTTAATCCCTGGAGGGGAAAAAAACGCAAAAATAAGCAAACTGGAAATCTTAGCAGATGGGTAATTAAAAGCAAACAAAGCAGAATTATCTTGAGAGTTGATAACAGTTCCATATGTAAGAATGTGTACTTTATTTGGGGGGTTAGGTATACCCAGTCCTCGAATATGTAGCAGCAGATAATTGACTTTCTCTTAGGCCTTCTCCACTCTGGTCCAGTGTGCTTCCTTCTACCATCTTCCTGGTCCAGTGAGGAACAGAGGTAGTGGAGTAGCGTGAGTGACCCTATGTGACACTGTCTTTGATGGTTTCCATTATTTTTGGATGAGGCCTCAGATTGTTTTTGATTATTTATACCACTTCTCCGTTATATTCACACAGATAATAAAACATAGATTCAGGGAGCTGCATTAGAGTCTAAAATCCTGAGGCCGTGGCTTGTTCATCTTGTACCCCTAGCACCTAGGACAGGGCCCGGCTTCCGGTAAGTTCTGGGTGCAGGTTTGTCGATTGGAGTAGAACCACCTGAAGATGCTATGCCATTGGCTAAGAACCTACCAGTGGACTGCTTTATTTTTAAACTGGACTGATACAATCTGAGCTAAAACTTTTTGGCGTGTGTTTAATGTAAGAAAGAGATCGTTATTGTTATTTTGAAAACGAACTGAAATATGAAAAAATTAAACTGATCTAATTTTTCTTTGAGCATGTTGCCAAGAGTAAAATAAATAATATGAATTGTGCTGAAATGGGAAGAAAACAAAAGGCAAGGGTGGGAGAGATTATATTTAGACAGCCAAGTTATTTTCCAAAGCCATTGTTTTTGTCATGACCTTTTCTTCAAGTTTACTGATGATACAGTCACTTGCTTTGTCTAATATAGAGACACATGACCTTCTTGGAGCTTATTTATAACCCCCCGTGAAGAGCAAGCAGCGAAGAAGAAAGCCCAATTATGCATTTTAAACACCATGCACCGTGTGGTCAGGAGGAAATGTTACTCTGCTTGTACGATGGTATCTTTTACATCTGAGCAAACATACCTGGCTTACTTTCTTCGACTTCCTCTTCTCTTTTTTCTCTGTTCAGGAAATCAATTTGGTTGCGTTTCTTGTGTAGGGCGAAACCCCATGGACTCATACAGAGCTGGTGAGTGGGCCATCAATGGGATCTCTGTTAGCTCATTTTTCATCAGGGAGATACATTTCTTTCCCAAAGCTGTGATCTAGGAGAGTTGCCAAGCGGCTAGAGTTCAAAAAAAAATACACACAAAACAGCAAACAACGTAATTCTTTCATGTGGTGCTTTCTGCCTTTGTGCTCATTATGCTGTGTTGCTAGCTGATCAGTTCTAAAATAGAGTCCGTGGTTCCTTCGCCTTCAGCTGTTTCTGGGCTCTTGGAATCTTAGTCAAAGCTTGATTCCAAATAATTGTTGATGACAGCATTCAAAGGGTAGAAGTGGAAGACTCTCTTTTTGTAAGTTGGGACCAAATTAAAAAATGGTAGAAGTTCATGAACAATTTCTCAGGTTCGCTTTTGTGAGCTTAGCAGGTGTAAAGCATTTACAAAGCTTTTATGTCCATATCAGGACCTCTGTGTTGTTTGAACCCAAAGTCCTTATTTTTTCAATATCACTGTCCATCTCTTTGACAAGATCTACAGTGGTGGCTTAAAACTCACATGTATTTTCTTTTCTTTCTGGATCTTCAGCAGGGCTACTCATGGAACAAGCCAGTTGACACAGTTTGCTTCCATCTGCTTTGTTTTGTAAATGCCTCTTTGGTAGCCAGAGCCAGCTCTCTTGACCAGTGAAAACAGTGATGCCCACCCTGTCAGTGGGTTTTTTTTTTTTCTTTTTATTGTGAACACTTGAATTTAGCCTATGTGTAAGATTTTCTAAAGAAGCACTTGCTTTTCCATTACTTAAATGAAGCATTGTCCCCAGGTAGCTTCAGCAGTGTGAAAAATGACCTCTGTTTTAAGGATGATTGAATTGAATTGACTGATTCTAAATGTTGCACCATTAGTGAAAACTATCTGACAATCACTTTTGGGGCCTGGGACAAATGTGGTTTTAACTCAGCTGTTTCCTCATCAGGGTATGTCTGTGGACACTCTCTCCCACTGCATGCCCATGCTCCTCTGTTTCTGACCTCTAGGTCCCCACCGCCCCTTCTAAATTGGCCTTTCCAGCTGTTCTCTCTGCTCTGACTGCTCTGTGGAAGTTTCTCCTTTTAACGTTTCTGAGTGAAGAGAATGACCACCAGCTGTGGTGCTCAAGCAACATTCGATGAATTAAACTCTTATGCAGACATTGTAATCAATAAGCAAAATATTTCTATTTCACCTTGAAAATACATCACTTATTATGTTTTTAGGCTTGATGCAATAAATAATATGCTCAAGACAAATGGCGCTTGGTTCTTTTAATCTCGGTTCTTTGTAGTGAAGCTAAATTTTTGTTTATGTTCTTGCACCTCACATGACCTCTTTTCCCAAAGTAGGCTCTTGTATTCTCTGGTCCATTTAGCTGTGCCATTACTGTTTCATCTTCTTGCTGGAGAATGGCTATAATGTTGATATGCTGTTAAAGTTACGATCACTGTGTTTTGGCCGTGGGCATCCGGTAGTGATGAAGAGCAGCTTCAAACAGCGATTGGAATCACTACACATTGTCTGGGAGAGTTTAACTATAGCCCTTAAGCCAGACAGTAAGTAGCAGGAGCTCTTTGACATTGAGGGCAGAGCTTCTCAATCACATATCATAGCAATTGTTCAGCAGTCAGTGTGTCACACACATTTGACGCTAGTGTGATGGGGCAAAACTTACCAGTATGTGGGTATTCACAGACTCTTCAAGTCCTTACTTTCTAAGAAGGAAGGACAAAACACAATGGATGAATTTTTGAGAGCAAAACAATCAAGCTGGAATACAAACTGACTCCTTTTGGGCTCCTTTGGAGGGAAGCTTGATGTAATGGGAGTATGAAGGATGGCACAAAAAGTTCAGAAGGAAGTGACCTAGAAAAGCAGAAAAGGTATGTTAGTGTGGATGAGTGACAGAGTTTTTATGCAGTGGGACAGTGAGTTATGGGTTGTTTGAGAGTAATGTAAGATAGGGCTTTCCGCTTGGTATGGACTCAATTCTGGAACTCCTTTACTTTTCAATTTATTTTATTTTTTCTTTAAATTTTTTGACCACGTAGTCTGGCATATGGGATCTTAATTCCCTGACCAGGGATCAAACCTGTGCCCCCTGCATTGGAAACGTGGAGTCTTAACCACTGGACCACAAGGGAAGTCCCTGGAACTCCTTTAAATGACTGTGAGAAATGCAAGAGGAAATGGAAATTCTTGTTTGGATTACAAGTTTTAATTGTGACATTGTTTCCGAACCGTATGGGTCGTGGCTTTTTAAGTTTGCAGTAATGATTAATATGACACATTTTGGGTATGATTTACCTTTAAAAATAATTTATAACTAATTCATGATTATTCTGATATTATTATTATTATTATTATTATTATTATTATTATTATTATTATTTTTGCGGTACGCGGGCCTCTCACTGTTGTGGCCTCTCCCGTTGCAGAGCACAGGCTTCAGACACGCATGCTCAGCGGCCATGGCTCACGGGCCCAGGCGCTCCGCGGCATGTGGGATCCTCCCAGACCGGGGCACGAACCCGTGTCCCCTACATCAGCAGGTGGACTCTCAATCACTATGCCACCAGGGAAGCCCTATTCCTATATTATTGCTCTCATTCGTAATCATTTTTTTCTTTGAAATTTTTGAATTTTATTTTATTTTTTTATACAGCAGGTTCTTATTAGTCATCCATTTTATACATATCAGTGTATACATGTCAATCCCAATCGCCCAGTTCATCATACCACCCCCCCACCCCCCACGGCTTTTCCCCCTTGGTGTCCATACGTTTGTTCTCTATATTTGTGTCTCGATTTCTGCCCTGCAAACCGGTTCATCTGTACCATTTTTCTAGGTTCCACATATATGCGTTAATATGCGATATTTATTTTGCTCTTTCTGACTTACTTCACTCTGTATGACAGTCCCCAGATCCATACACGTCTCCACAAATGACCCAATTTCATTCCTTTTTATGGCTGAGTAATATTCCATTGTATATATGTACCACATCTTCTTTATCCATTCGTCTGTCTATGGGCATTTAGGTTGCTTCCATGACCTGGCTATTGTAAATAGTGCTGCAATGAACTCTGAGGTGCATGTGTCTTTTTGAATTATGGTTTTCTCTGGGTATATGCCCAGTAGTGGGATTGCTGGATCATACGGTAATTCTATTTTTAGTTTTCTAAGGAACCTCGAAAGTGTTCTCCATAGTGTCTGTATCAATTTACATTCCCACCAGCAGTGCAAGAGGGTTCCCTTTTCTCCACACCCTCTCCAGCATTTGTTGTTTATAGATTTTCTGATGATGCCCATTCTATCTGGTGTGAGGTGATACCTCATGGTAGTTTTGATTTGCATTTCTCTAATAATTAGTGATGTTGAGCAGCTTTTCATGTGCTTCTTGGCCATCTGTATGTCTTCTTTGGAGAATGTCTATTTAGGTCTTCTGCCCATTTTTGGATTGGGTTGTTTGTTTCTTTAATATTGAGCTGCATGAGCTGTTTATATATTTTGGAGATTAATCCTTTGTCTGTTGATTCATTTGCAAATATTTTCTCCCATTCTGAGGGTTGTCTTTTCGTCTTGTTTATGGTTTCCCCTGCTGTGCAAAAGCTTTGAAATTTTATTAGGTCCCATTTGTTTATTTTTGTTTTTATTTCCAATACTCTAGCAGGTGGATCAAAAAAAGATCTTGCTGTGATTTATGACAGTGTTCTTCCTGTGTTTTCCTCTAAATGTTTTATAGTGTCCGGTCTTACATTTAGGTCTCTAATCCATTTTGAGTTTATTTTCGTGTATGGTGTTAGGGAGTGTTCTAATTTCATTCTTTTGCATGTAGCTGTCCAGTTTCCCCAGCACCACTTGTTGAAGAGACTGTCTTTTCTCCGTTGTATATCTTTGGTCCTTTGTCATAGACTAGTTGACCATAGGTGCGTGGGTTTATCTCTGGGCTTTCTATCTTCTTCCATTGATCTATGTTTCTGTTTTGTGCCAGTACCATACTGTCTTGATTATTGTAGCTTTGTAGTATAGTCTGAAGTCAGGGAGTCTGATTCCTCCAGCTCCGTCTTTTTCCATCAAGACTGCTTTGGCTTTTCAGGGTCTTTTGGGCCTCCATACAAATTTTAAGATGATTTGTTCTAGTTCCGTAAAAAATGCCATTGGTAATTTGATAGGGATTGCATTCAATCTGTAGATTGCTTTGGGTAGTATAGTCGTTTTCACAATATTGATTCTTCCAATCCAAGAACATGGCATATCTCTCCATCTGTTGGTATCATCTTTAATTTCTTTCATCAGTGTATTATAGTTTTCTGCACACAGGTCTTTGGTCTCCCTAGGTAGGTTTATTCCTAGGTATTTTATTCTTTTTGTTGCAATGGTAAATGGGAGTGTTTCCTTAATTTTTGTTTCAGATTTTTCATCATTAGTGCATAGGAATGCAAGAGATTTCTGTGCATTAATTTTGTATCCTGCTACTTTACCAAATTCATTGATTAGCTCTAGTAGTTTTCTGGTGCATCTTTAGGATTCTGTATGTATAGTATCATGTGATCTGCAAACTGTGACAGTTTTACTTCTTCTTTTCCAATTTGCATTCCTTTTATTTCGTTTTCTTCTCTGATTGCTGGGGCTAGGACTTCCAAAACTATGTTGAATAATAGTGGTGAGAGTGGACATCCTTGCCTTGTTCCTGATCTTAAAGGAAATGCTTTCAGTTTTTCACCATTGAGAATGATGTTTGCTGTGGGTTTGTCATTTATGGGTTTTATTATGTTGAGGTAGGTTCCCTCTGTGCCCATTTCTGGAGAGTGTTTATCATAAACAGGTGTTGAATTTTCTCAAAAGCTTTTTCTGCATCTGTTGAGATGATCATATGGTTTTTATTCTTCAATTTGTTACTATGGTGTATCACATTGATTTATTTGCATGTATTGAAGAATCCTTGCATCCCTGGTATAAATCCCACTTGATCATGGTGTATATCCTTTTTATGTGTTGTTGGCTTCTGTTTGCTAGTATTTTGTTGAGGATTTTTGCATCTATATTCATCAGTGATATTGGTCTGTAATTTTCTTATCTTTGTCTGGTTTTGGTATCAGGGTAATGGTGGCCTCATAGAATGAGTTTGGGAGTGTTCCTTCCTCCCCAGTTTTTGGAAGAGTTTGAGAAGGATGGGTGTTAGCTCTTCTCTAAATGTTTGATAGAATTCACCTGTGAAGCCATCTGGTCCTGGACTACTGTTTTTTGGAAGATTTTTAATCACAGTTTCAATTTCAGTGCTTGTGATTTTCTATTTCTTCCTCGTTCAGTCTTGGAAGTTTATACCTGTCTAAGAATTTGTCCATTTCTTCCAAGTTGTCCATTTTATTGGCATACAGTTGCTTGTAGTAGTCTCTTAGGATGCTTTGTACTTCTGTGGCGTCTGTTGTAACTTCTCCTTTTTCATTTCTGATTTTATTGACTTGAGTCCTCTCCCTCTTTTTCTTGAAGAGTCTGACAAGTGGTTTATCAACTTTGTTTATCTTCTCAAAGAACCAGGTTTTAGTTTTATTGATCTTTCCTATTGTTTTCTTTGTTTCTATTTCATTTATTTCTGCTCTGATCTTCATGATTTCTTTCCTTCTGCTAACTTTGGGTTTTGTTTATTCTTCTTTCTCTAGTTCCTTTAGGTGTAAGGTTAGGCTGTTTATTTGAGATTTTTCTTGTTTCTTGATGTAGGCTTGTATAGCTATAAACTTCCCTCTTAGAACTGCTTTTGCTGCATCCCATAGGTTTTGGATCGTCATGTTTTCATTGTCATTTGTCTGTAGGTATTTTTTGATTTCCTCTTTGATTTCTTCAGTGATCTCTTGGTTATTTAGTAATGTATCGTTTAGCCTCCATGTGTTGATATTTTTTACGTTTTTTTCCCTGTAATTGATTTCTTATCTCATAGCGTTGTGGTCAGAAAAGATGGTTGATATGATTTCAATTTTCTTAAATTTACTGAGGCTTGATTTGTGACCCAAGATGTGATCTATCCTGGAGAATGTTCCGTGCCCACTTGAGAAGAAAGTGTAATCTGCTGTTTTTGGATGGAATGTCCTATAAATATCAATTGAAGCTATCTGGTTGAGGGCTTCCCTGGTGGTGCAGTGGTTGAGAGTCCGCCTGCCGTTGCAGGGGATATGGGTTCGTGCCCCGGTCCGGGAAGATCCCACATGCCGAGGAGCGGCTGGGCCGGTGAGCCATGGCCGCTGGGCCTGTGCATCCAGAGCCTGTGCTCCGGAACGGGAGAGGCCACAACAGTGAGAGGCCCGCGTACTGGAAAAAAAAAAAAAAAAAAAAAGCTATCTGGTCGATTGTGTCATTTAAAGCCTCTGTTTCCTTATTTATTTTCATTTTGGATGATCTGTGCATTGGTGTAAGTGAGGTGTAAAAGTCCCCCACTATTACTGTGTTACTGTCGATTTCCTGTTGTATAGCTGTTAGCAGTTACCTTATGTATTGAGGTGCTCCTAGCTGGGTGCATATATATTTATAATTCTTATATCTTCTTCTTGGATTGATCCTTTTATCATTATGTACTGTCCTTCTTTGTTTCTTATAATAGTCTTTATTTTAAAGTCTATTTTGTCTGATATGAGAATTGCTACTCCAGCTTTCTTTTGATTTCCATTGGCATGGAATATCTTTTCCAACCCCTCCCTTTCAGTCTGTGTGTGTCCCTAGGTCTGAAGTGGGTCTCTTGTAGACAGCATATATATGGGTCTTGTTTTTGTGTCCATTCAGCAAGCCTGTGTCTTTTGGTTGGAGCATTCAATCCATTCACGTTTAAGGTAATTATCGATATGTATAATCTTATGACCATTTTCTTAATTGCTTTGGGTTTGTTTTCGTAGGTCCTTTTCTTCTCTTGTGTTTCCCACTTAGAGAATTTCCTTTAGCATTTGTTGTAGAGCTGGTTTGGTGGTGCTTAATTCTCTTAGCTTTTGCTTGTCTGTAAAGCTTTTGATTTCTCCATCGAATCTGAATGAGATCCTTGCTGGGTAGAGTAATCTTGGTTGTAGCTTCTTCCCTTTCATCACTTTAAGTGTATCAGGCCACTCCCTTGTGGCTTGTAGAGTTTCTGCTGAGAAATCAGCTGTTAACCTTATGAGAGTTCCCTTTTATGTTATTTGTTGTTTTTCCCTTGCTCCTTTCAATAATTTTTCTTTGTCTTTGATTTTTTCCGATTTGAGTACTATGTGTCTCGGTGTGTTTCTCCTTGGGTTTACCCTGTATGGGACTCTCTGCACTTCCTTGGGTGGCTGTTTCCTTTCCCATGTAAGGGAAGTTTTCGACTATAATCTCTTCAAATATTTTCTCGGGTCCTTTCTCTCTCTCTTCTCCTTCTGGGACCCCTATAATGTGAATGTTGGTGCATTTAATGTTGTCCCAGAGGTCTCTTAGGCTGTCTTCATTTCTTTTCATTCTCTTCTCTTTATTCTGTTCTGCAGCAGTGAATTCCAGCATTCTGTCTTCCAGGTCACTTATCCATTCTTCTGCCTCAGTTATTCTGCTATTACTTCCTTCTAGTGTAGTTTTTGTTTCAGTTATTGTATTGTTCATCTCTGTTTGTTTGTTCTTTAATTTTTCTAAGTCTTTGTTAAACATTTCTTGCATCTTCTTGATCTTTGCCTCCATTCTTTTTCCAAGGTCCTGGATCATCTTCACTATCATTATTCTGAATTCTTTTTCTGGAAGGTTGCCTATCTCCACTTCATTTAGTTGTGTTTCTGGGGTTTTATCTTGTTCCTTCATCTGGTCCATAGCCCTCTGCCTTTTCATCTTGTCTATCTTTCTGTGAATGTGGTTTTTGTTCCACAGGCTGCAGGATTATAGTTCTTCTTGCCTTTGCTGTCTGCCCTCTGGTGGGTGGATGAGGCTATCTAGGAGGCTTGTGCAAGTTTCCTGATGGGAGAGACTGGTGGTGGGTAGAGCTGACTGTCGCTCTGGTGGGCAGAGCTCAGTAAACTTTAATCCCCTTGATGCTAATGGGTGGGGCTGTGTCTCCTCCCTGTTGGTCGTTTGGCCTGAGGCAACCCAACATTGCAGCCTACCTGGGCTCTTTGCTGGGCTAATGGCAGACTCTGGGAGGGCTCATGCCAAGGAGTACTTCCCAGAACTTCTGCTGCCAGTGTCCTTGTCCCCATGGTGAGCCACAGCCACCCCCGCCTCTGCAGGAGTCTCTCCCACACTAGCAGGTAGGTCTGGCTCAGTCTTCCCTGGGGTCACTGCTCCTTCCCCTGGGTCCTGATGCACACGTTACTTTGTGTGTGCCCCCCAAGAGTGGAGTTTCTGTTTCCCCCAGTCCTGTCGAAGTCCTGCAATCAAATCCCACTAGCCTTCAAAGTCTGATTCTCTAGGAATTCCTCCTCCTGTTGCCAGACCCCCAGGTTGGGAAGCCTGACGTGGGGCTCAGAACCTTCACTCCAGTGGGTGGACTTCTGTGGTATAAGTGTTCTCCAGTCTGTGAGTCAGCCACCCAGCGGTTACGGGATATGATTTTACTGTGATTGCGCCCCTCCTACCGTCTCATTGTGGCTTCTCGTTTGTCTTTGGATGTGGGGTGTCTTTTTTGGTGCGTTCTAGTGTCTTCCTGTGGATGATTGTCCAGCAGCTCGTCATGATTCTGGTGTTCTCACAAGAGGGAGAGCGTGTCCTTCTACTCCGCCATCTTGGTTCAGTGCCCTCATTCATCATCATTTAAACTGTTTTTCTCCCATTGGAGAGAAAGGATGCCCTAGGGGTTGTACATAATCTCCAGCCTCTCTTATCTGCTCTACAACATTTAAAACGTTACTTTTTCATGGGTCAGTGGAGATACAGGCACATTACTCAGGCTTTCTTCATTTATCCTTGCCTTCTTCCATATTAAAAATGTACCCACGAGTAGGTGTCTGTTACTATTAATCAGTGTGGTGATTCAATTTGTTTATAATGCTTGTGATTTGTGATTTTATAGTTTTTAATTTACTCGTGGGTACATTTTTAATATGGAAGAAGGCAAGGATAAATGAAGAAAGCCTGAGTAATGTGCCTGTGTCTCCACTGACCCATGAAAAAGTAACGTTTTAAATGTTTTCCTTAGTAAGAATACAACAGTTTTGTGAGTCATAAGCTCAGGAATTGTAGGTCAAATACATCAAATACTATCTACTGACATGTTTTATTTGTTTCTCATGGTGTTTATAAAACTTTAAGTCTATTGCTAGAATATTAAAATATGGAGATTTCATATGAAAATCGGAATTTCTAAACTCTCTTGAACAGTTGGAAGGTTTGGGAATGTTGGCCCCGTTTTCGCATGGCAACAGATGGATGTGTTCAGAAGTGTTTTTTGTTAGGTGGAGCTTGTGCACATCAGTTTGCTGTCATCTCCTCAGTGCTGTTTTCTTAGGCACTTCCTTTGTTTATGCAGACATTGGAGTAAATGCTATTCCTAACTAATCACTGAATCAAAAGTAAACAAAATGATGAAGTTTAAAAAGTTCGTAATAATCTTAATATTATTAATAATGTTAAACACCTGTACATCCTTTGCACTGTGATGTAAAACATGAAGTAGGGTTTATTTTAATTAGAATATTTTATTTTATTTTTTATTCAGCACCATTTCTGATATCGTTCCATGGCTAATTTTGTTACCCAGATGCGAGGCCAAGCCATTTAAAGATCTAAAAAGATGTTTTGTAAGTAAAGGAAAGACATAGGATTATTTTCATTAACAGAAATAATCATATTTTTTCTTTTTGATGAGAATTTGTCTTTTCCAGGTCTCTAATCCATAGGTTATATCAGTAAGTGAGCCTGTATACATAAGAGAAGTCTATTGTTTTATATTACTTTAGGTAGAGTGTGGGCTCTGGATTAAGATGGCCTGGATTTGAATTCTGACTCTGCCACGTACAAGCTGTGTGATCTAGACGAGCCAGAGCTTCCCTGTGCCTTGATCTTCCCACCTGTGATATGGGAATCATTACAGCACCTACCTTAGAGGATTGTTGTGATGATTAAATTGAGTCATCTAGACGGGGCAGTTGGCTCAGAATAAGAACTCAGTAAATATTACCTATTATTATTACTTCTAGATAAAGCATCTTCAGTGTTATTTTATTTTTCTGGATAACAGAAATCTTGGTGCATTATTAGGAGTATGCTGGGCATGTCTCCCTCATCTGTCTGAAGTGAGGTTGTAGAACTCTGCCCTAGGAGATGCTCTTGTACTAAAAGTCAACTTAAAAAATTTCATCTAATACCATAGATCTTCATCTGTAAAATGAGACTTCTCTTTGCCCTCTATCCTTTAGGATAATACAAGATAGAAATTTTGTACTGATAATTCAGGCTCTTGGTAGGACGATGCTGAAAAGACTTTGTTTTCCATAAATGAATTTGATGATGAATTTAATCGTCCATTTTTCATTTCCCAATTCCATGCCTTTTCCAAGCCGTGGTCATGAAATATTTCTATGAGCATCAAGTTGTGGCTAAAAGATATGCAAACAACTAATTCATTGATATGGAAATATGTTTGCTCTTAATGTGTCTCTTGTAATTTTACCATTTTTCTTGATGTTGACGTTGACTTCTTGCTAGGAAGGAAAGCAGGTTTTACTCCTATGCCTAAAAGGAATCCACAAGAAAAATGTTTTTCAATCAGCATACATGGGCTACAGTACTAACGTGGGATGATGTTATGCATCAGCGGGAATTTATGATTATGTCCTTCTATTCTGTTGTTCGTTCCCCGGAAAAATTTGGTTTTAAGTGGGAAGAGATAGAAATGGTACCACAAGAACAGTTTTTTTGGATCCAGAATTGCTGTTGTTTTGCACAGCAGGGATTCTACATCACTGAGCGCCCACTGTCCTTTCTGAGGAAACAGAAAGCAGTGTTTCACTGTTGTAAATGAAGATGGAGAGTGATGGGTGACATTTGAGGAAAATGTCCTCTTAAATGATTGCAAAACCACAAATCTATCTCATCTGTAGGGTTTTCAGTGTAGGGGATCTTGTAAATTTTGTCTGGCTGACGTTGTCGTTGTTACGTTTATTCCATTTCTGTCACTGCCTGTTAGGTGACTGTTTTGCTCTTATCTGATAACTTTGGAAACCCAAGTTATTTCTCCTGAGGCTATCAGGCAGAAGAGTCACTCAGGAGCTGGTTGATTCTGAAGTATGAAGCTGCTTTTTCCAAAGGGAAGGGAAAACATGGTTTTAGTTCCTTGCTGTGTCAGTGTAAACCATCCCGTAGTGGGGAAGAGAATAAAATGGAATTATGTAAGAAAAATAAGTTCTGAGAAGTATTTATTCCAGTTGTTTTTTTTGTTTGTTTTGTTTTGTTTTGTTTGTTTGTTTGTTTGTTTTTTGCAATACGCAGGCCTCTCACTGTTGTGGCCTCTCCTGTTGTGGAGCACAGGCTCCGGGCACGCAGGCTCAGCGGCCGTGGCTCACGGGCCCAGCCGCTCCGCGGCATGCGGGATCTTCCCAGACCGGGGCACGAACCCGCGTCCCCTGCATCGGCAGGCGGACTCCTAACCATTGCACCACCAGGGGAGCCCTCCAGTCGTTTTTATAGCTAACTGTTAGGAAACAGTTTGTGGGGGAATTTCTTTTCCTCTCTAACCTTTTCTAGGGTTGAGCATGCGGGCTAAGAGGCCCTGGTACTTGAAATGGTATTAAACAAGAAGCAACAGGCAGATGACACACAATTTCATTTACTGCTTGTCTCTAGAAAACACACCCCAAACTCAGATGATAGAAAAGGTAGTAAAGATACCACTCTTTTAATGGAGACTCTTGGAACATTGCCCCACTCTTATAAAAAATATTTTATTCACATTTTCTCATTCTGTTTTTATTCATCTTTTTATGAGTAAATTTATGTGCATAGACCCTTATTTATATAGATGTGCACCTTCACGTAATTTATGTTTCTCAGTCCTTGATAATTTTATCTTATTCTCTCTATTGTAAGAAAAATTGATATAGTATCTCTCACTATTTAAAAAAATCTATTTTAATTAACTTTCAGGGTCAAAGATTTCATTTATTCCTGGGGTCAGTTAATTGAGTTACCTGATTATTCCAAGAGTGAATAATATTTATAATGGTTTTATTAGCAGAGATTATAACTTAGATTATAACTGGCTTCTTTCTAAGTTGTGGGCACTTTCTAAAAGTTGTTTGGTACTCAGAATGCAAACCCTCCTTCCCTGCTACCCTCCACCCCTTGCCAAGGGAACAGTATTTTAAATTATGATGAATGAGGGTTAGGTTTCCATTCTAACCCACAAATCTTTGTAACCCATACTGGAGCTGATCTATAGTGCTGTGGTTTCTTGTTGCTTCTTTGGAAAAATTAGTCCCAAGTCATAATGTGACATATGATTTCCTCCATAGCTCCAATATTGACAAAAATAATATTTTGCCTTTCCTTTCGAACTGTTAGAGGACGTTCCGCTTTGTTTTTTCCTTCCCCTCCAACCTGGGCAGTGTGAGGAGTTCTAATTCATTTTCTTCCTTTTGGTGCAGGAACGTGAAAAAAGTTGTGCATGGTTACATCTGACAAAGACGGCAGCAGGAAGAGGTTTTTGCTCTGTTTGTCCAACCTCCAGTGTCCCCCAGGTGGGGATCGCATTGGGCACCTGGCTGGAACAGAGCTGGGTTCCAACAGTGTAGGTTCCTGCACTGGGCACAGAAAGCTAGAGGGGTCAGAGTTCCTGAGGACAAATATTAAGTCAGTGGTCTGTGATAGGATGTGGCAGAACAAATGGCTAGATTTTCAGCTGAAATGGATTTCAAGGTGGGGGCAGGCAGGGATGCCTTTGTATGGGATGCTCAGCATTTTAGATTGGAGAGGGTGGAGTAGTATGTGATGCTTGAAACACTATAAAAGGGCTATTTTTAAAGTGGTATGTTTATGACTCCAGAGCCACTCATAATGTTTTAGAGTAATAAAAATTCTAAATCAGTACAGATTAAAGAATATAACATAAGGAACAAAAACTGCATTTACGACCAATTAATACAACTAATCCTTTTAAAATTTCATGAAATGTTAAGATGTAGGAAGAGATTTAGAAAGGTTTTGATTTTATTAAAATGCTAGTGGGAATTTAGTACTTATGTAAAACACTACAATTGTTCTAAAGGGAAAAAAGCCTTTCCTGAGATAATGCCTCATATAAATGTAAGCTATTACTATACAACGACTTTCCTACAGAAGGAAACTAAAGGCTGTTTAAAAATCTCAATTTTTATTAGGGAAAGTTGAGCATTTTCATGACGTATTTAAACATGGGCGCAACACAGTTAATACCTTCTTCATTTTAAAAGCTTTATAGTATTTTCCTCATTCTTTTTTGTTCTCTTTTTTTCATGTAGGTCTTTTTAAAAGTAACATCTTATTTTCCTGATTCATCAGCCTGAAACCAGTCTAAAGTTCTTTCTCAAAACTCTGTCTTCTTGAACCTATTCCTAAAGTTCTCCTGAAGATCAGACTCTGCTTAAGATTCATTCAGTTATTCATTCACTCAGGTCCAATACCAGGTGATGGGAATATACTAATAAGAAAAGTCAAGGTTTCTGCACTTCTAAACTTCAGTCCTTTAAGTCAGAATACAAATTAAAAAGACAACTTCTGGAGTAATTCTCTGATGCTCTAAAAATTGATGAATGTTAATCATGCTGGAATCCTCCCCTCCCCTCCCCCCCC